>NC_053117.1:30600547-30948047 GCF_010015445.1 Perca fluviatilis
CCAGGTGCTCTGTTAACACAGGGCCATCTGAGAAGCTGTCACTGGAAACACCCACTTTGGTCATTGATACCTTGGAACATCCAGACACTGTTTGATCTAATGTTACTTCACAGTCATCGAGGAATATACGCATGTCTGTGTGTGTGTGTGTGAGTGTGCGTGTGTGTAATGCTTTAACATCCATCGTATTGTGTGCCTGCCTTTCTATCATGTGCTTGTATTTGTGCATCTCGTGGACAGTTGATAACAAAGAAAAAAAAAGACGGGTAGCTGTCTAGTCCTGCTGCTCATCCAAGTTACACTTGGTCACGGAAAGAGTGCTGAAACGCACGCATGCACGCGCACACACACACGACAGCTGAAGCTGAGTCATTGATGCATCATATCCCTACATGCCTGCATGCGTACAGACACACACACACACACACACACACACACACACACACACACACACACACACACACACAAATGCTAAATGTTTTGTATCACAAGGCTGCAGCCAGGCCATCAAGCGTGTACGCATCCTGGACACTCTGCTCCAGTTAGCTTCGCTGCACATGCATCACACACACATGCACACACAGTCACACACTATATCTCTCATTCCTGTTTCTTTTTCTCTCTCTCTTTTTCCGTCTACTATGAAATCTCTGTGCACATCAGCCAGATGCAGCAAGCAAATCTGGCTCCAAAGGCCAGCCCCACACAGAGCAAGCTGACATACAGGCAGAGGCAGCAAGGCACACAAGCACACAGGCCAAGACACTAAGCATCAGCATCATCCTAATTCCCTGCTCTTAAAAAGGATCTAAGCTATCACACCCACTCCAAAAATATCAGTCTTAAAAGGCAAAAGTCCTGTGCCCTCTGTTCCATGGCACCAGGTGTATATAGATGGCAGCCTCAAAACTTTGGGAGGGATTACTTTTGGTATGGGATACTAAGGCTAGACTATTTCATTGAGAAATTTGAACGATGACCTGATAAAAAAAATGTTTCCAATGCGATTATATATATTAGTTATATAGTATTAGTTCATCAGGAATTTACCTGATGAAGGTCTGAGACCAAAACATTGTATTTTTCTAAATAACTTATAGCTTGCGTAATGGTCAGTGTGCGGGACTTTCTCTAAGCTTTTGATCTGCTACTTTTGATCATATCCTACGCACCTGCCCAACAAAAGAGGTATGCAAAAAAAGCTTTCCTATGCTTTAAATATCTGCACATTGCATTATGTTTGGTCAAATCTAACCAATAAATAAAAATATTTTCTCAGAAGTTGTAAAATACAAGAGATGCACAACACCCAAAGGTTTCAAGTCTGGCCTTAAGGTTCAGCATCATCATACTCTCAACACTTACACTGGCTCAAGGCAGCTCAAAGCAATTCTGCCAGTGTTCAGGTGTTGAAGGCCTACATTATGACATGCTTGTTATTTATTTAGTGTAGAGTGGAGGGTAAGACATGGGTGTGCATTTACCTTATAACTTTGGAAACATATTGAGTCCAGAAGCTGAAGCAGTGAGGGGGTGATGAGCATCAAGGTTGGTTATATAATATATGTTGGCCAAGTAAACGTCAACAAGAACACATACGTTGTCCTATATGGAAAGGTCCCCTGAGACATCATGCCATCCTGCTACCATCTTTGAAGCTGCTTTAACATAACATCTCAGCATTGGGACTGGCGGCCTGCTGTACTGTAGCCTGACTAAAGTCAATTTCATGGCTTTGGTTTCTCTCTAAGAATGCCCCAGAACATGCTTGGAAACCACCACATGTTGCCACATAAACAGCAGACATGGTTTCAGTTTACCCGCTTACATAATGTGAAAGATCACATACAGGCTTATATGCTTATTGCCTTAGGACATCTCTAGGTCACGGAGGCATTTTTGAAAAGCATGAAGCCTTCAGCTGAGACCTTCACGCCTGTGATCAAGGTGTGACGAATGATGAATGAACTGTAGAGTACAGCATAGCAATGTAACTGTATGCATACGACCTCTTGGTTGCAGATATTTCTTATATCCTAGTCAGGGTTACTAGCAATTCAATGAAAAACACTTGGTTACACTGCTATTAAGCATTCATCTCTGTGCTTGTATAGTCAGGCTTTTGTGTGTGTGTGTTTTCTATCTGTTTACCTACAATATGAACTTGTGTATGAACATGTGTGTTTAGTGAATCGGTGTGTCTCCTGGTTGCATCAGCGCTGTCTGTCTCATCTCTCCTGCTTGAGCTCTACTTTAGATACTGAAATACACACACACACACACACACACACACACACACACACACACACACACACACACACACACACACACACACACACACACACACACACACACACACACACACACACACACACACACACACACAGAGAGAGAGAGTCAGTTTTACCCTACGTGAAGGAGCTTTGAAAGCAGTTTTAGTCGGCAGATGAGTAAAAGACAGCTAAAAATGGAGCAAACGACCACTGATGTCATGTGATCACTCTGGAGACTCTGCACACCTCCCTCTCATCCTCTTTTTCACTCTTCCTCCTCTAAGATGTGTGAAGTGATGCAACGTGGCAACAACAGGTTGTAACATGGGGGGGCTTGGTAAAGCTGTCACTAACCCGGCAAAGCCCAGTGTTTTGACGGTTTACTGTGTGTGTGTGTGTGTGTGTGTGTGTGTGTGTGTGTGTGTGTGTGTGTGTGTGTGTGTGTGTGTGTGTGTGGTTACTTATCTATGAATGGTATTGTGCCGAGAGAGAGCTGATTAGGCAAATGGCTTAAACAGATTTAATGATCGGTGTGTGTGTGTGTGTGTGTGTGTGTGTGTGTGTGTGTGTGTGTGTGTGTGTGTGTGTGTGTGTGTGTGTGTGTGTGTGTGTGTGTTACTGTGGGGTCTAGTGTGCAGACTCTTTTTTTTGTCATCTTTGATATCTAATATTTCACATAGGCCAGTACAATTCATTTTCAACTCAGTAAATGCAATCTAAAGACACAAGATCTAAAGAACTTATTCTGGGACTTCTCCGATGGTTGTATCTGTACTTGAACACATGGTGTCGGCCAAAGTTCAACATGCTTACACAAGAAACACACAAGCAGAAAGACACAAACAAACAAATACTCTCCCAGCCCCAGGGCCCCTGTTGGTGCTGTTATGACTAATTCATGTACCAACATGTTGTTGCAGGACCAAGTCCATCAGGCTGTCGGATATGGCTCTATACCATGTGCTGCAACAGACATTTTTTAAATGGGACATGCCATTGTCTACTCTTAGTCAATTATATGCAAGAATAATATACATGATACAATGTTTTTCCAGAAATGTAAGTCAATCACCAGTATTGATTTAGTTTCATATTTATTTAGAAGGAAGAAGGACATGGCATCAGACAGAGCCACATTCTGATAGTGAGCTGAAAAACATTTAGTTTTGGAGAACAAAAATTAAACTGTTCACAACATTTTGAACTGAATCCAGGTCAACCACGACATATAAGGGATACAAAAACTTGAGAAAAAGAATAGGGCTGCAACTAACAATTATTTTCATTGTTGATTAATCTGTCGATTGTTTTCTCGATTAATCGATTAGTTGTTTGGTCTTTAAAATGTCAGAAAATGGTGTAAAATGTTGATCAGTGTTTTTCCAAAGCCCAAGATGACATATTCCAATGTCTTGTTTTGTCCATAACTCAAAGATATTCCTGTGTTAGAGGACTGAAGAAACTAGAAAATATTGAAGCTTTTTCATTAAAACAATTACTCAAACCGATTGATTATCGAAATAGTTGGTGATTCATTTAATAGTTGACAACTAATCGATTATTTCTGCAGCTCTAAAAAAATAAAAAATAAAAAAATAAAAATAAGTCCAAGTCAATGCAACTTGTTAAAAAAATCTACAATTTTGTCCAATCCAAAGTTGTTTTTATTTTCGATTAATTTGATGTCCACTAAAATATTGTGACGATTAAGAAAAAGATTTAAGTTCTTGCAAATAATGCAGGGATGGTTGAATTTGCATTAATTATTGCGAGTGCAAGATCACAGGAATTAACAGGTCTGACAAATACAATTTTGTAGATTGTATTTTGAAATATACAAAATACAATGTTCAAAATTGTATGTGCATTTGTGGACAATATGGATGCATGAAAACATCTCTTTACTCAGATATGTTAGATTAAGTTTGATAGAGAACAGTTTTACAGAAACACCAAGTTCCTTCTGTGTGGACACTTGAAAAGTGGATTCATCTCATTCTCCCTCCTATCTTATCCTACATGAGTCACCTCAGTCTTGCTTCTTAACTCTTTCAGTTCTATAACAATTCACTTTCATTTCACTGGGGTCATTTTGTTTTGAAAAATGAATGTGATTTTCTTATTTGTTGCACAGTCAGTCTCCTGGGTTTGCCTGTATTCTTATGAGTGCAAGTGCAGCTTCTGAATTTATATGTGCACAAAAAAATATATCTGTGCCATTACGCCATTGAGAGCACACAAGTGTCCGTGTGTGTGTGTGTGTGTGTGTGTGTGTGTGTGTGTGTGTGTGTGTGTGTGTGTGTGTGTGTGTGTGTGTGTGTGTGTGTGTGTAGCCAGGGGTTTAGCAGCTTACTGGCCCCCCTACCGGCTTTAGGCAGGAACAGGAATTAGGCAGACTGTGAGAATTCTTACTGGGATTAAAATCACCAGCTCTAATCAGAAACGGAAAAAAATAACTGGTAAATCTGCTAAATTGTGCACTGAGACAGCGTGACGGCAGTTATGTGTATAAGAGAGAACGATAATAAGAATTACGTAATGATTCAGTTCTATCATGACATTATAAAGAGCAGGCTTAGAGCTTTGGAGTTGTGTGTGTGTGAAGGTGTGAGGCTGCACATGTACAGTATCAGGTATGAGTGCGCAAGGAAGCCTGAATCACACAACCATAGAACATTTTTTTTTATTACTGCACTTCAATAATCCTGTCTAATAAAAAACGTAAAGACGCTCAGAAGATAGAGACTTGCATCTCACCAGAATGCAAGGTCCCTGGAGAGTACTGCATGCGTGTGTGCCTCCTGCATGACATTAAAGGGGTCAGCCTCGTTATGAATAATATAGAAGCCTATTTAAATACACAATGCCAGGTTGTATGGTGATGATAAGTTGATTTAAAGGGCCAAATGTAACATCAATCAATCAGTGGAAAAACTGAAGTGGCAGTTCCTCCTGTGACTCAATACACACTGTAAGGATGCATGGATACTGTAGGGTATAGGTATCCATGTATGCCTACACAAACATACAAAACCTTAATAACAAAATAGCTTCATTCAAATGTTGATTCTCCAGACTGGACCCTCATGGACTTCAGTCATATGTACTAGAAGTATCTGAAGTGTTTCACCCTCTTTATGTCAAGTTGAAATATTTGTATGAACAGTATCCACACTCACTTTTTGTAGGATGTGTGACTGTGAAGGCATATTTATACATTAAAATATTCAATATACAGAGTAAAACTTCTCATTACTTTAAACAGCTGAATATTACACTGCTATTATTATTCTCATATTAAACCCTAAGATAAAGATCCTATGGCCCTCTACATTTTAATACAGCAGAATTTTCTTGATAAGAGAGCGGAGTCACTAAACCTCGCGTCAGTGGTCCTTTGCAAGCTGCTCGGATTTAACATCTCGCCACTGCTATCAAAGTTCAGTCAGTTTCAACTTTTTTTTCATTTGGGCATTTCTGCCTTTAATTGATAGGAAAGCTGAGATATGAAAGGGGAGAGAGGGGGAGACCTGCAGGAAATCGTCACAGCTCGGACTCGTACCCTTGACCTTCTGCGTCGAGGAATCAACCTCTACATACATTATGTGCGCCAGCTCTACCAACTGAGCTAACCCAGCCAAGTATCAAGTTTAAATCTTAATGTGACTTTTTAAGTCCAGAATGTCCCTTTAAGCTACCATGAGACTTTATTGTGGACTGTGGAATTGGACAGGCCTGGCCTGGTCTGAAAATCACATGTACTCTGCCCTCAAGTTCACTAGCCTGCAAGTAAGGGACTGCATTTATATAGTGCCTTTCTACCTTACCAGACAAAGCGCTTTACAGTTTGCCTCTCATTTACCCATTCACAAACACATTCATACATGCAAAGCGCTGGCACACCCATCAGGAGCAACATTTAGGTTCAATGTCTGATGCTTGGACAGGAAGAGTCGGGATTGAACTGCTAACCTTGTGATTAAAGAACAACCTGCTCTACCTCCTGACACCTTCAAGGGTCGCTCTGTAACCCAAATTGCTCCCTTTTACCACACCCAGCTCTTTTTCCACTCAGTGTGTGACTCAGCAGCATGACCCATGGCACAGAATGTACACTTACACGGGCTCACCTGACTTCCCACTGGATCCAATGATTGGTGTTGGTTTGTGCGATGATGACAAGTTGACATAAGGATTTACATTTTTACCCAATTCACAAAACTCTGAGCCACAGACACAAGCCACAGTCAAACCTCTAGCTTCCTATACTCACTACAGCTTAAAGATTACAGAGCAAGACAACTTTCTATGAAAAATTAAAACAAAACATTTCGAAACTCAAAGCAAAAACCAGAAAACCGCGGTTTTCAAAATAAATTATCAAACAAAAGTCTGCATTTCATGGCTACCATTGTCCACCAGATTCAACTGCAATATTTAATTTTTAGTCATTTAACACAACACAATGACTAGGGTAGTTACATGGCTACAATAAATTAAGAGTGATGTGTAGCTACAAAATGCAAATTTAAAGTCGGACATCAAACCTGTGAAACTGGGCTGGCAGGCTTCCAGTTTAAAGTATTCAACCCCCCATACAAAGGACATGTGCGCACGCACGCTTTACTGTACAGAGAGTGAAACCGGATGAAATGCATGGTGACCACAATGAGACAAGTGGGAGTTGGTCTGTCAGATGCTTGCAACAATCTGCTTACCAAATAAATCACCTGTATAGCCTGTCAGACATTTGGCTTAGTTAACTTATTTGCATGCTGAAAGTTTCACAAAGAGAAAAGACGCTGGTTTATAAATAACAACAACGATAAAGAAAAACAAGGAACAGATGATAGAGAAAAATAATAGACCAGATAGCGTCAGAGATGTGTATTATCTACCTGTAGGAAATGTGTAAAGTGGGTGTCAGACTAGCCTCTGTCTCCCTCTCTTTCTCTCTCTTTAGATTTAGCCCAGAGTTGACTTCTTGCCGACTTTCCTCATGACTGGAATAATACTGCACCTGAAGTAAGAGAGAGAAGGAAACAGAAGAGGGGTTAGATAGTTAGATTAAGAGTACATTTAAGTTAAATACATTCGAAAACTGTGTCTGTGATAATGTGACAAGAACTGTAATCATAAGTGTACTAATTGATCAAAAGAACATTAATCAGTAACAATTTAAAGCAAAAATGTGGAGATGCTGGTTGCCTTAGTCTTCTCTGATAGTAAATATATGT
Organism: Perca fluviatilis; assembly: GCF_010015445.1. NCBI lineage: Eukaryota > Metazoa > Chordata > Actinopteri > Perciformes > Percidae > Perca > Perca fluviatilis. The sequence goes on from NC_053117.1 coordinate 30,608,058, forward strand.
GGGCTTTGGACAAAACAAGCAATTTAAACATTGGGGGGAAAAAAAGTGTATTATTTACTATTGTCTGACAAAAAAAAATCATCATCAATCATAAGTTGCACCCCTAAATGTGACAATTTTTAAATATGAGTCTTGCACTTGTGCAATGATTAGGATCTGATGCACTCTGTAGCTAAGTGAAACGTCTGCAAATACCTAGGCTAAATGCCAAAAAAAAGTGTTTTGTGTTTTTGTCGCCATTTGCCTTTTTACTGAAATATAAACAAAAACAAGACCATTAATGACAAGACTAGCAGCCTCTACAATCACCTACACTGCAATTTATACATTTCATATCATGTGCCAAAATATTTGCATGATTGCTTTACAGCACAGAGGGTTGCTGCTTTGCAGTACAAACAGGAGGAAAATATTTTAAATGTCCTCACAATAGCAGATGGTGGAATGACTCAACAGCCAATGAAAATCTCTAATGACCCTAACAGTATCGCCAGTATAGTATAAAGCCTGTTAGTCATCTCAGTCAGATGGTGATGATACATTGTACAAGGCACTAATGTCTTATAATGCTGCAATTCTCAGTGTATTTAGTATAGAAAAATCCAGGAGCCATCTTCAAGTTAATTGATTTTCCACACCTGCTTGTCCGTATTCAGTCTACCCCATAATGCATTCTCCAACTAAATGTCTTGGCATTTTGTACAAGGGAAGTGGCTCCTGTTTACAGCCAAACGCATCCTCTTTCTTCCTCTTTCAAATCCATGAGTTCAAGGACACCGCACAAAACAAAAGCTTTCACAAGCACACATCCACAGGCAAGCACAAATTCAATATTATGCTTTCTTTCACACATGCACACGCTCAGTATTGCAACAAATACACGTCAGAAAATCGGAGCGAGTTGTTCTGACAGCAGAGCGCTGTCAGCTACTGGACTGTGTGTCGTTTGTGACAAGCAAGTGGAGCAGCGACGACAACTTCACTAGTGAACACAACCTGGCCCTGAACTATACACATCATCATTTAAAAGACCAGCACACAATAAAACCAACTGTTGTCCACAAGCAGCCTGCCAATTAGGAAGTACAGTAGATCCATTATTCAGTCCAAAAATGACCCTGTGGCCTTTGTTTTGAGATACTTAATTCTTGTTTGAAATCAAACTGGAACAGCTGTTTTTTTCTTCTCATCTACCTCTCCCATTTTATCATTTTATCACCTACCCCCCACCAACCTCTTTTTGATCATACCGAGTGGCAGATTGGGTGCTCAGACGCATTCAATAATAAAAGGAGAGAGGATGGAGGGATGAGAGAAGGAGGATACAAATGTATTGTGCCCCTTCTGAGTGTCCCTGAATGATTTATAACACAAACTGACGCTTGCATGAGCCTCTGGGGAAGTTGTAGCTGCACTTCCTCCTCTTCCTCCTCGCTCCCTCCACCCTGCTTGGCATTTGTGACCAACCAACAATAAAGCAATATAGACAGATAGATAGAGAGAAAAAGTAACTGTAAAGGGTGAGACTGTACTAGAGTGTCTTTTACTCAAGTCCATCTTAAAAAGGCCTTTAAATGCACCTTTTTCAAAAGATACAATCTGAACATATGCAACTTTCAGGGCAGCAACTAACTTTTATTTTCATTCTCACTTACAGTATATCTAATCTGCAAATTATTTCCTTGATAACTTAATAAATTGTCAGACAATAGTGAGAAAGGCCCATCACCAGAGCCCAAGGTGACATCTTCAAATGTCTTGTTTTGTCAGACCAACAGTCCAAACCAAGAGATCCACTTCAAAATGATATAATAGAGAAAAAAGAAGCAAATCCACAACTTGAAGAAGCTGGAACCACAGAATGGTATACATTCTATTCTATTGATTATCAAAGTTTTTTCATGTGTATTTACTAATCAAGTTAAACAAAACAAAATCTCCTTCACTTCATACAGGTGTATGTACACTAATGTCAACACATATTACACAGTGATAAGGAAAACAGAGAAATTGTGTTTCAGTGTTTCCTCTAGGAATGTTTTCAGCAGCAGGTGGAAATGGTTTGGGTTAGAGTTAACCCAAAACCATAAGTTTTCTGATCCTGGACTAGGGCTAGACACCGAACATCGATACTTTTATGGCACTGAAAAACAGGTAAGCGCAAACTTATCTGTCCTCTCTGCATACTGACACAAAGCGGAGCTCCGACCGACACGCACACACACGCACGCACACGCACACGCACACACACACACACACACACACGGAGGTGCGGACGGAGTAAACTACGTCGTCGGCTCTGTAGTTTTGTTAAAGTCACAGTGAGTCACAGCAATGCCGATAAAGGGGTTTCAAGTGTAGTTACAGTTTTTCAAAACTTCACACAGACAGCGTTTGCAGTGATATGATATTAATGGCGAGCCAAAGGCAGTCGCGGTGCTGTTGACGTTACACTTCCTCTTGACAAGCAAGCACAACAGTGGTTTCTCTGCCCTGTTGACGGACTGACAGGCTGAGCTTGTAAGGCAAGGTAACTTTATTAATGTTACTCTGAGTGAGCAGTGTTACCAGAATGTTTACATTTTGATAACTGTTTTCATTCACAATTTTGGAGTTGGAAAATAAAAGCTTTGCGTTTAATGTATTTTTGTTGATGTTGAAATGGATTTTAAAACATATGGTATCGAAAAAAATATCGTTAGGAACCGGCATCGAAACTGAGGTATCGAAATTGGCACCCGATTGAAAGATTTTGAACGATGCCCAGCCCTATCCTGGATCGCCCGAACTCCCCGTCTGATTAGCAAACTTTCTGTTGCTGCAGTAACATAGGCCACCAGCCCCCTGTGACCCCCTTGCTGAATTTGAGTTACTACACCCGCTAACTGAAGATCTGTCTCTGGAGCTGCCACCCACTCTCGTCCCTGTGAAGTAGTCTACTAGAGGCGGGGAGTGAGGCAGAGGAACCACGAGGTGCGCTAGCTAGGTAATTCTTATCTTGTTTGTGGTCTGATGAACAGTTAATTCATCAAATTAACTATATCACTATTGTAATATTGACTTAATAAAATAAAATTCGGAAGCAGCGGCAAAATATAGGATATAACGGAAACACTGCTTTTCTTCAGCTTAGATGAAGGATTTACAGTAGCTCAACAATGCTGTTGCTAAAGGATACATCTAGGATAATTATTGCTAAACTTTTTGGTTGGCTAAATCATTGTAAGAATTATAATTTGGGATTATTTGCGGTGAGTGGGAGAAGAGCAGAGAGAAAAGCAGCATTAAAGAAATCAGTGATTCTCAAAGTAGGGTCGGTGGCACTCTGCCACGAGGTCCATGAAAGGTTTTCAGATTCGTTCATAGGGCTGGGTACCGTTAAAAAAATGACGGTACCGATACCAACACCGGGACTTTGATATCGGTTTCTAAACTATACTTTTTTCGATACCAATTTTATAAAACAAAAAGAAATTATAACATTACGGACCAAATCTTTTTATTTATTTTTCAGCTCCTACTACGTGAGCCCCGTCTCTGTGTAACGTAGAGTTTCTCCTGTGTGTCTCTAGACGTGTAACGTTACACAGCAAATCAAAACTATTATTAGATCTGGGTAGAAGCATGCTGGATGCTGATTGGCTCAATGACGCGGATTAGATTTACTCCTTAGGTATTGAAATTAGGTTTTGAATGATGAGGTTTTTTGATACTCAATACTTTAGAGGAAATTCGGACAGTGCCTAAAAAGTATTGAACTCGGTACCCAGCTCTATTCATTTAATTCAGTATTTTGATTTTTCTTTTTTAATAAGGCTTCATAGTCAAACAAATACATACTTTAATTTTAAATCTAGTTCATACTGTAGATTATTGAACAAATCTGCAAATATGTTAAAGACCTGTCTTATATATGTCCAATATATTTCTCTTGTGTTGTTCTTTCCCATAACTTAGACTGTAGAAGTGTTAAAAATAGGCTACGTCAACAAACTGGAACCATTAATGTTGATATGAGAGACAGAAAACGTACTAAGTTACAGAAAAAGAAAGCATTTGTGCATGTTGTTTTGCTTTCCTTGAGAGAGCTAGTTTCAGACCCTCAGGGCGAGGCCAGATAATGTTAGGGAATTCTTACTTCTTCCAACGCCTGTTGGGTTAAGGTCATGCAACGACAGGCTCTAACAAATATAGGAAGATTGAGAGCACACCATCCCTGGTACAGTAGTACCACAGGCTTTCTGACAGTTTGTTGGTGCATTGGCTAATGATAAAAATCTTGATAACCAACTCCTACTTTCTGTTCCTCCTGTAACATGACACACGCTGTCATATGAATCATAAATCCTGAGTCACGAGCCGTCAATTTCTGAGGCACAACTTGCCCAAGTAACCCGTTTCGAAAACATTGTATTGCATTTCTGTTCCTGGGCAAAACAATCCAATAGAACAGCTTTCTGAGGGATCATCAACCTGGATGTGATATTGCGTATCAAAACAGGGATTTAGGCCAAGTTCAGGGCTCGTTTGGTTTAGTTTTTCACATACAGACTTCCAAGAGTTCATGAAATACTGATCAACAAACTGACTGCTGCAGGTATTCATGATGACATCACTTCCTGGGTGACTACCTGGGGTATTTTTAGTAAAGGGAATGTTTCCCCTTCTCCAGCAGCAGTAAAAGTACTATTGAACGAGCAATTCTTTCAGAAAAATTGCTCATTATCCATCAGTAGATTTAAAATGTCTAACTGACTAGCTCTTAGATGTGAATATATTTTGTGAATCTAAACTAAAAATTGCACACTTAAAGCACTACAAACAAATATACAACTGGTTATAATATCTTGGTCTTTATTAGTCTATAACTTCAAGCCCTGATTTGCCTGAATGTAATCAAAAATAAGACAAATTCAACACAAAATGATTCCCAGAGTGCCTGAGGATGACTGAGGTTGGCTTTTGATGAGTCGTGCTGGAGGTAGGTGTGCTTTTAAATCATATGTTCCTTAGAGAAATGCTGCTTTAAGTAAAGCTGAGACAACCAAATATGAGGCGATTTCCACAATACGCAAAATTCTCCCCGGATAAATATAAAGTAATCCATTGAGATAGAAAGAAACTAAACATTATGTCCTGATTATCCTGCCAGGGTGGCATGGTGTGGATTTTTATAGCTGTGACTCATTTTCAAGTGAAGTGAAGAAAAAAAACAACAACCACACACACAACACACACACACACACACACACACACACACACACACACACACACACACACACACACACACACACACACACACACACACACACACACACACACACACACACACACACACACACACACACACACACACACAAAAGCAGGATTTGAGGATTTGGAGAGTTTGGGGCAGCTCTCGTCACAGGAGCTTAGTGACATTATTGAGACATGCAGCGCACACACACACACACACACACACACACAATACTGTTACCTTCTCAGATTAGCTTTAGGGCTAATGCCAACATAAATGTGGGTGTTGGTGGATTGAGGGACAAATACGAGACAGATAAGTGGCCTATTCACCGACTTAAAACCCAGGGCCAACTCTAAATCTGCAGTTTATTTGAAACGATTTCCTCTTGTTGCCTTCAAGCAAAAACAGCCTGAAACCACACAATGACTACTCCACTTGTGTTGTGGATGTTTAAAAGTTGAACTTGGCACCAACAACCTTTTACAGATCTCTACATTTCCATGTTGCTCTGGGAATGAAGTGGTCACCAGAGATGACCGATTTTAACGGTAGAGACAAAAAAATCAGTGTCTTTGGGGAAGACCTTTGAGCAAATTATCTTAATAGGACAATCTACTACACAGTCTTTATGCCTGTATGTGCCTACCCAGATTTTCCCATGTTTTGGGTATTTCAAAGCAGAAACATTTTCAATGTGTAGTTGAGAGATGCTGGCAAAAAGATGGAACATTGTTCACTTGTGTCTGGCTATTAAAATAAGTTGACCAGTTCAATGCTACTATAAGCCACACTTCCAACAATGTTAAACATGCAAGGTGCAGAAATCCTCCCCTCTACATATCAATTATTTGTAGTAAGTTAAGTAGATGAGCCCTCGATAGTGCCAAGCCAAATCATTCACACAACTAAACTAAGCAGAGGAGTGCAGCTACTCTTTTGCCCTAAAGCTTTAGGTCAATATCCATCTTGATCGCCATACTGATGGAGAAAAGCTACTTGCAGTGATGCAGATTTACCGGAAATGACTGTAGAGCAGCAGCCGCACAACCACAACACATGATAACCTTCACACTTGAGAAATATTTTCACAGTGTTTTTTTCCTCAGACATGTCCATGTATAGGATGTATGTGTAAAGTGGCAGCTATGCAATATTAAGCAAGCCTATGGCATTTGTGGGGTGTTTCCAGTGACGGCTTCTCAGATGGCCCTGTGTTAACAGAGCACCTGGCGCGTCAGGTTAGCTGTACAGTAGAGCTGAAGCAATTTGTCAATTAGTCAATTATTGCTTTACAGAAAATGACTTGTAAACTATTTTGATAATCAATTGATTACGTTTAAGCAAAACCGGTTCCTGCTTCTTAAATGTCATTAATCTCTGGTTGTCTTGATCTTCTGTGATATTAAAACGTAATATTTTGGGGGTTTTGGGATTGTGAGTTGGACAAAACAAGAGATTTAAAGACTTACCCCTGGGCTCTTTGAACTTGTTATGGGCATTTGGCGACATTTTAAAGACCAAACGACTAATCAATTAAGAAAATAATTGCAAGATTAATGGATAATGAAAATATTTGGCAGTGGCAGCCCTTATTTATCTAATGTCATGCAAGTTTGTCTGTCAACTAAGTAGTGGATTATTCTTTGCAATTTACTCAAGCAAAAAAAAAAATTTAAATGAATAATGCCTAACCATTTTTTGGGGGGAGGGTGCAGTTATGTGGCTTACACACAGAATAAAGTTGCCTCACTCTAAATAAAGAGTTATTCTTTCAAATGGATTTCAATGAAAAATCAAAAAAAAATATTCTGAGGTTCACTAACGGTAAGAAAACAGAGTAATATCATTCCTGAGTAATGAAAAATTAACATAAGGCATATGTTAGGCAAGCTCACACACCTACACACAGCTTTGGTCACACACATTCTGTGACACAATGACCATCACTCAGTGTGAAAGCTTTTTTAGAGCAATCCCGTGGATCCAGAGGGTTCGGTGTGTGTGTGTGTGTGTGTGTGTGTGTGTGTGTGTGTGTGTGTGTGTGTGTGTGTGTGTGTGTGTGTGTGTGTGTGTGTGTGTGTGTGTGTGTGTGAGTGTGTGTGTGTGTGTGTGTGTGTTCCCTCCGGAGCGAAGCCTGGAGTTTTCTCTATTAAATCCATTCATCCTCTCTTGCAACCATCAGTGCCTTTTCAGCTTTTTTTCAACCTGGTCAATAGTGTGTGTGGTCTACTGTCTTGCTTTTTCCATTCACACACAGTGAATGAAACAAGCAAACACACTAAGTGCAGTGTCACAGAGCGCCGTCACCAGGCTGTTAAATTATTCAACAGTCCCTCACAGACAATTTTGCACATCAGAGAAAGTGAGGGAGGAGGAGCAGGGGGGGATTGCTCACAATCAGGGATTGAGGGTTATAAGGATCAACAGGTTACACACATATACACACACAGAACAGGATAGAGAGCTAGAGAGCTGAGAGCAGGAAAGCAGCACATTTGACTATAAAAGCTGCAATTTCACTTTATTTAATATAACTGAATTTTATGGCAATTGACTCCATTTTGGAGCCAGTCTCAAGCAGGCCTGCACGATGAATCGTTATAAAAAAATCGCGATCTCGATTCACCCCTGTTCACGATTTAATTTTTAATTGACTTTTTTCTCCTTCAATTAATTTATTGAAAGCATTTGTTATGTTTAAGCATGTTTAATTATGTAAAGACATGTTCAAGGAGTTCAGCCATATTTAGTTCAATGTGTTGTATGTCACTATGTTTGGTAGCTTGTTTTACTTAAATGGCCAGTATGTACTTTATTCATTGAAGCCTCTATGTTTACAGGCTTGCGGTGATGCGCAATGTGCTATAGGTGCCAAAAAAAAATCTGTTTGGTACTGCCACTTACACTTCGTGAGGAAAAAATCGTGTCAGAGAATCGTGATTTCAATTCTACCTAAAAAAAAAATTTGCGTTTCATATTTTTCCCCAAATAGTGCAGGCCTAGTCTCAAGTGGCCACTCCATGAACTGCAGTTTTTGGCACTTCCGCATGGGCTTTATTTTTCAGCACCGGAGATTGCTGCTTGAGTAAAACACATGTCAAAATGTGGGAGTTTGATGTTTATGTAATTTATTTTCTCTCGGGCAATCATTTTGGTCGAACTCTATTTTTTGAAAACCCTTGTACAGTAACAGTTTATTATTTTTAAAGCATGACTCCACCAGCGCCACCTACTCTTAGCTGACTCACTGTACAAACACCACGTGTGTTGGATTTCATGCAAATGATGTCAGAAAACCACTCAATTAATCAGAAGAGATTTGCAGAGACTGTGCATGTGCACCTAAGCAACAATTACTTAGGCATTGTCCCAAGGGGAATTTGAAATAAAAACCTAAAATAACACTTTAATCACCCCATGGCTCACACTAACACCATGTCTACACAGGATGCGTAGCGTGAGCAGCACGTTAGAGCAGCAGCAGCTTCAGTCTCCCTTCTGTGTCCACACAGGATGCTTTCAGGCACAACATTCAGCGTATGTGACCGGCATTTTGAAAGCGCACAAAGCCCAACACACAAGGACTGTGGTTTTGCATGTAAAATACAAAACAATGTGTAAAAATAGGCCTCTGTAGACAGTTGGATGGATTAAATTAGAGGGAGGACAGAAAAATGTGGCTGAAACGCCTCTGTATAGAAAAGCTGTAATCTAGATCTTCGCTTTCCAACTCGGACAAAATCTATCATACATTTGGCTTCTGACTGTGGGTCAGTAAGAGTACATGTATGAGTATGTTGAAGGACACTTCCCCATGAGTGTGCAGAGCTTGTAAGAAAAGTAGGACTGTGTGTGAATGTGTCATGTGCTAATAATGAATTTTTTGATTAAAATAAGAGAAAAAGACTAAGCGGCATGTGGACAGGATGAATAAGAGAAGAAAAAAAAAAGAGAAGAAAGTAGCGACTGAGTCCATCATAATCACAGATTCACACAGGTAGTCAAGCAAAGATTTACAGTACAGGAAGAAATACATTCCATCAGAATAATTTTCTACCAAGGAAATAGTTCCCATGAAAACTGTTGACAGCAAGGTTTCATCCTACAAATTACAACACCGAAAAGAGATACCCCAAAAATATTTATTAATTTAATGATTAAATAAGGTAGTGTCTCCAAACTTACCTCAATTATAACTTGTCTCCTGCTAGTTGCACTTCAGCACTTTTTAAATAAGTTAATAAATATTTTTGTTGTATCTCTTTTCGGTGTTGTAGAAGTCCCTAAGCACTCGTCTTACTGCCGGTAGCAGCAGAGAGCAGAAGCCAGCAGGCAAGTGTTAGTTAAATAAACTCCTGGTGTACTTACAAACTTTCCATTCCATCGTTTTATGAGTACATAACCTATTTCTACTAGTGTAGAAGTTTGATATCATTTCGGGAATTATTGGTGGAGTAAAGTATAAGATACACCCTTGGATCCATTAGCGCCTGCACTAAGCTATTCAGCTGACAACGCTAACTCTCCCAATGTTCGACCACTTGCGACCCTGCGTGTTTGGGAGCCATGTTCAACTAAACGGATGATAAACTGATTTTTGTCCTGTTTACACAGACATGCTGCATTTATTCAGCTTTTCTTCTTCTTTTCTATCCAATTAATCCCTTTACAACCCCTCAGATTTATTGTGTGATCTTTAGGAAGGGTCCTCACCACAGTTTGGGAACCACTGGGTCACCCCGTCCGTAACCGGACCGCTGTGTCTGTAAAAAGACTCTTCTGTGAGTTAATTAATGTCATTTGTAAAAGTGTTACCTCCAATGAATTCTTTGACATGCCATAGCAGGAAAAGCACTGGTGTAATTAATATCATTAATAATGACTGCACTGCATTTATGTTGCTGGTATTATGCATGCTGGCTCACTGACATCTTACAGGAACACTTAATTGAGAGCCCTCATTAAGGTTATTTAGTTACACCTGTACTTTTCCCACTACGACATGTCAAAATGTCTCATGTAACAAAGCACTATCAACTAGATGGATACTGGCCTTCTGAGTTGTCACAAATTAATATATGCACAACATAACAACAAGATCATCATTAGTGCATTATAGTTTTAACTGATATTGCCATCATAAGGAAGAGTTCAACAAGGCCAGAGTGAAAGGTGTTTACTGAAGTATAATCTTTGCCTCGGTAGAAATTGACAATTTAAAAAAAAAAAAAACAGCTAACAAGAATTTCCTCCAAATGTACTCTCCTCATAGCAGACTACGTTCAATTCCTGCTAAGTGAGACGTAGCTTTGTCCCATTTTATCCAAATTAAATTCTAGCAAAAAGTGTGGACACTTAAGCCCTAGGAAAAGGGGATTCTAAATTCAATTTAAGGAGAGGAAATACTAGTTTGTTTGGCTTGTGTAACCAAGCAGGGCACTTCAAAGAAAAACATATTCATGGCTTCTTGATCCTTAGCTTACTTCTCATTGCAAATAGAACATCCAACGTCACCTAGCCTACTACAACTCATACAATCGCAAATTATAACAAAATATAGCAGATGGCATTCTTGTTATCATCAAGAAGTCAGAGATCAAAAAATCTGAGTGGAGACACATTCCCATCAAACACAAGCCTTTTGTCTTCAAAACATTTTGTTCCACCATCAACATTTGCTCAGGTGGTGGAGGTCCTGCTGGCTAATGAGCCCGTATCAGCAGTTAATGACAGGGCTGGTTGATTGGAGACCAGTCAATCAGAGGGTTAACAGGGTGTAATCTGTAAAGCATGGAACCACACACAAGCCACATTTAATCCATAACGCTGACCCAGGGTCACTGGGTTCAACAGAGACTCAGAGTCTATATCAGCTCAGCTTTATGGCACTCACTATTAATGGAAAAATAAACTCAATACTCCATACAGTACAGTATTTGTCATAATGTTAACGATGCAAATGTCTTTGCACCAATTTTATAATTACTTTGTTTAGAAAATTAGTTGATTCAGATTTTTAAAGTGGAGGAAGGTGTGGTTTAGCTTGCACTAGCTTGTACACTCTTCTCCGTGAACCATCACCTTATCGTGGTGGAGAGGTTTGTGTGTCTCTGTGAACCTGAGGGCTGTGTTGTCTGGAGCTTTGTGCTCCTGGTAGGGTCTCCCAAGGCAAAGTGGTCTCAGGTGAGGGGCCAGACAAAGAATGGTTCAAAAACCCTATGGAAAAACAAGGTAGAGATGGAGTGACCCTGCCCGGAGGAAGCCCGGGGCCCCCGTCTGGAGCCAGGCCCAGATGGCGGGCTCGTCGGCAAACGCCTGGTGGCCGGGTTTGCCACGGAGCCCGGCCGGGCACAGCCCGAAAAAGCTACGTGGCTCCCATCTCTCCAGCCCATGGGCCCACCACCTGTGGGAGGAACCGCTGGGGTCGGGTGCGCTGTCACATGGGTGGCAGTGAAGGTCAGGGGCCTCGACGGACCAGACCCGGGCAGCAGACGCTGGCTCTGGGGACGTGGAATGTCCCCTCTCTGTGGGGGAAGGAGCCGGAACTGGTGCAGGAGGTGGAGCGCTACCGGTTAGATCTGGTGGGGCTTACCTCTACGCACAGTCTCGGTTCTGGAACCATACTCCTGGATAGGGGTTGGACTCTTTTCTTCTCCGGAGTTGCCCAGGGTGTGAGGCGCCGGGCGGGTGTGGGGATACTCCTGAATCCGACTAATACGCCCTCTATGTTAGAGGCAGAGCTGGAGGATGATGGGGGATCATTGTCAATTTCCCAGGCGGAGGTCACTGATGTAGTCAAACAACTCCACAGTGGCAAAGCCCCTGGGATTGATGAGATCCGTCCAGAAATGCTCAAGGCTCTGGGTGTGGAGGGGCTGTCCTGGCTGACACGCCTCTTCAACATTGCGTGGAAGTCTGGGACAGTACCAAAGGAGTGGCAGACCGGGGTGGTGGTTCCCCTTTTTAAAAAGGGGGACCAGAGGGTGTGTGCCAATTACAGGGGTATCACACTTCTCAGCCTCCCTGGTAAAGTCTACTCCAAGGTGCTGGAAAGGAGGGTTCGGCAGATAGTCGAACCTCAGGTTGAGGAGGAACAATGCGGATTCCGTCCTGGTCGTGGAACAACGGACCAGCTCTTCACTCTCGCAAGGATCCTGGAGGGAGCCTGGGAGTATGCCCAACCAGTCTACATGTGTTTTGTGGATCTGGAAAGATGTATGACCGGGTCCCCCGGAGATACTGTGGGAGGTGCTTGCGGAGTATGGGGTGAGGGGGTCTCTACTCAGGGCCATCCAATCTCTGTACGACCAAAGTAAGAGCTGTGTCCGGGTTCTCGGCAGTAAGTCGGACTCGTTTCAGGTGAGGGTTGGCCTCCGCCAGGGCTGCGCTTTGTCACCAATCCTGTTTGTAATATTTATGGACAGGATATCAAGGCGTAGTCGGGGTGGAGAGGGGTTGCGATTCGGTGGGCTGGGGATCTCATCGCTGCTCTTTGCAGATGATGTGGTCCTGATGGCATCATCAGCCTGTGACCTTCAGCACTCGCTGGATCGGTTTGCAGCCGAGTGTGAAGTGGTTGGGATGAGGATCAGCACCTCTAAATCTGAGGCCATGGTTCTCAGCAGGAAACCGATGGAGTGCCTACTCCAGGTAGGGAATGAGTCCTTACCCCAAGTGAAGGAGTTCAAGTACCTTGGGGTTTTGTTTGCGAGTGAGGGGACAATGGAGCGGGAGATTGGTCGGAGAATCGGCGCAGCGGGTGCGGTATTACATTCAATTTATCGCACCGCTAACGGAAAAAGAGCTGAGCCAGAAGGCAAAGCTCTCGATCTACCGGTCAGTTTTCGTTCCTACCCTCACCTATGGTCATGAAGGTTGGGTCATGACCGAAAGAACGAGATCCAGGGTACAAGCGCCGAAATGGGTTTCCTCAGGAGGGTGGCTGGCGTCTCCCTTAGAGATAGGGTGAGAAGCTCAGTCATCCGTGAGGAGCTCGAGTAGAGCCGCTCCTCGCGCGTCGAAAGGAGCCAGTTGAGGTGGTTCGGGCATCTGGTAAGGATGCCCCCTGGCCGCCTCCCTAGGGAGGTGTTCCAGGCACGTCCAGATGGGAGGAGGCCTCGGGGAAGACCCAGGACTAGGTGGAGGGATTATATCTCCAACCTGGCCTGGGAACGCCTCGGGATCCCCCAGTCGGAGCTGGTTAATGTTGCTCAGGAAAGGGAAGTTTGGGGTCCCCTGCTGGAGCTGCTCCCCCCGCGACCCGACACCGGATAAGCGGACGAAGATGGATGGATGGATGGATAGCTTGTACACACTGGCTCAGCTACTTAATTCACAACCATCTATTTGTAATGCTAAACAGAAGCCTAAAGACTCTAGGCACCTCACGATTCAATTCCGATTCAGAGGGCTATGAGGCATGTATCCATCTGTGGTTGCTCATGCTATGCCGTCCTCACCAAAACTCAAGATGTAGCCTAGCTTACAATGTAAACATTAGGCCAGTTAGGAGAACTCACCAGGTAAATGCATAATGTGCATTGGCGAGAATAGGCAAAATTAAAATTTCAGGCTTTGCAGTTTTTAAGCTAAGAGAATAATACAGGGAAATGAAAGAAAAAAACCTATCTAAAAATAAATAAACACAATTATTCAACTTTTAGACTCTTTTCCCACTGGGACATTTCCCCTGCTCTTGCATGCTTACACCATAACAGCATAATCCCAAATAGTACAGTGACATGAACACAGCGTTATTATTCTCTCAGCTGGAGCATAATTTATGGGAAATTGGGTCTAAATAAAAGGTGTTTGAACAAGGATTAAATATGTGACAGTTAACTTTACAGAAAATGTGACAAATCTGGTGCCATGATTTATTCCACATCGGTAGTGTGTCTAGCAATATGGGTGAGTGAAAGGAAGATCATGGGACAAGTATGCTGGGATTTCTCATTAAAAAGAAGGATATGACTAATATAAAAAGGCGTGGATACAGAAGTAACACTCACTGCTGGCCACATCAAGCCAGGCTCTGCTGGGACTTTGGTGACGAGGTGGGCCATCGGCCAGTCAATAACCCTGGGCCTGTTTATTACACTATCAATTCCCAGCAGTATTGATTTTCATTGCGGCTGCAAAAATACTCGTCAGTTGCACACCCAAACATGATAGCTGTGGAATCACACATGCACTCAGAGAATGATAAAAACAAACAAACAAACAAGAAAAAAAAACAATGTGCAAGTGCACTCAGGCACACAATGATTGATGTTGTATGCAATTATAAACAAATATTCAGTCACCTGCATGAGCTCATAAATGATGGAAGATCAGACAGTATAGCAGTGAGAGCGATCAGTCTGGGGCTGTTTGACATCAAGGCCATATGATAACCAATATAGATTAACTATGATTTGCTCCCTCTGTGTCATGGCTGAGGTTTTAGCTATTCAACTATTCTGACTCAAGAACATTTTGCACGCAAGCCTTAGAGGAGACTCTTGCTGAGAGAGTCCTTGGTGTGTCCCTGAGACCACAGGAACAAGTGCTGGTGGTCAAATGCCTACACCGGCTAGTGAGTCATCCTGCTGCTGTAGCCCCATTCTGCTTTCCCACAAGGCCATGCAAAATACATTAGAGTTAGAGTGTATGTAAAAAATGTGCAAGCACACCTAGGCCTTGCACATGTACACAGCCACACACACATACCGTACACAGAGAATGCATGCAATCATTACACATGCTGTAGTAATTTAATCAGCAGTGTGCATGGAGTCACACAGACCGAGGGGTTTCTACTTGTGGGAGTACACACCAGCTGATCTTGTTTCAGCGTGTGTGTGTGTGTGTGTGTGTGTGTGTGTGTGTGTGTGTGTGTGTTATATATAGGGAGGGCTGAGCACCGAGTGAAGTGCTACTCTAAAGCCCAATGGGATTTTCCAATCAAGAGCAGCAGAAAGATTAATAGAGGCCTATAGCATGTTCTGTAGTGAAAGCTGTGCAAAAGAGAAATTATTAGGACATGCAGCTACCACTTGCTGACTTTCTTTTAATAATGAAATATTAAAGAGACTCAAATTAGCACAGGCTGAGCTGCCATTAGCTGGAGTGTGAGTGGTGCTCCAGTGCCATGAACTGCAGAGTCAAGCTACTACTGTCCTTGCATTTGTCCAACTTTGCCAGATAGGTTGAGTACACCCTCATTCTGTGAACTGGTGCAAGAGACTGAGAACAAAGATTTAGAACCCTTGCCTGAGGAAGTATCTAAATCTTTTCAACAGCCTTCTTCCCTTAATCTGCCAAGCAAGGTTTGCCGAACCAGAAGTCAGAGCAATACTGACTGCCCTCCAGACAAAGCCAAATCAATGAACATGAGTCTACTCTAAATCTCTCAGCTCAGTGAATGGATTCCATGTAAGACGCCTATGCTGGGTGGATGAGACACCGTCTCTGACTTTCTTTAAGGCTGTTTTCTTGGAGGGAAAACGATGATGTCATGTAGTCATTCAAACACCACAAACTGATCTAGCTATCACAGCTTAATAGAAGCGATATGCAGCAAGAGAAGCCAAAGCATGCTAACATACAACCCTTTTGTCTCTTCTGCCTTTTAAAGAAGAAAAGACTGATGATCAGCGAAAATGAAAGAGAGAGGGAGGAAATTTAGCAGAGGAAACCCCAAAAAGGAAACATGCATCTAGGCCACTAAGTCATTTCCCTTGTGTTTTGCCTCTTCCTTTTCTTCTTTTTCAAATATACACTGGCAGTATAAATTATGTACATCATAACTGAGGTTTACACAGAGTGGGAGAGGGCCCATGGGTTTTAGGACTTAGAATTTCAGCTTTTTATCCCCTGTAAAGTCTGGCCGCAATTAGTTTGGGAATTAATTCAGGCTTAGAACTTTGCCTCCCCCTTCCTCTTTTAGATCTGAACTGATTCATCCAAGCCTCTTTCACACATGCGCACACACAAAATATTTGCCTTGTGGAGGATAGATTTTTCCCACAGAAATGGTAACATCACCATTATAGTAATGTGGATACTGAAACTAAACATTTTTGCTAATTCCACACTTAGTGGGTATGTGTGTGTGTGTGTGTGTGTGTGTATGCAAGACATACAGCTGAAGATGGTCAGGCCAATTATATAAAAATAATCAATATTAATCAATTTGCCAACTGTAGCTAAACCATTGGGCCTTTAAAACCCCAGGCACTGAAGTATTAAGGAGTTTGTTAACAACTTTTTGTGAAACTACCCAATAAAAAACACAGGCAACACTTTGGCTGTCTACTTCAACCAACCCCTCATTCACAAAAAACAAGGGAATCTGCAACCAACAATTCATTTCATTATCAGTTGGTCTGTCAATTATTTTAATATCCTGAAAAATATAGGTCACAAGTTCTGTGAGCCAGCAGTTGCATCTTCAAATTGCTTGTATGGCTGAAATGAGACACATGCAAACAAATAAATGTTGTAGGGGCTAGCCAGATTTTATATGTGTAACAACTAGATCACCCTGCTGTCATGTTCTTTATTTATTCTGCTGTTTCCCCTTCATTTCAACAGGCTTGCTGTTCCTGGTGGGATCTATTAACTTCTGCAACCTCTCACACCATGTCTCTTTGGGAAAGGGGATTGGAGTCATTAGTTTATTCCTATAAATTTTCAGTACAGTGTTTCCCACAGGTTGAGAATTTACTTGCGGTGGTGGGTGGCCCAGGATGTGACGGCGCAGTGCGTGATGGCTGGGTTCAGTAATAAACTAGCCAAACGAAGGTTTATGAACTATTTTTTGAAACCAGTGACTACATGAAATTAACAGATAATTTAAAAAGAAATCATTATTTACATATTAAACAAATTTGACTGAAAGATGATAGAGATGAAAATATTGTGACACTATGCTGCATCTGACAATTTCAGGGTGGTTATTAGGGCTGCACGATATGAGGAAAATATGCAATATGCCATAAAGTTGTTGAATATCGCGATAATGATATTACTTGCGTAAATAAACAGATATTAAAATGTACTCAGTTCTTCATTTCCACTGCTTTAAGTATTGTGCTAAAATACAACCAATTGCTCGTTGAATTTAAAACCAATGGAAGGAAAGTGTAGCCATGATGTGATTTGTCAATTAAATCAGTTTTTTTGCTAATGTTAACATTCAGCAGATAAAATACCTGATTACCCAGAGCCCAAATGTTATATCTAGCCTATTAACATCTAAACTGTAATACTAGCCTATACTATGATCAATACAGAAAGTTACATTATAAATCTCAACACTGTCTCCTCCTAACTCCTGGTGAATCATTTAAGACTAGGGCTATCTAAAGTAAATTCTTGTTCATTTTTCGGTTAGTTGCAGTCAGCTCCGGTTAGCTCCGTTATAAAGCTTCTTTAATTTTCCTAAAATGCAGTGGATTTTCAGAAACTACCGTAGAGCTAAAAACAAGTATGCAGTGTGTTACAGTGATCACGAAGTGTTTCAGCAATAAAATCCAGCCTGTGATTATTGGTGAGAACATTAACTTGAACCTTGACATCTAATTCAAAAGTAATGTTGGCCTGTTCGTACTCCTTCAATGTGAATTGGTTAAGAATAAACAATAGGCTTTTTAGAATCAGAATCAGTTTTAATGGGCAAGTATGTGTAAACATGTACAAGGAATTTGACTCTGGCTTTTTGTTGCTCTCACAGAAATAGACATACGGCTAAAAACAAGGAGAACAAAGCTGAACAAGGTAAACATAAACATTTGACTATAAAATGTACAGATATATGTGTAAAGATAAAATGTATATTTACATATACACATACATATGCACTTACATACACACATATAAACAAACAGCTCAGCTAAGAACAGAAGATTAAGAACAGTAAAACAGTGCAATGTAAAAGTGCAAATGGTGCTGGAATAAAGAATTAATAATATAACAAGCTGCTTATATCTTAGGTAGGTGGATGTGATGAATTGTGTGTTTGACAGATATACATGTTTAAGTGATATGTTTAACACTACAAAATGTGAAATTTAACATTATAACATATATCATTTACTGAAAGGTGGATGCTTGGTGGTACAGGGTTATTGCACAGGGATTGATCCTAATACATTCAAAAGTGACAGCCTGTGGGAAGAAACTATGTGTCCGGTTGTTTTGGCGAACAGTGTTCTGTAGCGCCTACCAGAGGGAAGAAGCTGAAACAGATTGTGTCCAGGGTGTGATGGGTCTGCAGTGATGCTTTCTGCCCGTTTACCGATCCTGGATGGAGTGCAGGTTGCAGTCTGCTCCTGTTCCGTTTGGTGGCTGATCCAATCCAAGCAGTGGTGGACTTACAGAGAACAGACCTGATAATTGCACTGTGGAACTGGATCAGCAGCTCCTGAGGCAGTGGAACTTCCTGAGCTGGTGCAGGAAGTACATCCTCTGCTGGGCCTTTTTCCTGATGGAGTCTATGTTGGACATCCACTTCAGGCCCTGAGAGACTGTGGATCCCAGAAATCTGGACGATTCCACAGCAGACACAGTGTTGATGAGAAAAATGACCCTGAAGTCCACTGTTATCTACACAGTTTTGAGAGCATTCAGCTCCAGCTTGTTCTGACCACACAAAAGGACTAGCTGTTCAACCTCCAGTCTATGCAGACTCATCAGCGTCCTGGATTAGGCCGATGACGGTTGTGTCGTCTTCAAATTTCAGGAGTTTAACAGACGGGTCTCCTGAGGTGCAGACATTTCCTATCTGACATGGCCCCTGTATCACACCAGGAAACAATAGCTGGACACAGGTCATGAAGGCTGCTTTCTATGTAAAGCCAGGAAGGGCATGTGCTTGCATTGGCTTCTTTGATATTCTCACGGCCCGATAATTTAACCATTTCCTCATTTGCCCTCTGGGACGATATCGTCCCTGCAATTATCCTAGGGTTCGTGGCCTCCTGGCTTTGCAGTGCTGCACATCTGGTTCATTTGTGTTTGTGTATGATAAGAGTTTGCGAGTGAGAGAGGAAACGAGAACAAGAATGAGTGAGGGAAGTAGTGGGGCGGAGTGTTGACTGGCAGAGTTTCGTCCTAGTCAAGTTTAATTGGACAATTGTTCAGTTCAACCTCAGGCTCTCTGGGTTCACAAAGGCATACAAAGCTGCTCTAGCATGGACTATTAAGCTAGAAAAGGGTGGCAGAAGTAGTTGCTTTGGCTCTCTAATGGCAGCAACTATGGGAGGAGGCTGAAATACAAGAAAATAGCTGTAATTTTTAAAAAACAATTAAGTTTAACCTCCATAATATTTTTGCCTTGATGTTGTCTTGAACTATGAATTATTGGTGGGGAATTCTGCCATAAAAACGTATTCAGCCAGGTTGAGCCACAGACTTAACTAAAAAATAAAAAAAATTAAGTCACATTTAGCCTGATTCACTGCTGGCTGACGAGAGCAAAACGCAATCTCCCCCAGATTCATCAGAGGCAAATCTCCACTTGACCCAATGGAGGCTGTCCAGAGGCCTAGTTTCTCTTGGGACTGGGGGGATGGGGTGGGTTTGGCACATACGTTACTCTGGTAGCCCAACAGATGATAAGTTATCAAGCATTTATGTCAGGCTCTGTAACAGCCAGAGCAAAAAAGGTTCGATGCCATCTTGCCAGGTGACAACACCCTCAAAAGCCCTGCATCGTTTGGTAATGCTATGGACTGAAAGCTTGTCAACGGTCATTAATTAATACCAACATTGGCAACAGTGGCCACTACTGCACTGCCATTAAAGTGCTCAACCAACAGACCAGTTAAATTTGCTCTGCAATGACATTTAAAAAGAAATGAAAGGAAGGTTCGGAAACATGTTCGAAAGGCGGAGATTACAATAATTACAATAACTGTGAGACACAAAAGTGTTTAGGGTAGGCAAAGGAAGCACCCAAAATAGACTAGTGTGGTGAAGTGTATTACCTCACCCCCACTCACATAAGAAAATGTGTCCATCACAATCATGCATGCTAAGCCTTGCTGACATACCCCACTGTGCTAAGCTAGCAGCACATACTCGAGTTTTCACAGCTGGCTGCATGTAGGAGAGAGTCAGCAGAATGGACACAAATTGTAGGCCTATGACATGACACTTTATATTTTTTTTAAAGACCCCTATCAAAGTGAACCATGTAGTTCTAAAAATACTCCTGCCTAAGCCCTTTCCTTCATTCTGCTGTGCTAAATTAAGCCCTAGACCATGAGGGGTGTTGGTGGGCAGAGATAGGGCAAGTCAGCCATCAGCAATGGTGATGTCTCTTTGGGCAATGATGGTGGCTGCTCTTAATTCCCCAGCACTTCAACTTGGCCTGGTCATGGAAGAGCAGAGCGAGGCTTGCAGATTTCACTGGAGAGCTGGAGACAGATGTAGCCAGACATAATGGGGGTTGAAAAAAATGGGGGGGTTGGGGTGAGGGCAAGCTCATGGTCACAGCTGCAACCTCGCCGGAGGATTGGAGGCACGCTTTTAATGAAGGGTTGTAATCAAGTCGCTCATGCTAACCTCCCACACCCATTGAGGCTGACTTGCCAAAATGCCTCTCTTATGACAGAGGGTTTAGTATGCTTGGGGAAGAAAACAATGAAAGGAAGAACAGTACATGTAATGAACAAGATAGAATGGTGTTTTTAACAACCAACCAATCTGTTCTCCATTTTGGCATATACTGTATAACATATCTGTATTGCATGCGGTAAATAAATTAAGCCAGATGTCACGCAAGCAGAGAGCCAGTAAAGGCATGAAAAAAAAAAATTTGATTTAGACCTGCCGGGTGAATAAAGGCTGGCATGTGCATCGAGACACAAGACTACATTTAAAATGCCACAATATATTTGTTTTTTATGTACTCAATGTTTTTGTTGTGAAACCTTCAATAGATGACAGCTGGATCCTACCGCCTAACAAAGATGATTGAAACTGGTTGGGCAGACGAAGAAAATCTTCAGCAGTGCGAGGTGGCGAGTGAACAGCAGAAGTGGCACACTCACTAGGGAGGCATTTGTTGATGAGACATCTGTTGGGCCGTGACTTCCTCCCCTCCGAGACAGCTTTCAGTAGACCAAGGCCATGACTCAGGTCTGCGCCAGCTGCTGGTCCATGACTAGATCCATTTCACATTTTTCCCTGTGACTCCTATCATGGTCAGTGGTGCAAATACACAGCTTCCATCAAAACCAGAAGTAACTGTAGATGAAAGAGTTTCTGATTATGACTTGGCCTTTTGGGCCTTAGTGGACATGACCACCAGATGGATTATAAAAAAGACATTTTGCTTAGGGAACTGAAGATTTTCACACATTTCATTAAATTGTGAAGATAGATGGTTTGAGTCTGTCTTGGGTATAAACACTGCCTGGATGCCCACCAGAAGAAGGAGGGATGCACCCCCTGTAAACATGGGCATACAGTCCTCATGATTGGGTAATTAATTCAACTACTGCTACTGTGGATTATTCCTGTTACCAAATATCCGTTCTGATTCTCTCTTGCTGGCTTCACAAGACCATGATCTTGCAGCAGTGCAGAGTTTTGCTGTCTTTTGAAATCATCATTAAATAGCAGTACGCATTAACACATCTGTTAGTAGAGGAGAGGTGGGGGTAGGGAGGGCATAATTCTCCTTGTCATCTGAGACAGCATTCCTATATTAGACATGCTAAACCAGATCACTGCAGAACATTAAGCCTGACAGCAGCGCTTTAATATTTGATGCACTCTGCTACCGTGGCATAAACCACCAAACTGCTGTAGCACAGGCTAAACTGACAATTCGCTGATACATTTTTCAAAATTCAGGCTTCCACACATCACATGGAAGTGGAGAAAAGTTCTTCGCTTTCAGCAGAGTTGTGAGGGATGCTGAGATGGATTAGTCAGCAGGGAGGAGAAATGTATGTTTTTCACTGGTGCTTTCAACAGGTTGCCCTGGATGCAAAACAAAACCTGCCAAGACTTTCTCCACTGGCATCAAGGTTTTCAACTTTTGGAAAATATCATAATGACGGTCTCACAGATATACAGAGCTGACCTAGCACACAGCCAGTAAACTCATTAAAGGGTTGGTGGAAAGCCAAAAGACGCCTACCAGTGGGCCTGTCGTGGTTCTTCAACAGCAGAGCAGGTAAACTTGTTAACTTTGACATCCACATGACCCCCGAGAAGAGGAGGGGGGGAGAAGAGAAGTGTTGCAGAATCTGGTAATGCCAGGATCAGACTATACGAAATTCAGCCCGACAGACACGTTGCAGACAAATGTTTAAAGTCATGCCCGATAATGAGGGTCGGGACCGACGTAATCAAAGATCAGCGATCTAATGTCTTGTCTTTTGTTCACCTAGTGTGACATGTTCTACGACGTGTTCCATGACATTAACCAAAAGGAAGAGAGAGCGCTATCCACCTCTCTGGCATACAAATGTAAACATGGCGAAAAGAAGAAGAGACGCTACTGCTGCTGTCTGGTGAAGGAAAGATACACAGTGCCCATATAGGCTAGTTTCACAGCAGGGATCGCCCCGCTTCCCAGCATTGCACGCTAGTGGGCTAGCCACTAGCGGTTACCTGTTTCTCTTCACTTTGACCACTGACAAGCAAAGAAAACTGGCTACACACTCCTACAAATGCGATGGCTGCACCTGATTGGACGAACGCAACACGTGGGGCTCCCGGATTTCAAAACCGACCATAATGGCGGCTTGTTTGGAAAGCGATTTCTTATTTTACGAAAATAGTTAACTGAAATGTGTTTCTGAAAACATTTTAGGCGAGAAATAAGCTATGCAGTCCTGAAACTATTTATTTCAGATCGACATCGTTCAGTTTTTGAGAGGCTGGTGCTCCACCAAAATGTTGACCTATGAACTTGCGTGTGATCTTCACAACAGCACGCGATAATCCGTCTGGGGGCTGGTTTGTGTCATACTTGTAGTGTTGCCACTCTTCTGTCCAAGACACAGCAAGATTTTTTGGCAATAGGTCTGTCTAGTCTGACATAGTGTTTGTCGTAATAGACAAACAAATTGTGTAGTCTGATCCTGGCACATCCATTACAAAACATTTCCAGCAAAATTAGCATGTGCAGGGTTTTTTAAACACGGGTAAACCAGCTAAAAATAGCCAATAGACTCCTTTCCCATTGCCAGTAGACGAGTATGCCGGTCTGTTTTTTTCTGGTGTAGAGATGCACCGATTGACCGGCTGGTGACCGGAATTGGCCGATTTTCACGGTCTGATAAACCGTAAATTCATCAAAGTCAGGGCGCCCACGCTATTTTCCAATAAAGTGTAGCTGTCATATTTCACGGGACCCGCGTGAATACGGTTTTCATGTCGTTCAGCCTCAGAGGGGAGGGAGAGCGGCTGACTGTTCGCCTGAGATCAGTAGGGCAGACGGCTCTGCAGAGCAGTGTATAATTACGACTTTATGACATTTCATAAACAGCTGATTGAGCGGCAGTGCGCCGTTGCTACACGCATATAGCGGAAACCCTGCGTGTGCACGTGTGATGCTGATGTTGCACGGTGTAAATCATGCGGCGCCTGAGTGCATTTGACCGGCATTAAAATCGGCCAATCATGGCTGATGACGTGGCTGTCTATTACGACAAACACTATGTCAGACTAGACAGACCTATTGCCAAAAAATTTGTTATAAAAAAAACGAAGAAGACGCTGAATTCCTCCGACACGCTGTATTAACGTTACGGTTTAAAAGGCTTTCCAGGTTAGTGGGGATGCATACGGCTCAAAACCAACATAAAAAAATGTAGTAATCTTCCCTCAGCATTTAGTTTTGTTGCTAAATGGTGTGTAAAATGAGCGGTGACTTTAAATCATCTGTTTCAGGTAATGGCACACTAGGGCGTCTATTTGCTGGATTGTTCCAAGGTAACCGCCAGTAGCTAACGTTAGCAGATAATCCTGTTACAGCTATGGAAGTGTTCATATTTATGCACAACGACACATAAAGCAAACTTGCTAAAAAAGGAACTACCGGTACACGCTGTTTTCAGGTAACGTTACTGTTGACATTCAAACAGGCCTGTGTGTGTGTGTTTTGAGAAATATCTTTATGCTGCAAGGCTATATTTATCTTATTTGTTATTTATACATTATTTTATTGCCATTACATGTTTTCACTGTTTTCATACATACAGAAGTTTAGTTTGCTAAATATATCACATTTTTTTAGTTGGATATTGGATGTGAAAAGAAGGAAATGGTTCTTCCATAACATTGCACTTCAGATGTGTGTGAATTTTCCACACCAGGAATAATTTATATATAGTTCCATTTTATAGCGATCGATTATCTATTCAAAACTTTTTCAATGTTCTATGCAAAATGTAAAATGTTCTATTAAAGAAAAGATAGAAAATAAATATTTGTGTGTGCTGCGAAGTGGTTAGAAAAAATTAAATCGTAATTGGCTAAAATCGGTACTGACTGGTCAAACTCAATGAAAAATGTTAATGGCCAAGAAAATTGTAATCAGTACATCTCTATTCTGGTGGGTCACATTCAACGTCACGAACGCGCCAGAGAACAGGTCTTAACTTTTCTTTTTCAAACTCTGTGCTGACTAATTTGATGTTAGAGCGCTTCTTTGTCAGAATTTGTAGTCGAGATGACAGTAGTTACCAATGGAGGCAACGCACGTCATAGCACAGTGCCAGAGAAGGGTAAAAAATTAGCATTTCCGCCCGGGTGCCCTGTTTCCATCATTACCGGTCAGAGCTGGAGCCAATAAATACCCGTAAGTAATTTGTCCCGGGAGAGAATGCGATTGTAACCTTTCCCACTGCAGACAAAAGTTACATGTTACAGGGTCTAAGTGAGTTTTTTGGCCAGTGGGAAAGGGGTATTACTAAGTCATAGCAGGGACAGAGCAGGTTGTCTGAAGCACTGTTTTCAGTGCCAATTAAAATAGGCCCAAGTACTGTAGGGCCAAAAGCCTGCCTGTATTCCTTCTGGTTGTTCTTAAATTAGACAAGTCAGGATTCAACTGAGACTGACAAGAGATTGCATTAAGCACTGCAGCCCATTAGAAGAGCTGTGAAGCAGAAGCTAAAAAGGCACATAGAGGTCACACCAACAATTGTAACTACACTGTAATAAATTTCATGTTAGTTTAACTTGGAAATGCAAGTTCCCCTGCTGCCTTGAAAATCGAAGTTCACTCAACTTGAAGACTGCCTTTGTTTCAACTTAGAAATTAAAGTTAATGAGGTTGATGTAACTACAGTGTTCTAGTTTTGTTAAAGTTGTTCTTTTAGTTGATTTAACTTTGTATTACTTGCTTTAACTTCATACTTTAAGTTAAAACAAATAATTTATTTTCTTTAATAATGCCAGAAACCTTCCTTGCCTAGTATAACAGACATACCTCTCTGCTTTATTTCAACTCACACTTTCAAGTTAAAACAACATAACCACATTTATAGCAGAGATACCGTGGGTGCTTGGGTAGGGCCACCCCAGGACCCCCATGCAAAATAGTGGCCTCTCTGCTGATCTTGTGTCACTTGACATAAAATGGCCGCTAGTGAAGTGACACGCCGCAGATTAATGGCTGAAGGAAGCCTATTACTGCTCAACATCTAACACCGCAATACTCCACCTCTTATCAAACGTAACAGTCACTTAACTCATGGTTACAAATGTAAACCAGCACAGCAATGACAATTACCAGGCAACAAAACACTACATTCTAAACACACGTTTAATAAACAGAATTCATAAAGTTACATTTGTATTTCGAACAAACTGCAAACTTTTCAGCAAACTCTATTTACCGCCTTGCATCATGGGAATTGGCCAGCCAATAAACCAGTTGCAGTCTTGACTGCAATTGGTTGATAACTTAACTTACATACCTAAGTTCAATCAACGCATACATTTTTTTAAATAATCAACCCAACGAATAAATGCAAGTTTAACTTTCAAAAACTCATAAAGTTGAGTTCAAAATCGACAACTTGTATAAGCTTGTTCAGTTAAAAATAAGAAATAAGTGGACATAACTAAATGGGTCTGTAATATTTTACAGTGTACTATCGCCTGTTTTACAGGAAAGCAGTTGACTATGTGTTGTAAAGATAAACTGCTGTAGCCTTTAGTACATAATAACAATGACGTGAACAGGCACTCCGCAGAAACAAGACATGTTTGGGATTAAGGAGTGGAGTTGTGAAGTTAATGTAATAATTTACAGCTCCCATAAGGACAAAATTCACTCATCACAAGTAAGGGTGTCACGATTTCGATTATAAATCGAAATCAAGTCACAATCTTGAATATCGAATAAAAAAATGGAATCGTCGATACTGCCACGCGCCCATGTCACGTCCGGTTGACTTGTCAAGTGGGAAAAAAACAAACCTGTTAAAGTGCTGCAAGTCAGTCAACCTCCTATAACTTAGCTACAGCCAGTCAAAAGATAGCATGGCAACTGCAGATGCTGGAGACCCAACGACAGAACTTGAGCCCCCTCCTCTTTCACTGAAGTGTGTGAAAGTTTGGAAGCATTTTGGATTTCCAGTGAGTTATGAAGAATAAAAGCCACAGTTTGCAAGCTCTGCTATGTGCGTGTACCATATTCTGTGTGTTTACCATTGCACATTAGCCTAGCAGCTTGCAAAACCTAGCAGTCTTCTCCTCAACAGTGGTGGCGCTAATGAGCAAAGGCTACCGACGTTGCTCTTTCTACGGACTAGAAGAAGAAGAAGAAGAAGAAGAAGAAGAAGGTAAACAACGGCAGAACTGGCAGCAGCATTGCCGTCCATGCTTCGATTTGATTCAATGACCTACTTCGTCGGATCAAGCCTTTCATTCACCATAAAAGAGCTCATCGTTTTTGCAGGTATCAGCAAATCTCATTTCATGCTTTTTCATGCCCTTTTTCATGCCACTTTAAACTAATTTCATGCCCATGTCCAACTGCAGATACTTTCACACACAAATTGTAAGCATTTGACAATGCCAAATGTAACTGTCAGATGGCTCACAAGACGGTTTACAGTCATTAAACGCAACACAAAGTGCTTCACAAAATAAGAACACAACAGAAATACAAATATTTAAAACACTGTTCACTGAGCAGCTCGCATCTCTGCCCCGCGGATCTCAAAACAACATGCACCGATAATTAAAAGTAATGAACCTATACTGCTTACGGCAGTAGGCAAATTCGCCAAAATCATGTCAACCAGTCCCAAAAGTTAGACTAACTTCAAGTAAGCACCGCCATCTGAACTGAAAGCTGGTATTGAAACAGGGTGTAGCCAGACTTTGGTTTCTAAGGGGGAATATCCTCTGTCCTCCCCACCACACCCACCCACACACACACCCACACTGAGGATCCAGGTAAGGAAAATGCACCCATGGGGAGCCATTAGTGCATGTCTTAGTTCCTTTCCTTTTTTCTCCAACCTTCTTTGTCCTTAAGACTTTATAAAATTAAAAAAATCTCCCTTTTTAATATTTTTTTAAAAAAATCATGAAACATTTTCAAAAAATGACTAAAATAATTCAGAGACACTTCGACGTGGATGCATATGAGTGGTGCTTCACTGCAGTGTTCAGACACCAGAGCACCTCCGCTTCCAAAGTCGCATTCGAGCCAAATGCCGCTCGCAGGTCGCTCATCTTCCCCGCTGTCCCGGCTCTGCTGGGGGCAGTCACTGTAGCGGCTCCGCTGGGGCCTACGGCAGGAGTGGTGGTAGCAGCGGCAGCTGCAGGTGTGGTGGTGACAGCAGAAGTTGTGTTGCTGGTCACGGAAAAAAAATTTGAAACAGTTAACTGCTGCTTGCCTTTAAGCGCCGACTTGTGACTCTCAGACTGCATGTGTGATTTCACCACACTGACGCCCATTGTGCAAAGTTTGAAGTTTTTTTTGCACACGCTGCAAAATGCCTCTCCGGGTTTACCGTCGACGGGCTTTAACCAGGTTCTGAATAGTTCATCCTCCAACCACTTCTGCTGAAACTTGCATTTTCCCATTTTTCCGTCATTTGATATTTCCTCCGTTCTTTCGCCACAGCGTACACTCACTCACACCATAGACAGTAGACTCACACTCACCGCACGTTGCATTACTAGCATCCGGTGTCGCAACTTCGTGCACCTGCCATAAAAAACAACCAATTAAAAGGTTCCGCGTGTCAACCATTACGCTATACTTTCGATCAAAATTAGATTTAGATGTTTATATAATCAAAATAAATCGTGAAAAACAATGTTTTTATTCCATCAAGTTTACATCATTTTTAATGCCTTTGAACATCAAAGTTCATGCTTTTTCATGCCAGTTCATGCCTGAATTTTCACAAAATCTATCACATAAAAATTGTATTACTTTTCAATGACCCGCGGAAACCCTGTAACCCAGTAAGTTTGCATGAGAGACTTGCAGTCACTGTGAGAGTCCTGACATCCGGATGTCGGCGAACTCGTTCAGGCCTCCTAGCTTTGTCGCACGCCGCTGAAAAAGAAAAAAAAAGCGCCGTGCGCGACTTCGCTCGCGCGTGCCGGCAGGATATTACGTCATTTTGACGTCACGATGGCGAGCACCACCTTGGATGCGTCTAGTGTAAAAACCTCTTAAGCCTTCAAGGCAGTGCTGCGACTGTCGTCTTCAACCATAACCATTGCCTAATCCTAGTGCCTTCAGGAAGTAGAATGACATGTAATTGTTACAAGTTTCAATGTTGTTAATGTTTATATTTTATTACTTTTTTTTATTTTTTTTTGTTACAATGTAATGTGGTACATTGCGAACAAAGGTCAGATATTATATTACATACAAGTCTAGTCTAAAAATGGCATAGCAACCAGTTTTTTTTTGTTTTGAATTGAAAATGTAATTTAATCTTGGATTTGGAGAATCGTGACACCTCTAATCACAAGTAGGGTTGGGTACCAAGGCCCGGTGCTAATACGGCAACGGTGCCTAAACAACCGGTATCTACCGGACAGAATAGCAACGCAGATTTTGGTGCCTCTGAAATGCTTGCACTGCTCTCTGATGCTCCGAAACGTTACAGGCAACAGAAGCATCGCTGCACGTGGCGCTAGTTAACACTACACTTGGTAGCAGGTCACGTTAGCCTACCGTTAGCTAGCAGCTGGATTAAACACGGTTAAAATGCTGATAGCTAAACGGTGTAAAAGTGGGACTGTTTTTCAATGTAGAGGATTCCAATAGCAGGACGTCCTACAGTCTGCAGCTGCTGTTGTCGGAAAAACAACACAGATGGTGCGTTCACTTGAAACTGGTAAGCCTTGTGGTGCATTCAAGGTTATTGTAAACTACCTAGTGATGCACCGATGTGAAAATTGTGGCCGATACCGATAACCGATATTAATATTGCTGTTATGGCCGATACCGATATTTACCGATGTCCATATCTCTGTACAGAAAACACATTTTTATGATAATCAAATAAGGAACTATTTACCAAAACGCATTGTTTTTACTTTTGTGATTTATTTTAAGAAATCACTGATATTGGGCACCTTTACCTGTGTGCAAAATATGACTGTCATCAGATTTTCAGAAGAAAAAATAAATATTTATATAAAAATAAATGTTTAAAAGGATACAAGTGTGTCCTGAATTCACACTATGAATAAGCCAACCAGCCAAGAGTATTCACAATAAACATCTAACTCACTTGAGTCACTGTATTCTGTGAACATTGTACAACAGTTCAAAACTTTAAAGTACAGTAGTAGGCCTTAAATGGCCAAAGCCAAAAGTATTGAAAAAGGTAAAATGTGAAAATGGAGCCAGAACAAACTGGACTGAATAGACACTGGCTTTTACAGTGTTCTGAACTGTAAGTACAGTAACTGCCAAGTACTTTAGGGTTAGGCCTAACCCTCAAAATTATAGAAATTGGTGCCTTCTAGGCAGAGATAAGCCAGAAAATGTGTTTTTGGCTCATATGGATGAAAGACACCAAATCCCAGAATGCACTTGCTTCGCTGCTTAGACTCCACTCCCAAGCCATGCCTACCGTTTACAGACCGACAGTGAGGCAGCATTCAACTCAACCCAAATGTGTTTTATTGTCATTTCAACCAT
This sequence comes from Perca fluviatilis, assembly GCF_010015445.1. Lineage (NCBI taxonomy): Eukaryota > Metazoa > Chordata > Actinopteri > Perciformes > Percidae > Perca > Perca fluviatilis. The sequence goes on from NC_053117.1 coordinate 30,638,435, forward strand.
ATACACGAAACAACATTTCAATGTGGCTCTAATGGTTACACATTTAAAATATATAAAAACGACATACGAAACCGGTGTTTACAGTCCACCAAGCGCTAATGCTAGTATGCGTTAGCTGAACTTTACGTGTGTGTGCAATAGCTAAATGTAGCCGATTATAAACACAGTTGTAAATTTGCGTGAAATGTATAATGGTCGGCATTTACTAGTCACAAACTCCCCCAGCAGTTAGCATTTTGTTGGATACAAGCAGCTAATTAAAGCCCGTGTTAACACAGCCCATCTCCACTCTTACCCGGCAACATTTTTCCACAACAAGAAAAACAGCAGCGATGGGAGTTTCGTTGAAGTTGGATGTAGTCCAGTTTGTTGTCTAATGAGCAGACACTTGCAAGCAGCATTGATGGAACAGGTGGCTGGCTAGCGTTAGCTTTCCACCTAGCTACGTTAGCTATACTCCAGCCCCCGTTTGCGTTTCACCGCTGAGAATGTCCCCCCATGATCGTTCCGATCCGGCCGCTGCCCGCTCCGGCCGCTGCTTGCTCCGGCCGCCGTGGCTGCCCACTCCGCCACTGCCGTCCGGCCGCGCTGCGCCTCCTCCGGCCGCCGCTGCTGCCCACTCCGCGCCGCTGCTGCCCACTGCCGGCCGCTGCTGCCCGCTCTGGCCACTGCCCTCTCCGGCCGCCGCTGCTGCCCGCTGGTCAAACTAACCTGTACGGCAGGCCGCAGCAACCTCTTATTTCCGAACATTCATCTCTCCCCCGCCCACCGAGGGCCGGTGGTCTACTAAATTTTCCAGTGTCCCACTTCGCCGGCAGATTCCGTCTGGCAAAAACCAACATCCCCGCCCCCAGACTCGCTGCTGCTGCTTCTTCTTCTTCCTATTCATCGGCCCTATTTTGACATCGGAACAATACCGATGTGTACAAAAATGACCATATCGGCCGATATTATATCGGCGGCCGATATATCGTGCACCACTAAAACTACCCTTTTCCCCATCTAGTTGTTTTTGTCGTTTAACAGCTATTTACTGGTGAAATAAGTTATTGTTATATGTTATTGTTATTACATTATTAACAAATCATTTCATTTTGACCATATGGCCTTAGCAATCAAGTATCGATTCAGGCACCAGCACCACTTTTAAAAGTATCGCTTTTAAAAGTATTGCTTTAGCACCGGTATCGGAAAAAGTCCAAACGATACCTAAACCTAATCACAAGTCATCAGAGGTTAGGCTCAGCAAAAAAAACAACAGACTAAGAGCACCCTGAGACTCATGTCTTTCTCAAACTCTGTGCAGCATATTGGATAGCCTACTTGCAACCATGTGGGTTTGAATCTGGTCACTAAATTTGGGGATGTCCTTCAAACTGTTTTATACCATGCTGGCTTGCCTTCCTGCTATTCAATTTATGAGCTTTTCATAGATGCACACTGCCTCCATTAGCAAATCCACTGATCATTGTTCAGATTAAATGGATCTGGTACTAAATGTTGCTGTCATAAATGCTGGTGTGAATGTCATGTAACTAAATGAAGTGAATAGTGGAAAAGAGAGGCACCCACCTCCTGTTCAGCTTTAGATTTTAAACTTTACCCACACCCAGATAATCCAAACCCCTTTACAGAGCAAGGCTCTTGTATTATGCCTGCTGCCAGGGGTTTAAACCCCCCCCCCGCCAATGTCAGGTCTGTTGGTTGTGTCAGGCCATGCCCACACTAAGCTGGCTAAATTTGAAAACACATTTTATTCTTCTTCATTTTGGCCTCCTATCCATACTAGGCAAGCATTTTTCCCACCCAAAAATGGTGCATCTTGATCATGCTCTCCAGAGTGGCTAAATCTGAAATAAAAATAAAAAAAGGGTTGTTGTTTTGAACAAGTTTCATCCAAAATGATGCTTGCACAGACAGCCTGGTGCTGTGTAGCAGTAATGATAAGATGGCAACTTTCTGTCACCTCTGGCTCTCCGTGATTGCTCATTTTAAATGCCAAAATTTTATATCACTATAGTGATTACACAATACAGGTTTCATCATTAATTTGATTTCATTAACCTGTGTCAGGCAACTTTACAAGCTCAAAATAGTAATCTGGCCAATGGTATCAGTACAGCAAAGCATGAATTATTGGTGTCCCTAGTACTTTATACTTCTTCAGTTGTCTGACAATCTGATAATCCAATGGTCCACTTCTTAACTTTTTCTGAGCTTTCAATCAAATCTCAGTCATCACCAGAAAATGTAATACATTGGGCCTCAGGCATTTACCACTCATACGAAGAGAAACCTTTCCTTTTTAGGTCTGTCACGGGAAAGTGCTGCACAGATGACATGTCATTGGCAGCTGTAGTATTATTAATATTCTAATTGTTTTTTTTCTCTAATACGAATATTGACTATGTTAAATTTGTTATGTTTTTGTCTGCTACTTTTGAAGGTAGGATTAAAAGCTCCACAGTGTGAAAGTCTGCTTTTTACTCTTTGGTAGCAAACCAGGTATTCTTATATGGTAATTTAAGTGGAGTTGATTATGCTAATGATGTAATATCATGCTATAAATCTCACAGAAAAACGTTTTTGGATAAGAAAATGACAAATTCCGATGAAAAATTAGGTTTCAAATGCTGAGACATTCCATTAGCTAGAGTGACATAATCGGCAAAGCCTTGTAAATACTACAATTTTTGATACGACAAATTCTTCCCATAGCACGTTGTCGGCCTTAAAAAATGTGTATTCTGACCATTTGCCTTAAGCCTAATGAACTTGATTTAAACCAGTCTGCATGTTCTGCATGCCTGCCTTTAGTGTGAACATGGCCTCAGTGTGAGCATGCCTGGCTCACACCCCCCTGTCCCTGACAGCCACATCAGCCAATTGTCAACAGCAGCTGATGTGTCCTTTCCCAGTGCACCCATCAGCATACACACATCCACACACACAGCACTAGTACTCAAAGGGATTTTTGCAAATTCATGAGAAGACCCCTGGCTAACGTCTCAATAATCTCTCACACAGCGCTATAAAAAGACACGACTGTTAGCAAATGCCTATGCCTGTCTAAAGGAAGCTTGTTGTCACATTACACATAAGAGACATGTATCATCCAGTCTTTAACAAAGCAGAGGAGCACATGATAATTCGTCCAAAACACTAAACAATAGTCTATTGATTATGTGACTATTAAAAACAAGTCTCTTCAATTTCTTGGCTGTTTGACTTTTGGTCTTGTAAGACTCACGTTTTACAACATGCACTAAAAAGTTTTTGCCTGACCAGATGTGGCTAACCTCTCTTGGGTCCCACTGTACAAGAAAAAAGCATTTAGCACATCATAACCATTGACTGTAAATATTAATGGACACAGCATGTGTGATGTCACCCATTGGTTTGTGGAGATCTGCTATGAGTCGTCGAGTTTGCCGTTACAGGCGCAGCAATCTTGGTTGCGGATGTGATGATTTTAGACGTGAGGGAGGAGCCATAGACTGTTGGGCGGTATCTGACTGTGACCTTAGCTGAGAGTTGGCAAAGCTGCTTACACTCTACTAAAACTCTAACTCTAAAACTAGCGATTGAGACCATAAACTCATTATGAAAATGTTTACTGAGGTAATAAATCAAGTGAGAAGTGGGTCACTTTCTCATAGACTTCCACAGAAACCGACCTCCTTTTGCAACCGCACGTGTCGCCCCCTGCTGGAATTCAGATAGAATGCAGGTTTAAGGCACTTCCGCATTTGCAGCACTTCGCTGAACCGGATGCTTTGTCCATTAATATTATACAGTCTATGGTCATAACCTGTGTATTATCAGCCTACAGTGTCTGGCACCAACACCCATTCTGTATCAGTTTAACAGCCTAGAGGAGTGAAACATTTACCTGAAAAGGGTCCAGTGAAAATAAAATCACACATACTTAACTGCCCTATACACCATCACTAATAAGGAAGTATAGCACTTTCTGCTCCCTCTCTCAATTGCTTGGTCAATAGGTTGCAAATGAGCCTACTAGACAACTGTTTAAAAAAAACTCTTGTTTCTCTCAAAAGAACTTATTCTCTTTCTCTGTTACTTGGCATTAAGACAAGTAACCTAAACTATTCTGCAAAACATGTGTGTGAAATGAGTTTTTCCATCCCCTTCTTTGCACCTCTAAGTAGTAAAATGTATAAATCGATTTGAATGACATGCAGATGCAATGTCATAATATGGGATTAAATGCTGGTGATCCCTGCTTGAAATCGCGTGGGCAGGCTTCTTATAATAAATCTTTACAAATGACACAGTTTAGCAGTGAAACACAGGTCTGCTGCCTCTCACTCATGCGCTCTACCAACAAGAGATGACATCATGTTGGGTCAGCTTGGGTTTTAGTGCTCAGCTTGCCATCTACATCTGCCATTTCGAGCGCGTCATGTTAGCCTACATTTACTTTGAACGCTGGTTATTTAACCAAGCGATGTCCTGCTGCATGCCTGTGATGACCTTTTGCAGCATTCACACCTGGAAGGACTTAAAAAATAAAAAATAAAAAGATGAATGACGTGCGATTAAACGTCTTTGTATGAAATTAATGCAACGCAATATTATAATCGTACTCGTGAAAAACAAAAGTGCCAATGATGCAGCCAATGCTCGACTGATTAAGGAGTGCAGAAAGACATATTAAAATATAGTTAAATGTGGTTCGGGTCATGTGCAGTGGACGTTACACCGTCTCAACCAAAAGCCATTGTGACAGCTGCGTTGTAGTAAAATCTCACTCACAACAATGTATGCAATGGAAGGTACCACAGTCATTTTGGATGTGACAGACTCACGCAGGACTGGCCCACATTGCATGACAATGCTAAAATAACACCTAGGACAAGTTTACACAGCCTCAAACCGTCTTGTCGGCTTCAAAACCCCCCAACTGTACACTTCATTACAACCTGTCATCCGTTCGCTCTCCATACTCACCCCCTGAGGAACAAACCAAACAGCGAAGCGTCTTCCCCCGTCAGTTCACAGCGTAAGTACCGTATCCAAATTGCAGCGTAGATTTTTTAAGCAGGTGCAGAAACACATCAATCAACAAACATGCACTTCGCTTAAGACCTTTAAAAAGCAAACCTACGCACTTATTACCCCAGCGAGCTGATGCTGGTCTCTGTAACGTTACTCACCACCTCGGAGTGGAGTGGCGTTGAAAGAACAAGCCGAACAACGTCGAAACCAGGCGACTGTGGTCATTTTCAACTTCAGGTGCAACCCATACCACTCATTTAATATCGACTCAGTGTTAACTGCTTTGACATTTAGCTTCAATAGCTTAGCCGTTGAGACAAGAGGAAGTGTCATTTCAGTTTGAGAGCGCGAGGCTAGCACGAGCGGTTAACCGTTAATGGGGGGAACAAACAGTGACAGAAAAAAACAACTGAGAAAAAAAGACACTTACCTTTTGTAAAACTCGTCGTTGTTAAAAAGCGTACTCACTTCAAGAACATTTAGTCCCACTCTGAAGATGTCGGTGTGACTTTGCGAAGTGCTGTCAGTTGGTGTGGACTTCCTGAATGACGGAGCAGCAGGAGCACAACCCCTCGCCCATGTTTGACAGCTACTTTGACAGACAGGCGGAAATAAAGTTGTCTCGTGTAGTGAAGGGTCCACTGAAGGATGTGCGCTTCGTGTTTTGTACAGAATAAATACCAAATGTATTGTTTTGCATCTTGTGCTCTCTCTTGGGTTTACCCAAATCAAATGCAAACATACAGCATTGAATATATATTTCGCAATGCTGCTTTAAAAAGCAAACTGCTTAAGTAAAAGTAAAGTAGGCTAACAATACTACACATTGATTCCTTTTGCAAATCATTAAAGATGCATAGACTGAGTCATACTGTTGCAACTTCATTGATGGCAATTCAGGTTGTCTCCTGAATGTACTTAGTGCAATGCTTCCACCTGCTGTTGCACTTAAGAAGTTCAACTGTAAAACATATAAAGCAATGTACTGTATTTCTATTAGTATCAGGATATTATTAAGACCATTTTTATAAAAAAAAAATAATATATATATATATATATATATATATATATATATATATATTATTATTTTTTTTTTTTAAAGCCATAAGATATTACCTGAAATAATGGGCGAAAGTGAGTCCTTTGTACATAATAAAACACTTGAGGAGTGTTATAAGGTTGGGTAATCACCTTTTATTGTGTATTTACTTTATGGCAATATGTCAGGCAAATAATAGTCTAGAAATAATGTGAATCTTAAAAGCAAGTGAAATACCAAAAATCACTAGTGAATACATGTTGAAATTTAAGTATGCTCCCACTAAATTTACAGCATTCACATATTTTACATTTTTACTTTTTTTTTTCTCAATCAAACCTCTCTTGGCACCACAGATGTTCAAGTTGGAATTTTTCCATCTTCAGTTTTGGTATGCCTGCACACTGCCTTTCAGTCCGTGTCTGTTCATGATGCTCCCTCAGTTTCTTACATGTCTGCTCACCATTACAGTAACAACAGAGCTACATACATGTCTTCTGACAGGCCAGATTCTGAAACACTACATATTGATTAACAAACATGGCACAACAGTGGTCAGAGTTAGTGTTGCAAATGACAGTTATTCCAATAATTACTATTGGTTTTATCTTATTCCTGTAGCTCATCTTGTGGCAAAGTTTCTACCCATTGGTTGAACCCACAATCCCTCACTTAAGAGGCAGTGCCTTATCCATTAGGCCACTGTGTCTTCATGTTCAGTATGTGGATGATGTCATAGATAGTAGGGCTAATTCTTTTTACACAACTGACTGTTTTTGGACCCTAATTAAATTAATAAATTGCCTAAATAAATGATCATATATTTTAATCAAACTAAATAGATGGGTTTAGTATTATGTTCCAATCCTGGCAGTGTAGTGACAGGAGATCACATAATAATAGTTGATCAGTATTATTTTGTGGACTTCAGCTCGGCGTTCAACACCATCATCCCTGAACTCCTACATCAGAAGCTCACCCAGTTCTCAGTGCCTGCCACCACCTGTCAGTGGATCATCAGCTTCCTGATTGACAGGCAGCAGCATGTCAGACTGGGGAGCATCTCATCCAAAACCTGGTCCATCAGCACTGGCGCACCACATGGGTGTGTCCTCTCACCGCTGCTCTTCTCTCTCTACACCAATGACTGCACCTCAGAGAACCCATAAAACTCCCGAAGTTTGCAGGTGCCACCACTGTCATTGGTTTGATCCAGGATGGTGATGAGTCTGCTTACAGAGAGCTGGTGGAATAGCTGGTCCAATGGTGCAGTCAGAACCCCCACCAATGACATGTGGTGTGCCCCAAAGGTCAGTTTTAGGCCCTGTTTTTTTTTATTTGTATATGCTCCCTCTTGCCAGTGTCATCAGGAGGCATTGAATCAACTTTCACAGTTATGCTGATGATACGCAGCTGTACATCTCCATGTCTCCTGATGACACAAGACCAATGGATGCTCTTTTTAACCCTTGTGTTGTCCTTCGGGTCCCGGTGACCTGAAGGACAACACAAGGGTTTAACTGTATTTCAGATATAAAATCCTGGATGGCAGAAAACGTTTTACAGCTTAACCAGGACAAAACTGAAGTTTTAATCATCAGTCCTGAGGCTCAGAGAGAGAAACCCCAAACCAAACTGCAGGAATTTTCCTTAAATCCTTAAAAATCCTTAAATCCATCATCACAAGTGAAAAACCTGGGCGTCATTTTTGACTCTGAGCTTGGGTTTATCCCACATATTAAATACGCACCTAAAATAGGTTTTTATCACCTCAAAAATATAGCCAGAGTCCGCCGTATTCTCTCTCGGGCCAACACGGAGACGCCGATACATGCTTTTATCACCAGTCGCATTGACTACTGTAATGCCCTGCTTTCTGGTGTTCCCAAAAAGAGTATCTCCCCTCTCCAACTGTTACAGAACTCAGCTGCTTGTGTGCTGACTTAGACCAGAAGGCAGACGCACATTACGCCGGTTTTAAAATCATTGCATTGGCTCCTGTGTGTTTCAGGATTGATTTTAAGGTTCTTTTGCTGGTTTTTATATCTCTAATGGTCTTGGGCCTTCTTATCTTTCGGAACTGCTTTTACCCTATGAGCCTTCGCGGACTCTGCGGTCCTCCGGTACTGGTCTCTTGATATTCCCAAGGTCCGGACACACGTACACAGAGAGGCGTCGTTCTAGTATTATGGCCCCCGTCTGTGGAACAGCCTGCCGGAGGACCTCAGGGCTGCAGAGAATGTTCAGATTTTAAGAGCAGGCTCAAGACCCACCTTTTTAACTTAGCTTTTCCGTGCTCAGCCATATGTTAGTTTTATTGTGTGTATGAGAGAGGGTGTGTGTGGATCTTGGTGGTGGGTGTGTCTGTGGTTGTCTGGGGATGCATTTATGTGATGGGGGGAGCAATTGTTTTTAAATGTAAAGCACTTTGTGCTACATTTTACATGTATGAAAAGTGCTCTATAAATAAAGATTGATTGATTGATTGATTGGAGTTAAACCCCAAGAAAACTGTGGAGATGACAGTGGACTTTAGGAGAAGTTCCCCCCCCTCATCATCCAGAACGACACAGTGCTGTGGATTCCTTTAGGTTCCTGGGATCCAGCATCTCACAGGACCTAAAGTGGTCTCCCCACATTGACTCTGTCCAGAAAAAGGCCCAGCAGAGGTTATACTTCCTGCGACAGCTAAGGAAGTTTAATCTGCCTAAGGAGCTGCTTACCACTTTCTACTCAGCCATCATTCAGTCTGTCATCTGCACCTCCATCACTGTCTGGTTTGGGTCAGCCACCAAACGGGACAGGGCCAGACTGCAACGGACAATTAGGGCTGCAGAGAGGATCATTGGAGCTGACCTTCCCTCCATCCAGGACCTGTACCAGTCCAGGGTCAGAAAAAGTAGACCCCTCACATCGTGGTCACAAACTGTTCAACCTCATTCCCTCTGGTAGGCTATACAGGACACTGTTCACCAAAACCAGCTGACACAAAGACAGTTTCTTTCCCCAAGCAGTCACTCTGTTGAACACTCAGAAATAGCCCCCACCCTTACACTGAACAAAGTCAATAAACACTGTTCTGCTCATCTACCTCATGTATATTTCAATCTTATAATTACAGTATTGTTATTAACATATCACCATTGCACCGAACTGCCTTGCACTATACTGATATACGGACCATACTGATATTGCACCATTTCTTCCCTCTCTTCAATTGCTACTGTATATTTTTTGTAAATTTGTAAATTCTAGTGCAGTGTTACTTAACAGTATTTTTTAAATATATTTCTTACGGTCATTTCTGTTTTTTTATTCTTTATAGGTTAAGTGAGCAAAGATTAGCCGGAGTCAAATTCCTTGTTTGTTTAGCAAACCTGGCCAATAAAGCTGATTCTGATTCTGATGAATATACATTTTGGGGAAATAACTAAAATGACATTTGGTCCCTACTGGTCAAACATGTCTTATGTCTTAGTGGTAGGGTATACCACTGGATAAGCATGTTTAAGCATGGGGAAAAAGACAGGAGACAATACATCTTGAACTGTGGTGGCTGGTTTAATTGTAAAACACTGGATTTCGCTATTGACCACTCATTAACTCTTCGCAGATCCTCTGAGTGTAGAAAAACAATGGATAACGAGCGATCGAGCCGGGAGCCAAAACAAAGAGACCTCATAGCCCGTTCGGAAATATGCTTGTTTATATGTTTTACCGTAGATTTCAATGCGCATACAGAAAATAAGCCAATTATTGACTGGTATCTTGTTTATCTCATATACTTCATTTTAATTGTTGAAAAAATCTAATTAAAGATGTGTTACACATTAATATTACATACATTGTATACAGGCATATGGTCAGACAGCTTGGAACTCGGAGGTCCTGCCAGTTGTAGGCGCTGTTCCAAGCAAGCTGCAAAACACAAATCGATTGTTTATTTTGTGTTTGTTTACATTTTTCAAGCGAACAAATGGCTTCGACTTTGCTATCACCTATGGTGGATTATTACAACGATGAAGAAGAACTTGATAGCGTGGAAGACGACGATGACCGGAGTTTCAGGGGAAGAGACTCAGAAGAAGGTAAACGAATTGACCAAAAGCTCTCTGACAGTCGGGCTCTGTCTACTTGTTGGAAAAGTAACGGAAGTCCGCGATTATTGCATAAATTTAGTTATTTTTAGTGCAGCTTTTTAAAGTGATCTACAGATTAAGCTCGACTGGAAACAGTTTTTCTTAGCACTTCCTAAATCAAATTTTACCTGCCCGTTCCCAACGCTGGAAAGCTAACCCAATACGAGCCACACGCAGTTAGCTTACTAGCTAACGTAACATAACAAGTCAGCTAACCCGACTACCGCCAATCAAGTGTCTGCCCAGGACAGAACATTTTCAGAAGCAGGTGATGTAAACTAGCAAAACCGTTTAACGTTACATTGGCTTAACGTCTTCAGTGCTGATAGAAAACTGAGCCCACGTTCAACGATAATAATACACACGCAATTGTTTACATGCTAGCTAACTAACAATACTAACGTTACGCGTGTGGCATCAATCAGTTTTTACCACATTATTAGGCAAATTGGCACTACGTTATTGTATAAAATGTAACCGTAAATTAAGAAATCCAGGCATTTTATAACCCATCAGGATGAATACACAGTTTAACTAACTGCTATTCCAAATGGGGTTTATAGCGTTAATTAGCCAACTAGCTACGTGACGTTAGCTCCGAGCATTGACAGGTCGGCAGGCAAGCGAAACCCTGCGTGCTGTGTCCACTGCACTGCCCTCTTCACACCATTCAGTGAGACAGGACGGATAGCAGTGAAAGAGAAAGAAAGACCAGAGGAAAACAAGGCGATGACAACACTACAAGGTTAGCTAGTTTCCTGACATTGACTTCCAAGCGAACAGCTGGACTTGTGTTTTCCTCCTCCGGATATGTTGACGGTTCTGTTGTGCCTAACTTGTTACTGTTTAAACAGCACACTGTGCTAATTTAAGCTAGCACATTAATGCTAACCGAAAATGAAAGCTGCTGTGTCAGCTTAATACGACTGGGCCTTACCCTTCTCTTGTGTCGGGTTCTGAAGGTAACGTTAACGCTGAATGACTTAGCTAGGTTAGCCGACGTTGAGAAACTTGCCTCCCAAGTTTGCCACATCGCACTAGCCTAAACGTATTAGCTAGCTTTGCTTTGAGAGAGTTGCCGTTTGACTGACAGCACGACTAAATTAGCCGGGGACAGTTTGTGATTAATCCCACCATGCGGCAAATTAACAGCTATATTTATGTCACTAGCTAGTTATATTGATGTAATTTGATTAAAATTACAAGCGTTAGCTTTGTCTGGCTAAACTTTTTTTCTGTTGTCGATCCGAGAATATATAGCCTAGTTTATAATATTTCATGGCAAATTTGGATTTCCCCTGGTGTCCTATTTCAGCAAACTAGAGGGCATTCCCAAGTAGGGTGTTCACAATTACCTTACCCGGTGCCACGCACTTCCTTTGATCTGTAACTACAGATCTCTGCTGTCTGTTTGCGGAAAAGCTAAAACACGACATCATTATCTTGTGGTACAGTATGCCGAAATGAGCGCATGTACATAATTATTTTTTAACAGAGAATCTGAATTTTAGTTAATAAATAATAATAATAATAAGTTTTGACAATTAAGTCGATTCTTGTCCTGTCATGACCTTTTCCAGACACGGAAGATGCCAGTGAAACAGATCTTGCCAAGCACGACGAGGATGACTATGTTGAAATCAAAGAGCAGTAAGGATTTTACCAACCATGGATCAGCTGTTTTAACCTTAATAATACATATTTGAAGTTGAAAGTTTTAAATGTTTGCCCGGTGATATTAACTCTGGTTTATTTCATTGCAGAATGTACCAAGACAAACTGGCCTCTCTGAAAAGACAGTTGCAGCAATTACAAGAAGGTAATCACTTGGATTTATTTATTTATTTTTCTTTTCTCAAATGACTGAAGTGTGTGAGGAATTTTCCAAATGTGAATGACTGCTGCTCTTTATCTTGTGGAGTGATATTTGTGTGAGCATGGGGATTCATTTTCATTTTTGAAGAACACAACCAGATCCTAACTGATTAGGGATTAATGCTGCGTTTATGCCACCTGGGAATAACAGGGACCGCCCCCGTGATTACGTTGTTTTTCCGACTGCCAGCGTTCACATAGTCGGGATGCGTGTTCTTCTTCTTCTTCTGTTATATTGGCGTTTGGCATAACAACTTGTTGCATGACTGCCACCAACGGTTGGCCGTAGCCTAGAGCATCAGGTGTGTGAAAACATGGAGGCGACAATAACAAAAGATTTGCTGCTGTTTTCTTATACGAGCATAGAAACGGCACATCTACAGGTGTTTGTGTTATCCGCAGGACAACGAACGGGAAAGGACACGGATAAGGTGTTGTTTTTTTAATACATGGGCCTCTTTATGAATAATTTGAAACATATTATGTCTGTGTATGTTTGTTGGCAGAGGCATTTGTCCACAATAAACAGTTTATTGTCATTGAAATATTTTCAGTGAACCAAAGTCGCCTAGCTACATCAAAGGGTCAGTTGTCAACAACGCGTCACCAACTGTGAAACTCTGTTAGCCCGAGTTTCCCCACCTCTGATTCCCACAGGAAGCGACGAGAATGATGACGTTTTCACTCCATGTCCGTGAACGCATGGTAAATCATTGGGCCACAAAGGCAGTTTCCGAGTCATCTTAAAAGTGCAGCCACAGTCTCTGGCTAAAAAGAGAAACCAGCTGAGAAACGGACAATAACTGATGACAAACTGTCCTCTCTCGTGAGCAGCTCATTTTCAGTCGTCTTCAAAAGTCTGTCTGGTGTTTACTGATTCAAACTATTTCTGAACAGTGTAGACATTGTGAAGTGACAAGTTGTGAGCTCATTCTAAATCCAAATGTAGGTGTAATCTAGTCTAGATGGTTGGTGGCTGATGAGAGTAAGTATAGGATGCCAACATTTGCAGGTGAGTTGTCTAGAAATATTGGTGATGTATTTTAATGAAACAGCTCATATATTGGAGTTGTAATAACTACATAAATTACTGGACCACACTATAATTTACAAAGACCCAACAATTCCATCCATGGAATAAACAATAGAGCAAAGTACTGCAACCGTCAAGAACATGAATACAAATATTGCCATAAAGAATGGGTAAAAGACATAATATATATGCAATTTAACTGTTATAGAAAGGGAAAGAAGGCTGTGCGGTTTTCTGCCGGGTTTGCAAAAATATTAATTGGGGATGTACAAAAGTTCACAACACCGTAAAACGTTTAAAGCAAAAGTTGTGATTCCATAGATGTTCACGTTTAGTAAAGTTTTCTGACGCGTTCTCTTTGCAGGTACACTGCAGGAGTATCAGAAGAGGATGAAGAAGCTGGACCAGCAGTACAAAGAGAGACTCCGAAATGCAGGCAAGTTGAGCACTATTTAGAGACAGAACACACTGCTTTGCTCCTGATGCATTCACACCAACGATGTTTGGAGCAGATTATTCTTTATATTATATGTATATTCCTCTAAATTTTGGAGTGCTTTCTCCTTTAATATGCTTTGTTTGGCCAGAGGAGAACATTGGCAATAAACAGTGCTGCAAAACAACTGCTTGGACGTGAGAAATAGAAAAAGAAAACTTTTGCAAGAGCTTGTGAATATCCCAAGAGAAGTATTGGCCATGGAATCATTATATACAAAGAGGTCAGATTTCTCACATGGCTGGGACCAAAATATGTAATAAATGAACTTGTTTTAATATTATTGCAGTAGTATTGTACATGCTGGGGTTGACTATAGTTTTGACTTCTAGTCTTTTTTTTTTTTTTTTCTGCTTTCTGTTCAAATTAGAATTGCACAAAGTAACCCTGCCATTCTCTTTTTTTTGTTAACATTTTGAAGATGAAGCTATCTTGTTTAAATAAACATGTATTGGAATTGTCAATTGACAAACTGATAGGGCGGGGGGGGGGGTCCGTGTTTACATTCAGTGTGAGCACCGATGTCATGACTGGTCGATAAAAGTCAGATTTTTTTTTTATTTGCAGAAAGGGTAAATAAAACAGGTAGTGTGACTTATCACAACATACGAGATGAATGGAAAAGGACAGTGTCTACCCAGACATAATTTTGTAAATTTACAAGAGCAGATTAAATTTGTTTTAAAAAGGGCAGAGCTGTCTTCCTCTCTCTGCTCCCAACCCGTCCATCTTCCAACATTTGTTATATTGGTTACTTTATTTTTGTAAACTCCGTGGCTTATATCCGATCAGCTATTTCCCAGACTTTTGTGTTCTCAGTTTTTTGCTGATCAATATTTCTCTTTGTTTTGCCCAGAATGCACTGCAACACATGGACACAAGATTTTAGGGTGTTTTTACTGTTCACTCCTATTTCTTTGTGACCCTGCACTGCACTCTCTTCTTATACTTTCTCTTTTCTAGTCTTGAGAGTAGAGCGTGACATTTATGGGCTTTTTAAGACCGATACTGATTTTAGAGGGGAATGATTCACAGATTACCAATATGGTAGCCGATCTAGTGAATTTTTGAGTTGAAAAAAGAAAAATTGACCTTTTCTATGTGGATTTTGCACTGCTGTGACGATGCAAAGGTATTCAGAAGGCTGCTTTCCTAAACAAATAACTTTATTAACTTTTTTATTACATTTTCAACCAATTCTAGAAATGAACACTGAGGAAATAAAGAATACATTAAAACTAAATAAATAGCTAAATAAATATAATTTCTGTATTAGTCAATTGCTGACCATTTAAATAATTAAATAAAAATAAACGTAAATGCCGATACAATAGATACCTATATACCTGTGACAGGCCAATTTTGCCTGCTAAAAGCGGCCAACCAATATATCTGTTTAGCTCTACTTGAGAATAACCAAAGTTGACTTTAGTTGCCAAAAGTCAGATAGTGTTATAATGTGCCAGTATAATTACATTAAACGGATGTTTTTCCTTTGTCTTTACAGATCTGTTTCTCCAGCTTGAGGTGAGCATAATTCTCCTTGCTGACTGACTGAAGCAGTTTATACTGAAGTGACCTTTACTTTTCTGGTATTACATGGAAAACATCCCTTCTTTTTCCATCATTTCTTTCTCTCAACCTTCCGCAGACAGACCAGGTGGAGAGGAACTACATCAAGGAGAAGAAGGCAGCGGTGAAGGAGTTTGACGATAAAAAGGTTGAACTGAAGGAAAACCTAATTGCAGAGTTGGAGGAGAAGAAGAAGATGATCGAGAATGAAAAATTAACAATGGAGTTGACAGGCGGTAAGGGCGACAGAATAGGATTATTAATAAGGGACTTGCTTAGGAGAAGAGAGAGAAATGGAGTAAAAGGCACGTGGGTGGAAGAGCATTTTTCTCTCTACACACTTAAATATTAAGTTGTCCAATTTAAAGTAGGACTTTCAGATGATCAGTCAATTCAGATGTTGCTGTCCTTTTTGAATTGCCTGTAAGGTATGTTTTTGATTTGCCTTTTGAGAAACTATTTGGATCTTAATGTTGGATCTTAAGTTTGTCATTATTTCTTTCATCCATAGATTCAATGGAGGTAAAACCTATCATGACTCGGAAGCTGAGGAGACGGCCCAATGATCCAGTCCCAATACCAGATAAACGGAGAAAACCTGCACCAGATATCCTTTGCATAAACTTGCAGTCTCTGATTAGCTACAATTAACTGATCACTAGATCAATCTGTCAGGGGTGAAGTATTATTTGTACTGGTAGTATTTGCACTTTCTCAAAATACTTTTTGATTCCCAGGGGAGCTTCTTGTTTCGATAGGAGGTCAGGACCAGCTTCCTCTGTGGAACTGGCCACGTTTCTCAGCTGTGTTGTGTTTAAAATGCCTTCCTTAACTCGTCACACCTCAGCTAAATTATTTGTTAACAGATGAACAGATAATGGAAGATCTAAGAACACTTAATAAGGTAAGTGTTTCTGAATGTCTTGATTTTATGCATGTCCCTGCTGAATCTTGGTTTTTCATAATTATGTCTTTTAAAATTCTCACACCTTCTCTTTTACAGCTCAAGTCACCAAAACGGCCGGGTATGTCAATGCTCACTTTTTTAACACTTTACATGTTTTTTTTGTACGGATTAAACAAACCATACCATGTTAATTAGTGAGATGGTACATTAGCAGCATTTTGTTCCCAGTCCTTGTGCTAAGCTAAGCTAAGTTAGTTGGAATTTAATATTAACGCACATAGAGGAGAGTGGTACCGATCATCTCGTCCCCCCCTCTCGTCCTAGCAAGAATGCGGATAAGCATATTTCCCAATACGTCCCAAATCTATTCCTTAAAACGTGAAGTGATTTGTACATATGTTTCTTGTGGTGATACTTATCTGGTGTTTCTCCCTCTTCAGTGTCTCCCTCGTCTCCAGAGCACGTCCCCTCCGCTCCCATGGAGAACCCCTCCCAGCGGTATGAGGCCCGAATCGAGGAGGGGAAGCTTTACTACGACAAAAGATGGTGAATTTAAACATTTACATCCTCAAAACGGGCATCCCAGTGCTTCCCCTAACATTGAGCCATTTCTCACATAGCTTGTGTCACCACTAGATGGCCACATTGCCATGGGTTTGATGACTTTGGGGATTGGTTTGGTCTTCTAAAGACATGTTACAACCACTTTGATGGCTGCCTCTTCTTATCTGGGCTACAGAAAAGACATATTTCTTAGGAGCCACTGAATAAGCGTTGGTGCTTGAAGCCAACATAAAAATACATATTCAGAGAAGGTGGCTGCATTAGAATCAGTGCTGCATTCTGCTGTGATGCAGAGATAATGAAAATCCTTGACCAGACACAGCTCTGGTGCCCTTCTGTTTGAGAGCAGAGCTCCTCATCAGACGTGTCAGAACATAAGGCCATGTGAAGAAGGGTAACAATAATAGAATTCTTATTAGCTGCTGATATAGGGGAAGTTGAGCGGAGCGAGCTGTAAGGTATGTGCTCTTTCTTTCAAGGCAAAGTCTCATTTATTCATCACTAAAGAAGACACCACCACCGGAAAGCCTTCACAAAGAGCCGCAGGGAGACACATGCGTCATTATTCTTCAGTGGGCCCTTAATGATCAAACATTTTGGTTGTCAGACTCTTCCCCTGGGTTGGTTCTGTCCTCTGACAGTTTGGAGCCATTAAAAAACAGAACAGATTTTTTTGTTTTGACTTTCTAGTCCAATTATCTATTTTGTGCCTTCTCAGAGAAATGTGGTTTATTCAGCTGGGTAAAATTATGTATAATGAACCCCTCTCCTGTCTTCCTCACCTTAAATGCCAAATGAATTCTGTTTGTGTGCTTGTATGCCACCAGGTACCACAAGAGCCAGGCCATCTATCTGGAGTCAAAGGACAACACAAAGATTAGCTGTGTCATCAGCTCAGTTGGGACCAATGAGGTAAACGTTAGTTCTCATCCAGCTCCTATAGCACACAGACTTGGGTTTACTGCTTAAAATATGAGGCTGGTGAAGATTTTCCTTCTTGTCAACCAAGCCCATGATTCCTACTAACTATTGTCTGTGTAGCTAAAGATTGATATATTTTATTCTGCTGTGTCATAGAGTTCCATTGTTGTCTAAAACACATGAATGAGCGACACTGTTGAACTAGATGACATGTTCCCTCCTTACCATGAACCCCTGTAGTTTATTTGGACTCAATCCCACATACACTGTCCTGCTGCTGTAAATACTCACCAGTGCACCAAATATGCATTTATCCACAGCTGAAAATAGTCTCCAACAAATGCACCATTTACTCCCGTTTCCGATTAGATTTGTTGACGATAATAAAATTACCGAATTATCACTTTGCACTGTTGATTGTGCAGTGGAGGGCCAGACACCTGAGTGGTTGAAGGTGAAGAAATACCAGCCACAGATGTATTTTACATATTTTATCAGTGTTATATTTTATTAGTAACAAGTGCTAATTTCCCGCTCTAATCGACACAAAACTATCACTAAAAAGGAATGGTCCCTGGAAAAGGAAAGCTCATCTTTCCTGGGAGCGTTCTGATGAGAAATGTAATGTGAATTTATTTCTGGAGTACCTTGGATTTCTAGATATTAAAAGCTACTTTTGGAATACATTTATTTCGTAATGACTGCATTGAGGAATTGTCTCGTCTTTGTTCTTCAGATTTGGGTGAGGAAGACGAGCGACAGTACAAAGATGAGGATCTACCTGGGACAGCTGCAGAGGGGAGCGTTTGTCATCCGTCGACGGTCGGCTGCGTGAAACATTACCCCACCCATCCCCTCCCCACCCAACCCCCATCTGTTCATCTATCCATTCATTCACCGGCTCCTTCATCCTCTATTTCTCTATTTGGTGCATCTCAATTGAGTTATTCTTCATCATATACACTACCCCCCCCCCAATTATAGAAGCATACACAGACACACACACACACACACACACACACACACACACACACGCAGTCTTCCGTGGCCAAAAATAACTCATCTGATTTGATCTGTTTGATCTGGTACAGTAAAAGGGGTCATATACGCAACTGACTGTTTTCCAGCATTATTTGTCACTATGTGGCATGTGTGTGTGTGTGCAGGTAGTTTGTGATCATAAAGGAGCCTTCTTTGATTTGTGTCTCGTGCTGTAAACAGAAATCCTTTCTACACCATGCAGTCTTATTTTACATTTATCATTAAGTTATTTTTCTTCAACAGCATCATGTCGCCCCACAGAAACTGTCTTCAAGCCTTTGTAACTGTCTCACTGGCGACATGTAACGAAGCAAGCACTGAAAAACAGATGAGGAATTGCTTTAGGTTTTGGCTGATTATCATGAATCCCATGACTGAAGGAAGTTACCGTTTCCTTATACCTGGAGTCATGCCATTTTCAAAAGAACATGCCTTCTGTCACGGTCATCAAGTAATGGCTGCTTGCTGTGCTGAAGGTTTGTCCTAATAACATGTTCAAAAGTCCTATCTATTAAACTCTAAATTTCTTATTTGAAAAAAAATAAATGTATTTTGAGGTTTTATGTTATTTCTTTGCCTTTTATGTGGTCCTCTCCATGTAATTCAATTGCATTTGCATGTGGAGCACTAAGTTTACTGTTGATGTGTACTGTATTCCATTTTATTAAAAATGTTTTCTGCATTTTATTTAATGGATGAAAAGGTTATAAGCTTTAATGTTTCTGAAATGCACAACAAGTTTGCTGGCATTATACTAGTTATCTTAACCAATGTTCACCAGATAGTCGCCAACTTTGTCTGCTGTTTGGTACAGTGGGGTTTCTAGAGCTTTCTCGCTGGAAACAGTTGCCTGGAAACAGGAGCGGCAAGACTGAGCCACAACAGTAAAGTTTTGTGCCAAAAGTCCTGTGGTAATTATCTGAGGGTTATTAGCAGGGGCGATTCTAGGATCAGACCTTTAGGGGGGCTCAGCCCCTAATGAGAATGTGACACAGAAACAGTGCCTTGCAAAAGTGTTAAATCAGTAATTCCATAAACTGATAATCTCTGAGCTAACTACTGAACAACAACGTCAGCTAACGTTTTTTGACACTATTAACCCTATGATGGAACTAAACCTGACACTTTATAAGTCACAGTAATAATGACCAATTTGACAGAACGTTCTCATATTCAGCGATTTTAGTTGGTTACGTTTCAATTTGGGTTCTAATCTTTGCCATGGAATTACCAACTTCTTCTCTGGGGACTACCAATGTTAAACTTCACAACCGCACTCCTGCTCTCCCTCTGACAGATCAGATAGAGACTCAGCCAAAGGTGAAAGCCTGGCACAACCACCTCCGATTGGCCAACACTACGTTTCTGTTGACCCTTTCCTTGACAGGGTTACAAGTGCATAGCATCAGCGACACAGGATATTAAACCTGTTTCAAGCACTTTGAACCTGTAATTGTTTGTCCTCTGTCACTAACGGACAAGTTCGCAAGCTCTAACTTGAAGCACAAAAATGTATAAAAAAAACCGAAACGTTTTTTTAGTATTATAATATTTAGTGGGGCTGAGATGAAATTTAGGGGGGCTTGAGTGGGTCTAAAATCATGGTTGTTACCAGTGAACCCTTTCACATACAAGTAGTTCTGTGACACATTGATAATATGAACGCATTGATCACAGCTGCTTAAATATGAGAAAATCTAAGTAAAAGCATAATTAAAACTCTTCCACTTACCCCCTGAAACACAGACACGGACCCCCAGTGGTCTGTGGATCCCTGGGTGAGAAACGGTGTTTTAGGGAACAGTCCTACAATATCTATAGAACATGCTCATTGTAAATAATTTTTTCATAATAAATTGATCTTTAATGTTAATAGTAGCGGCAGTCGAAGCATTTGAATTGCTGTGTATTTTTCCGTCTCAGTGCTTGGTGTTCATATCATCTCTAAGGGGAAATGATTGCCCATCTCCATACTGTCAACCTGACCAAGTCACCTCACCGTTGTACTCCACTCACAGCTGCTCTCAACCATCCCTCCACTTTGTAAACAGCTGAATTATTTGGCATTCAGCACAGGTCTCCTCCAACCGAGCAGCCGGCCATTTCCGTCTTGTGTGTCCTATCGCTATAACTGGATGGTATGTTTCACTTCGCCTGACTTAATGACACAGCCTGACAAGGTGGGCAATTACTCTTTTGCCATGCTGCACAAAAAGCAATGCTCATTTTAAAATGCTTGTCCAGAATTTGTCAGGTGTAATTGCAAAGTCTCTTGCGGCGGCATAAAATGAGCTCTTAGTGAATGTGATGAACGTCTGCGCCCTTTATTGCATCCCAGGTCTGCCTTTTGGTTAAGGTCGGAATACCACTGAGGCCTTTAATGTGGTGTCTACAAGGTATGGATTTTATTGAGTCTTTTGGCACCAGTTTCATATTTAACCACTGTGTTCCATCACAGTGGGGCATTTTAATTGATCTGGAATCGGGCAGGGACAGAAGGGTGGCACAAAGCCCTCTGATTGCCCCTCCTAGAGTCAGAAGTTGATAGACATTAGTATCATGGATGGATTACTAAACCGGCCTACAGGGGCCCCTGGACCAGAACCAATATTTGAAGTATATTAGCATTTCTTGTTGGAAAGTCAATCAAATGACTACAAAAAAATACATAGAATGGCGGCAAAGAGAGGCAATATGACCACAAGAAGATGCTTAACAACTACAAAGAGACACAAAATGACCACAAACAGATGAAACATTATCACAAACGTTCAAAAAAAAAATACCACAAAGAGATGAAGCTGCATAGTTTTTTGGCCATTTTGTAGGTGTCTTGCACTCATGTAGGCATGGGGGGCCTTCTACATGTCTGTGTCCAGGGGCCCATTTTGTCATGATCCATGTCTGCCATGCTACTGTATTAGGAGCTACACATATAAGCTATTATCTATAGCTATAGCTAATATACTGTATATTAATGTTAATTCATATTAGAATTTGTTTATTTGGCATTCATTAATTACACTGAGTAATGTAACTATTAATAATGTACAGTTTATTATTGCCATTAGAACCAGGGCTTGGAAGTCAACAGCGAATGATATCAAAAGCTCATGAGAATTTCTCCTAAATATATCACATTAAATAGGGGGAAATGTGAGCAGATGCTGAATGATCCAAGTTCTCCCACTTGACTTCAATGTCTTTCTTACATATACAGATTACACACGCTTATGTGGTTTGTCGATCACCCATTTCACTGCCTTATAATCTAAAACATTTAACCAAGCAGCAGCTCCCTTCTCCACATCCACGCCTTTCAAATTATCCATTTCTTGCTCGTTGGGATTGTATCAGTCTTAAGCTGCTGGGTGTTTATACTCTATTGAATACAGTCTATGTTTATACTGCCTTAAATCACTATGCTGAGTGGGAGCACTTGAGCATGTAGACAGTTCTCTGGTGATGAACACATTTTTTCCCCCATGCACCATATCTATTCACCAGGGTGTGTAAAACACCTGCTGAAACTCACCATGCGCAAAACAAAAAGAAGCTCTCCAGCCTTCCATGACCACAAGTCATTACCGCGCTCTGGATCTGGTTTGGGTTTTGCTGGTCTCACTGGAGCTGTTACTCTTTGGTGGTTATTGCTTATGTGCATAAAAAGTCACCCAGGGCATCAATAAAAATCCCCCTCGCCCCAGTTCCAGCACCGAATTCCCTCTTTTATCCTCTTTCCCCTAAATTGAGCATTCGCTCCACTGCATGTTAGCACTGTGATGCATGGCTACAGGGCGGAGAGCTGCATCTCGCTCGGTGCTATCTGGTGGGAACCAAGTGGGATCCAGGCACACTCAGATTTGCCTCTGGGTCTGAAGAGAGGACCGTAGCTCCTTGACAACCCTGCTAGGCTGTGTATAAGTGTGTGTGTGTGTGTATATATGTTTGTGGATGTGTGTGTGAGTGTGTGCCTGTAGTTTATCACTCTCCAGCAGGTCTGCACTGGAATAGGAATTCATTTTACAGTACAAGCTCTTCATTTGACTCTTGATATTTGACTCAGGGTTATGGAATCGAGCTGCAGCCTCACTGGACCATTTGGCAATATTGATCATTTTAAACATTCATGTTGTTAAGCAGCTACTGCTCATTTCAAAATCAGGTCATGGTATCAGTTATTTATATGCTCAGCCCTATTCTGTTTAGCTGCTCTGATGTTAAGACAGCATAACATAAAGCAGAACAAAGTTAAATAAATCATCCGTCTCAGAGGCCAGTGGGTGAGCTTCTGAAGTTGGTACTGTATTTCAAATGATATTTGAATGATATTGATGTTTGTTTATTCAAAACTTCTTGTATCTGTGCCAGAAATGCTGCTCTGCTTTTAAAGGTCCCACTGCAAATGCTCCCAAATAACACCGAAGCAAACTGTTTGAGAAAAGCTCAACACCAATTATCATGTGATGCTAGTATAGAGCACATTTATTTATGTTGTTTGAGGCATGAATCTGGTCCATGAATCCCCTATTAAAACTACAGGTTGGAAGTAATGTTTCTCACACTTATTAGAGCGAGGAAAAGTTCAGCTTGTACAAATTAAACGTCTGTGTGTGTGTGTGTGTGCGTGTGTGTGTGTTTCTTTCTCTCTCTCAACCCTTCTGCTAATTCAAAGAGAATTGCCTAATGGCGGTGGTCTCCTCAACGTCTATGTTTAGCACTCTAAGCACTTGAAACGTGTCTCACAGCCTTTCCCACAGTTTTAAGGGATGCAGTGTTATCACAGCTCATTTTTACATTTGAAGTCTGAAAGTTCACAAGATCCCCACATTGTCAAATACAACATGATTCCCTGACTGTTGTTCATTTTACCAATGAACCCAATGGCCCTTGGGGGAAAATGAGCCACTGGGCCCACCTACAGGCAGTCATGTCCTGTTCCCCTGTCATATCGCATACATAGTAATCTAGCCTTAGATGAGCACAGGACATGACAGTAGCCAGGGTCAGTATGACTATGTCCTTGACATACAGAATAGATGATTTGTAAAAGGAATGGCAAACTAATGGCAGGCTATTCTTAAAGCAAAAATCCCCAAGAGGGAGCTTTTCACTGTCATTACTGGCACTAGTGGTGGCACTGCCAGCTACAAGGTGTAGACAAATGGCCATAATCACTTTGAAGAACACCCTCTTGGGTGTAATTCTTTTATACTTCAGGGACTAAGCCATGTGCAGCATGATAGGTGAGAGAGCAAGAAAGATAGAAAGGTATAGCTCACTGGATATACAATAACTAGATTCAGCATTGCAACCCGATTCCAGTTTTTGCAGTTTACAGTCACACCATCGTCTTGACATGAATAATTTAACAGAGGAGACGGTAACAAAGAGAAGAAATCAAAAAGCATCAAGAAACCACCATTTTGTGTCATGCCATTTAAATTGCTATTCAGAATGAGACCCACTAACAACAAGCTTATACGACCAGGCGGTCTAAAGGCTTGACACACCAACCCAATCATCGACCGTCTGGCGAGGTCGGTGACTCGAGTCTGTTCGGTGTGTTCCGTGCCGTTGATGGTCGGGGGAGCCGTCGGCATCCATTTTGGCCGATTTGACTCGTTGACTCGGCAAGTGGGCAGTCGGACTCAATGACCAATCTGATTGGTGGAGTGCTAGCCCTTGACTAGCGAATCAAGAAGAAGAAGAAGAAGCCTGAGAGCTGACAACGCCAGTATCTTCTTATTACTAGCCATCCTATTTTCTTCCGTTCAGCGACTAATGACAACAACGATCCTTCTTGACTACTATCAACACTCTCTGATGAAAACAATGATTGACAACGGCGTGCCCTGTGTTTACTAGGTCTGGAGAGATGTTCCGTCATTTCCGGTTTTCATTTTTTGGGTGACAGTACAGATTAGCACCGCCTGCTGTTATTATGTCTTGTGCATGCGCAGAACGTGCGCTCAAGTCGGCGTCGCTTCGGTGTGTTCCGAGGCACTTTTTTGAGAGACGGGAGCCGACTGATCAGTCCGACTGCCTTTTCTGCCGACGGTCGGCCGTCGGGTTGGTGTATCAGAGCCTTAAGATGATCTTGGCTTTTGTTGCTTTAAGGTCAGTGCATTTGTAGTTTGGGGATATGTTTCATTATTATTATTTTTTCACTCATTGGAGCTATTGTAAAGATCTGAATTCATTTTTTAACACCCCTGACAACAATTGTATTTTTTTATCGGGCAACAATGAAAACTGTAAATGATTTCCGTTGTGATTTTGCCTTTTGAACAAAGAGCACGTCTACTAGTATCCTCTCAGCTCTCAGCCACAACCTTCACACTGACTTTGGCGTCCAGTTGGAGACTGGACGCCAAAGTCAGTGTGAAGGTTGAGATCCCTCTACCCCTGATAAGATTTGCTTTGATAAGAGAAAGATATCTAGTGAGCCATCTCAGTTTCCCCACACAAGGTCCCCAAAGGAATCCAAACTTTGCTTCCTCTGTAACCTCTCCAGAGGCGTCTCAGCTTTCTGCATATTCTATTCAGAAGTGTTCGGAGATAAAGAGAAACTTTGGGAAAGCTAGGAGGGGGCTTACATGGATTGAAAGATGGACCACGCAGCCATCTGAAAATAGCTGTTCAGAATAAGTTTGTCATGCAATTTCTGCATTCATGGGGCTCCGTGAGGTGCTCCATCACCACAGGAGAGGCCTCTACCTTGAAAAGACAGGTGGTGCCTTGTCTTGTGGGAGGCAGGCAGGCATATGGAAAGTGCTGCATACATACAATTAATCTCTCTTTCGACCGGTGAGGTATTTTGGTGCAGCGACCTTAAAGGGACTGAAAACATCAGCTTCATCAGATGTGGATATAAAGATATGTTTACACCTACATGTTAAAGGAAAGGTTTAACATTTTTGTTTTTTTGTTTTTTGTTGAGAGTGAATCGATGCCACTCTCATGTCTGTACATTACATATCAAGCTACCACCAGCAGCTGGTTATCTTAGATTAGTTTAGCTCAAAGACTGGAAACAGGGAGAAAGCGCTTGTCATGCCCAAAGGTAACAAAATTCTCCAACCAGCACCTCTAAAGCTCACTAATTAACCCTTGTGTTGTCCTCGGGTCAAATTTGACCCGTTTTCAAAGTTTTTTTATGTCGGAAATATGGGTTTCTTTCAACCAAATTTCCCAAAACTAACCTGGATGCATGGATGTACTGTATGTTGTATGGAACCCATACAACGTTCTTTGCAGGGAAAATGAATGATTACTTTCTTTGCATTTTGAGTGTTTTATTCAATTTCATAGCATTTAAAAAAAAACAGTTTAAATGGCTTTCAATGCAGTATCAAGACTAAACTTTGACAGGTACCTGTCTGTGATCCACTCAACACTCAACTCTGATCCTAACTATTAGTCAAAATAATTCATAATTTCTGTTTTACCTAAAAAGAAATAGGTATAATGTCATATAAATTAGGTTTATTTAAAATTAATTAAGTGACAAAAACATTGTAAAATAAGTGCCAAAGGCATCGGAAAAAGCGTCAAAAACGTCGAAAAAATCACAAAAAATTATATTTTTGACCCGGAGGACCAACAAGTTCATGGTCGATGGGAAGACAACACAAAGGTTAACATGTTCACATATTGTTTACTCTGTACATAAACTTAAGCGTTGAAGCTGCAAAACTAGGGTAGATGCACCCTTGCAGGGAATGAGTGGAGATGGGCCGGTATAAATATTGCCTGACCAAGAATTAGTCTGGGACATAAGTTAATACCATTTAAAACCACAGCAAATTTGCACTTTGGTTTTTGCACAAAAACGAATAAATGGGATATACCTAATATGCTCTATTAATTCATTATCAATGAGCTTTAGAGGGGCTGGTAGACGGATTTTGGTAAGCAAAAGAGCCAGGATAGCTGTTTGTTTCCAGTCTTCATGCTAAGCTAAGGTAACTGGCTGCATAATTCTATCATGAAATTTGGAATTTGTCCTCCATGTGAATCCCAATGTGGATGTGTGTAAATCCATCAGGTCTGATATCTAAAAGACAAAATTTGACTTTGATGAGCAGAGACACACAAAATGATGTAGATGACATAGCGCATCAGTCAAGACTACAGTCTGACTTTCTGCCCTTGATACATTTTTTTCACCACTTTCATCGTATGAAGATGTGCTGGTTATCAGATGGTAATATCTGTCCTTTTTTTCCTGTGGCAGACAAACCTGTGAAATTGAATTGTACCTATAATGATAACAAAGATCATTCTGATTCTGACCTTTTATTTTTTAATTCACAAGTGAATACTAATCAACTGCAGCCCCAGCAACTGAGTAAAGCAGATAAAAAATTAATGAGGTGAATGCAATTTAATGAATAACATCATTGAGCTTTGCCTCAGCAGCATGTCATTTAAAAATTAAAGTGATTTTTAAGGCAGAGGGTTGTTGTTGTCGATCTCTCTTTTGTTTTGTCTCCCTCGGTGTTGTTCATCACGGTGAAGAGAGGTGTCATTGGGACAGATCAATGTTCTCTCACAGTAGTGGCCTCAGAAGCCCAAAATGAATTCCACACTGCATTACATATTCATGACCTCCGTTCAATAATTAGCCACTCAATGGACAGTTAGAAGCTGTGGTATTGAAATAAACACAGTGAATTCCATACCTGACTTAAATACATGCCGAACTGTCTCTCCAGTAATCAAGGTTTTTTTATTAAAATCTCTTCAGCTCTAGGGAGCTTTTTAGCCTCTTTTAGCTTGATGTTTTGGTTGTATGCCACACATCTGCTGATAGGTATATGTCGGCAGATAAGTAAGAAGACATTGCAGTACAGAAATGCCAAAGAATAGTTTGAAGTAATTTAGAAAGTGTTGCCATTGAAATAGTGTTAACCAAAGAGCAAGTTTATTTTTCAACTGGATTTTCCACTCAGTACATAACTTGGTCACAACCCTTTTTTGGGGAAATATGCTTACTTGATTTCTTTTTTTGCATTGCATTTCTTTTTAACTCAAATATCGATACTGGCCCTGTTTCCAGCACCACAGTTAAATCGACTAGCTAGCTAACAAGGTAGTTAGCAACTAGCTGGTAAAGAAAGTCAAATATCTTGAAGCTAAAGCAACAAGTCATCCAATGTTTCTATCCTCTTATACAACCCATAGATGAGTGTGAATGTACAGTATGTGACATAATTACGCACATCACGTGACGGAGAACATGACGTAGTTTGTTCCGTAAAGTTAAAATGACTTGCCGTTTACGGGGCATTAACACTAGTGTAGATGAAAGCACTGTGTTTGTTTGACCCTTCCAGTTCCACCCTTAACAGAATTTCTCTGTCCTAATACCATGTTACATGACTTACTGCTTTCCTCCCTTCATAACTACTATGGCCACTAGAGGGTGCCGCCTAACAATAAGGACAGTCTCAGCCAAAGACCCTGATAATTTTCTCAAAGTCGGTGGAGACCAAAACTGAGCTACAACCAGAGTGGTTGGGTGGCAGGAACAGGACTCCAAATGAATGCTAAGGTTGCTTCTTGTCTGCTGGAAGCATTTCAGCAATTGTGGCTAACATACTGTATATGTATACAGATATGTCAGGGGCTATGGGTGTTAGATATTTGTGGAGCTCTTCTGCCATAATGTTTCCAGCTTAAACCTACAGTATGTGCAAGGCTCACAGACCCTGTTCTAATGGCAACATTGCAGATAATTGCAGTATGATGAACTTATGACCCTTCACTTATTTCACTGTTCCCCAAATGCTGTCTGCCCACCCACATGAACATCTTGCTCCCTTTTAATGTTATTAGCATCGATTGAGCTTGAAACATTTTCTCCTCTTTATGGAGTGGGACAAAAGAGGGAAAGTGGACGTGATTATAGCCCATTGATTGTGAGATGTCTTCACAAGGCATTGAGGAGAGCTCTAAGTGCTTGCGGATGCCTCATTTGGAGTGGAGAGGAGGGGATAATGGATTCCATCTTGTCAATCGTGCCTTCTTTATGGTTTGTGACAGAGTTGGGATGTCATCAGTTTGTTAGCACTGTCATCGGTCAGTTCTGACTCCTCCATCCAAAGACACACCCTGCTTCCAGAGATTCAAGCTAATATAAAGAGAAATGTGCTAGACCATGATATGATACCTCTGCTCCCATTAGCTTTATTAGAACTGAGTGCAAAATTACTTCCAATTAGAGTTTCCTAGACAACATACTGGCCATGCATAATAATATTCATTGTCTCTCAGCCCCCGCATTCGCACCCACTGTTTTTGCACTCGTCAGGAAATTATTTTGCCTCTCCCCTGGCCTTTCAGAGGTAATTTTGTGTGCAGCTATGTCTGGGCTATTGAGAAGGCAATTTGTTTATTTCTTTCTGTGTTCTTGCATGTGCAGAGCAGAGAAACAGAAAAACGCACATGAAATCTCCTCATGGATTTGTGTGTGCAGATGTGATGTATTTGAGGATCCTTTCTTTTTTCGCACTTTGCCTCAGTTAGTGTGTAGGGATGTTATTTATGACATTGTTCCCGAAAGATTATTTCTGATGTGAAGTGAGTGTGGAGATGTAAAGCAGCAAGATGTCTCATGCACCAAGTGCCTGACAGCCAGCATGCTGTGCTAGAGATGTCTCATGGAACACAACATCTGTTTCCATTCGGTCCGATTATAGCAACACCCCGTCTCAGAATACATCAACTGAGTTCAGGCGTTATAGGCGTCGCATGCTGATGACTTCACTTCCCATCTGCCACAGTTTGAGTAATGGCAAAAGAAAATGTTCAATTCATTGGAGAGTGAAATGCAATCACGTAACCTCTCACAGTGAAAGAACATCAAGCTGCAGTGCTTAATCTAAGATTTCTCTAAGGATTGCAGTACAGCCTCAAGTTCTCTGTTTGAGGAGTTTACAGTCATCTTAATAGGTTTTAAACAACATGGCATTGTGTATTTAGGAGCTTAGGGCTCTATAAACACTCTAACAAGCAACATTGTGTTATGAAAAGAACAAAGTGGCATATTTTTATATTAATACAGTTGACCATTCACGATTGTGGAGTCATAGCTTAGCAACCATAACTAGGACCAGCAAGTCTGTCAAGCTTGGGATTTCTCCATGTGGTGTGCAGTCAGATACTTACAAGAACAATGCTTATTTATTTCCATGTCTACTACCTCAAACATGCAGCTTTTGATTTACTTTTTTAGGCCGACATCATATATGTTGCCATGAAGTGCATATTTAAGACCTCACAGGATTCTCTTTTTGAAACAATTAAAACGTTTGCATAGTTTGAGTAGTATTCAGTATAACGGTACTCACCGAGAACCGTACACTACTACTACTGTTACCTGGCAAAATTAACAGTTGTAGGCTAGTAATGAGGAACCTGCTTTTGTCTACCTGTCTGAAATAAATGACCTATTGTTTCAGAAAGTACTATGAATAAATCACCAGCAGATCCACGTCAACATATGTCATAGGACATACTGGACTCCCCAGAAGAGCTACGTCTCTAAAGCCATTCCAACTCCCTATTGCACGTTCTGTCAACCTGAACAAACTGGAACTTTTCTACATATGGTCTGGGAGCGTGAACAGGTGCATGAGTTCTGGAATAAAACAACATCAATAATATCTGATGTGATAGGATGTCGAATTCCTACTGACCTGATTGTTTTGTTACTTAATGACGACTCTAAATTACACCTGCTTGGGAGACAGAGGAAAATTTGGCTAGCCGGCTCAACTGCAACTAAGAAAATGATAGCTCAGCGCTGGCTGATGATATTTTTTTTCCCTTGAGACCGCAGAGGGTGGGGGGTGGGTGAAGGTTTTTGTTCTTGTTCAGTTTGTATTCCTCTGTTTCTGTTCTGTATGTTTACATAAAAAAAATAAAAAGTTGATCTTAAAAAAAAGAAAAGAAATATAATAATACATAATAATACTATGAATTTCGAATGGTAAACCTGCCCATTTATGATTTTTAATTGTAACAGTGGCAGGAACTAAGGGTGTCATGGCTTTGCAAACGGTCCAAATGTTGCCTTCCAAAATGTTTAAAATAAGTGTTGAAAAATTGCCTCCTAATCTTCATATTCTGATAGAGATGTGAGTGTTTGCAAAGGTGGATTTCATTTCAGAATGAATAAATATATGAGCTGGATTGTTTTTATCATATAACTGTAGCTATAACCTGTGAACATGTTGATGTTGATCTTTGTAGGACAAAATAAACATTGTCCAGTTGTCTTTTTATTATCTATAAAACATTACGGCCATGCAAGGACAAAAATATCCAACACCAGACCCCAGACAGTTGCAGGCTTCAGAGTATAACTGCTGTGGCATTACGAACCCTGTCCAGAGGCTCTCTGATTGACTGAGGCAATGTTTAATGATGCTGGTGTGTAATGATGGTTGGAATGAAATGATGCTATTTATATGCAGCAGAAGCACTTACCTTGTGTTTATGGCATAACATATCTGGGATGTTTCTCCCCTCTACATTTTGTCTGCTACAACACAGAGGGATATAATAACAGATATGCATTTGTGGAAAGGATTTAAAGTTACAATACAATCTAAAATATGTTTTGTTGCAGCTACTGGAAAGGAAATGTATACCATCAAGACATGTCCAATACAACTACAATGTATTTACATTTGAAAAGTCAAAACATAAAGCCGAAATTAGAGCGTAGAGAGTCATAACATGAATATCTCTGTCTTTCAAGAGCTAAATAACTGAATAAAAATATCCTTGACTGCCCAGCTACAGCAGTATACTTCTTTCCAAACAATGTGTATACTAGCTGGCATAACAGAAAAAAGGCCTAACTGCAACTATTTTTAATGATTTTGTGTTTCATTATTTGTTGTCAGATAAGATTCATGGGAGTTAGCGAGTTTATTACAAATCTAGAAAGGCTACTTTAAAAAACAAAAACAGAATATGTATGCTCACACCAGCTAAAATGTAAAAACATTGGACACAGCTTATATATCTTAAAATGTTCAATATAACCATGCTAAAGTCCAACTCAAAGGCAGTCCTGTAGTAGTCTCGCATCGCCAGACCTATCTCCACAGCCCTGCAAAGTAAGGTCTGGCACCTTGCCACATATGTTCCTGAATGGGTTGTTTGAATTTCTCTAAACCAATCACAATCGTCTTGGGTGGCGCTAAGCTCATGTTTCAAAGATGGTGGATCTGCAAAATAGTTTTAGGAAAGAACTTGTTTTGGTGGAACATTTGCACCCTGCAAAAGAAAACACCACATACAAAATTAAATAAAGTTAACTGTTCACAGAATACAGTAACGTGAGCTATTTAAATGAATTGGATACATGGTTAAACGTAATTTGCTCTTACAGTACCAGTTTATTGCTGTGTGTATTTTGTGCATAGCAAGTCCCCGCCAATCGGTTTTAAAATGTCCCAGTAATCTTCTTTAAAACTTAGTTTAAAAAACGTGCTGACCATCACGAAAAAAAACAAGCTAAACGTGTCCGTGTACACGAATCAATAGATTAAATTATGTGAACATTTCACGAACTGCCGTGAGACTGGGTTGGGATATACAGAACATTCATTTTCAGGTAAGGGGAAAGCTGATTTCCACTGCAGGGATGACAACATAATACTAACAGTACATCTATATCTATAGAAACAGAAATAAATCTGTAAAGGATACTGTCAGTTGTATCACAGGCTGCAATTTAATCAAGCAACAACTGAATACAGAACTCGTAGCACTTCTCATGTTGGATTCCTTAAGAGAAAGAAACTGCTTTGAAATCATTGTTTAATAATTGTAGATATAAAAGGTTTCATTGAAAAAGGGTTTATTATGTGGGGGGAGATAGATCAAGGCCTGCTTTTTTTCAAAAGAGACTGAAGACTTGCTTTTTCAAAGTAACCTGACATGTAGCAGGTTGACAGAGAGCTGATTATGAACAGCGAACCAAACAGCCTGTCTTACTTCCAGGAGAAATTAGACCGTAATGACGCCAAGACAGCTGCCGCCTGCTCATACCTGAAGGAGTAATGTAAAAGTTCTTGTAAAAACATGGGCTGACTAACTCCAGATGTCCATATCAAAGGTAAAGATAAATAATTGGCATTTGCAACTTTTTACCATGAAATTTGAAACACACATTCATGTTCCCCTCAGGGTTAATTGTAATAAATATGGTGATCCCTAAACCTCTTGTCCAGACAGTAAATGCTGTTTATTAACTAATTTCCTGAACAACAGTTCTCACTGGCAGAATGATGATTATAGTGTGGCCGATTGGCAGACTGCACCATCTGAACCTGCTGAGAAGAGGCATTGCAGAGGGTGTATTTATTCAAAGGTAGAAAAGCTGCCTGATAGCAGGGATTTCATTAGTGATGGAAGAAAAGATGCACATCAAGACAAAATCCAGTTGTGATGCATCAACTGCAGCTTGTCTGAAATTATCATATTGTAAAGAAAAGGGACTTATTTTTCAATATGACACCAAGATATTTAAATTTTGCCAGCATCCTCATGAAAACTGCATGATTGGCATATAGATAGATGTTTAAAAATGTCTAGAAGAGAGCCCCTTTCCCCACAAGGCAGTGAAATTCAGCCTCGTAATTAGGTTCATAGACTAGACTGTAAACTCATCACAGGCCATAAAGATAAAAACGATGCAACAGTAAACATGCCATCCCCCTATGAATGATACAAGCAGTTGTTCAGGCCAGTTTACAACACACATTATCTCTCCAATTGGACCGGTGGTGTGGCAATGAAGACCAAATAAAGGTATTGACCTGACCAGATATTGACATGCCATTATGCTGCATCCATGGGGCCAATCACAGTAATGTTTTGACATGCCAGATCACAGTTTGTATTGCATTTAAACCCCCTGAAACCTGCATGTGTAAACTCACTAAAAGGCAGATTTTGAATGCCATGTGTATCCTTACATACTGCAGGTCACACTGCCTCAGACACCTTTTAAAAAGCTAACCACACACACACACACACACACACACACACACACACACACACACACACACACACACACACACACACACACACACACACACACACACACACACACACACACAACCTTATAAAACCTTCACAGCATTTGTTGGGCATCCCATGTGAGTACAGTATTGGATCTTTGTCTCCGCTTTAGCACGACTGATAGCATCGCAGAGACTCTACAAAGGTCTCACTAATCACAGCTGCTGCATTATTGGAACATTAGTTGCCTATCTGTGAAAAGAAAATCCTTTGTCAGCACCATAACCCTTTTTTCTTCTTTTCCGAGGCTTACAGATTAAGATGGCTCCGAGACTGAAGTTTTTTGTTCTTCAAAAGGACTAAATACTGCTGTAATGCAGAATAACCGTACTGAATTACTATTGTCTTTTTGTGTGGGGAGAAAAAAAAGTTAATTGTAACTTTCCTGTGCATTCACAATAAGCAGCATTAGTTTGCTGGTACCATCTTAATTAACAGCTCTGGCTTTTGGAGCCACGTGGATGGGCATGAATCCACACACTCCAAATAAACCCAACTTTTCCTCTGGTATTTTATGCTCAGAGACACAAATTATGACTGTGGAGCTGACTATGGATAGGATTTGGGCGTGTCTCTACTCACCTCCAATTCCCTGTGTAGCCCATGCCTCTCCATCCAGAATCTCACCCAAACTCTACGCTTTGTTCCTCCTTTTCTAGCCTTTTCAGCGCAAATTGCTGTGCATATAAACAGTGCAAACTCCTAGTTACCATACATAATTGTTTTAGTAAGAACATGCTAAAATTGGCGTTTAGGGATTGTCTACATCCAGAAAATCAACATATTCAGTTATCTGTAACACCGGAGCACTGTGTTGCAATTTAAAGGGCAACTATTATATAGCATTTTCAGGATTATACTTGCATTTTGTTGTTGCAGTTTGTACTAAAACATGTTAACATGCTTTAATATAAAAAAAAAACTTTATTTTTCTCATACGGCCTGCTGCACCTGTATTCACCCTCTGTATGAGACGCTCTGTAGGAGCGCCTGTCTCTTTAAGACCCCCTCCCAAAAAAGCCCAGTCTGCTCTGATTGGCCAGCGTGCTTCCTGGAGCCTCCAGGTCACTAGTTGAAGCTGGAGGTACTGCAACGGAGCTGGACTTTGTACTGTGAAAAATCACCAATAAAGGCTTCTAAACCGAATATTACACAACAAGTAGAATATAACACAACCAGCAGTAAAGTGACTGGAATTTCAGGAGAAATGACCAGCATTGGCCAAGATTACAGCTATGTCGCGTTAGCATGAAGCTACTTATTAGTTAGCAGTATACTAACTGTAGAAATAGGTGAGGAGTCCTTACTTTGAATCCAAGCCGGTTATGTTTATTTCATAAACTTCCAGAAACCATATTGAACTTATACAGTCAGAGTAACAGGCTACACATTACAACTTGGCGGGAGGTGTGCACCTGACCCAGAAACATACTGTGCATGTGCACTTCCTCAAGTACGATGTCTCGTAGCATCCATACAGAGCGCGAACATAATCATTCACCAGAATGATCTACACTAACATTAGATTGTAGTGGAACAAAGCAGCACTTTCTACCGTCAAAAATTGCAGATAAAGGCTTCTGAACCAAACACTACCCAATCAGACATGTTTAAGCAGTAATCCGACCTGGAATTGGGGAGAATTTAACCCAGATTGGCAGCCCAGATGACATTGTTTATTGCCGTTAGTCATGTAGCTACTATAGTTAGCAGTGGATAGGATATAGCAGCAATTTCTACAGTAAAAAATTCCAAGGCAAACTAGAACTGCAAGCAGTTATGACGGGGTCCAAGCCTCCTCTGCGCTGGTCGCCCTTGACAACCCGGGGAGCACGCGAAAGTGGAACCCAAAGCGTAACGATGGGGAAGCAAACGTCAGGAAATATCGAGAGGTGTGAGCTGCAAGGTCTGTGGTACACATTGACTGTGAATATTAATGGACAATGCATCCGTTTCGGCGAAGTGCTGCAAATGCGGAAGTGCCTTAAACCTGCATTCTATCTGAATTCCAGCAGGGGGGGACATGTGCGGTTACAAAAGGAGTTTGGTTTCTGTAGAAGTCTATGAGAAAGCGACCCACTTCTCACTTGATTTATTACCTAAACATTTTCATAATGAGTTCATGGTCTCAATCGCTAGTTTTAAGTCTTCTGCAACACAGAATGATGTTAATTTTTTTAATTATCGTCTCGTTGATTTTACAAATCGGTGATTAAGGAGGGGGTGTTTTAGGGTGTGGCTATGATGTGATTGTCAGTGAAAGTGTGTAACCTAACGTGGCTCCTCCCTCACTCTTCCCTCTCATCTAAAATCGTCACATCCGCAACCAGGATGGCTGCGCCCGTAACGGCAAACTTGACAACGGATATCTCCGCAGATCTCCACAAACCAATGGGTGAGGTCACACATGCTCTGTCCATTAATATTAACAATCTATGGTGGTACATTGCCATTGCAAATATCCTATTAACATTGATTGAGTAAAAGGGCCAAAACTGGTCTACATTGACTATAGCGCCCCTTAATGGCCGATCTTTGTCAAATTTGGTACAGCGCCTCAGAGTGGCATGCCAAATAAGCACCACAAGTTTCATGTTAATAGCAATTACTACGGCAGAGCACTTGCAATCGCAAATGTCCCATTTACATGCATTGAGTTATCGGCCAAAACACTACGTTATTTATAGCGCCCCTTAATGGCTGATCTTCGCCAAATTTGGTACAGAGCATCGTAGTGCGATGATGAACAACTATCTTAAGTTGCCGATCGCATTTAATTTGGCGGAGATATGATAAAGTTTGTGTTTGGTAGCTAGCTAGGAAAATTTGTTTGTTTGTAAAATGCACTTTAACGTAGCAAAATTCTTTTGATAATTTTTGGTCAAGTCCATCTGGAGATGCTACGTGCCAGGTTTTGTGGAGATCGGTCGCACGGCCTAGGAGGAGTTCTAAAAAGTTGGTTTCGCATATTGCGCAATATTGCGAAAAAAAGCTGAAATGGGCGTGGCCTATATCATCAGATTCAGCTCGATTCAAGGTACACTGGGATGTAAGGGTTTCTTATGTGCAATGTGTAATGTGGGAGTTAGAGGCAAAAAAAAACGTTTGACGTCATTATAGCGCCACCTAGTATGTATAATTTTTGGCACGTGAGGTCCATGAACCACTACACTGTAAATTTGAAGTTGCTCACATTATTGTAAGTGGTGAATCCAAACCTGGGTCCCATAGGCCACGCCACTGTAGGCGTGGCCTCAGGAGTGGCCCTAGATGGTACCCTCAAAACTTCGTAGAAATCGGATGAGCTGTTCATGAGATATAAACTTTTTATACTTGTAGCACCCCCTAGTGGCCAATTTTTGTAAAATGTATTGTGGAGCCCCAGAGGGTGATGGCAAACATTCGCTTTGAAAGCATTTATTTTGGCTACGATATGGTAAAGTTTGTGTTGTCGTAGTTAGCTACGCAAATTTGTTCGTGCATAATTTGCGCAATTTTCATCCGATAAAAATTCTTTTGATAACTTTTTGTCAGGTCGGTTGGGAGATGCTACGTACCAAGTTTTCACACATAAAAGTCGTGGCGGAAATGGGCGTGGCCTATAACAGTAGATTTAGCTGAATTCAGGGAATGCCTGGATATGTGCATTTTTAATGTGTGATGAATGGTTTGGGAGTTATAAGGCCAAACACGTTTTTTCTTCTATAGCGCCACCTAGTCGTGGAAGTGGCTGAATTTCTTTTTCTGAGGTCCTTGCAAGGATCTGGGGACCAGTCCTGAAACTGGCACCCCCACCATGTACGGTTTAGGCTGTAGCATGACTTTTAGAAGGAGAAAAATAAGAAGAAGAAACCTTAGGAAAACAATAGGGTTCCACAGGCCCCTCGGGCTTGGACCCCTAATAAAGGCTTTTAAACCAGATACTACATAAACAGAAAATGTTTTAGGACTAATGTGACCCAGAATTGAGGAGAATTTAACAACACTGGCATCCAAGATGACATATTTTACTGCTGTTAGCATGTAGTTACATGGGACAATGTTAACACCGCAGTGGCTTAAAGGGGTGATAGAATGCAAAAACGATTTTACCCTGTCATAGTTGAATAACGACAGTTCGGTGGGTAAATAGGACATACATAGAAGCTCAAAATCCCATTTTGTCCGACTGTGTGTCGGAGTTCAGCGCCGGTGCTGCCTGTGTAGCTGCCTCGCCGCCCGGCCTGCCTTCCTTCACAGACCCCGGCCTGCTGTGAGGTACTTGGAGCTCCGTCACGACTGGCAGCCCACAGCACTCCATACCCACGCAAAGTCACCGTCTCTTGGGCTAATGACAACCAAATGCCCCTGCCCTGACAGAGCTCCAGGGCCTGCAACTCCCCTCTTCCTGCTAGCTAAATGCCCGGTGTATGTGAGTGAGAGCGCGGACAGCGAGCTTGTTACGCCAGCAATCTCTTACCACAGGTTTCAGTTAATCTTTTAATGTGTGTAATTATAATGTGTTGAGTTACTTAAACAAACGATTGGGGAAATAAACGCCGCTTGTCCGCGAGTCTCATTGATAGAGCCTGCTGCTGGATGTAGATTTGTAGCTACAAATCACGGATAGTTAGCTTCATTTTTGGCGTCATTCCGAGTGTATTTACAGTTTTTACAACAAAAATGTTAATCTGCACCATGAAATTACCAACTTCTTCACAACCGCACTCCTGCTCTCCCTCTGACAGGTAGAGACTCAGCCAAAAGCATGAGTCAGGCACAACCACCTCAACCAGAATCGAAGCTTTCCAATGATATTAGCGCCAGTTGCTGTGACAAATGGTTTGCGAGAAAATTAACATTGAACACTTGACTATTTATGTTGACGATTTTTTAAAGATACTTTTTTTTTATCTGAAAAAAAACCATATTTCAGTCAGTAACTACAGAGTAGAAGGTTCAATGTTATGTATAGCAAAAGTTGTCCAAAATGGCAGAAGTACTTGTAACTTATATAATTCTTTTAAAGTATATAACTTTCCACCTCTGTCCAATAAAGACTGTACCACAGCATCCACGAGTACATGTGATTTTTTTTAAGTACGTGTTGTACATTTCTCTGAGCATTTTCAACTGGAGGCAGTGGAGAGCTTCTCCCCTCTCAAGCTGAAGCTCTCAAAGTAATTGCAGCACCTTAGACAGTGACAAGGGTTTTCTCTCAGGAGACTCTTGTGTAATGCATTTCTGCTTTGTGTTTTCACCCTGCTTTCATTAAGTGTCTGGCTGCTTGCATTTCTCCAATGTCTCTACAGAACAGCAGATCCACTTCACAGCACCAGATTTAGTTCTAAAGCCTTAAAACATTTTTGAGGTGCAAATCACTGCTCATCAATAGCAATGCATCACCTTTTCTTTAAGAAGATCACTGTGCATAAAAGTCTTCTTCTGCCTTCAGTGACTCTCTCTTTTCTTATATATACTGTATATATATATATATATAAATGATTTAGAGGTTAAGGCTTCCTTTTCTGTTGTATTTACGGGTTTGACTTTTACATAAATGCAACAGTTGGCTTTTTAATAAACCATCCACCATCCTTCCACACATGCAGTTTGCATACATTTGAACCTTCTTGTAATACAAATCTGTTAAACATATTGCAGTAATGATGATACAGTGCTCTGCTGTACACTGCAGATATTTTCCTTCATAATAGTTTTATCATCAGCCGTTTGCTTTGGGCTAATTCCTCTGCCGTTATCATCATTATCCTCAGGTTATCCATCAGATGATTTGTCTTCATAATGAGTTTGGAGTAAATTAACACGTAGTTATTATTGCATTGTAGACTTAATGAGCAGAGCCAACCCTCATGAAGTACATATACATTCTTGTTCCAGTGGTGGAAGAAGTATTCAGATCCTTTACTCAACATACCAACACATTAATGTGAAAATACTCCATTACAGTCAAAGTCCTGCATTCAAAATCTCACAGTATTATTGAAATTGTACTTGAGTAAATAGTACATTACTTGAGTATGTAGTTACTTTCCACCACTGACCAATGACAGTATAGGGAACGCAGGGCATTTTTGTCATACTGACAAAAAAACCCTCAAATTTTTATCTTGCGATCATCGCATTGTAAGATAAAAATGTTGCTGGCGTGATAACTTAGAGCAGAAATCCTTCTCTTTAATATTCTAAACAGCTGTGCTGTGTGTTGGTGTTCTCAAACTGGACCTCCTGGATTATATATCATTGTCTCACATATTGTCTCACTAAATTCAAAATAAAAATGAATTTAAAGTTAAAGTTTTTATTGAATAACACTATAAATCAAACCCTTTCCTCAGGGTAATATGTCTCCGTTATGACATGCCCTCAGACAAACCTCTTCAGGTTGTTGTTGCATTGAAAGCGGACATGGAAACACGCACAATGCTGCGTTAAGTGCTCACATTGAATGAAAAATAAGCTAAACAAAGAAAAATACACCTTAAAATTGAAGGTCGGCATTTCAGTAGCTATCATATGAAACAGGTGATGACAGCTGTATGATCTCACTTTGTTTCACACAGTTCCACATAAATGCTATTGGTGGCAGTAATATGCCATATCATGTAGTAGTGCTCCTCCCGTCAAACATACAGGTTTCAAAATACAAAAAAAAAAAGCTTTGCAAATGTTTTATGAGGTATTAAATGCATCCATGTTCATTAGACCATAAAGATACACAAAATGCACTTTGGTTGAATGTTAAAAACAAAACAAAAATGTTTCATAAAATATACATAATCAATAAAAATGTTTTATACACAGTGATTTATAGGTTCCATCAGAGGCTTGGACTTCACTCGCAGTAGACCAAAGTGAGGAAGAGGGATGATATACAGTAAAGATAATGATAAAACAGTTTCCTAAATTTCAGCTCAGCAGTGCTATCGCTGCTTTTGATGCTGTCAATTATAACACAGACGGCTTACAGAGGATTTCTTTCTTAAAGTAGGGATGTTAGACCGGATTTAGTCATTGAAGTACCCACCTGAAACTTCATTACTTGAGCTGGCATCTGAAAGGATCATTGATTTGCTCATGCAGCAGGCTGGCACTGACCGGAAGCTTCTGATCACTGACTAGGATCAGCAGGGCTCATCATTTATCCTGTGGCATACTGCTTGCACTGCACTGCATTTCTTTCCTCACGTCCTCCTGAAAACATTGCTCTGCCTCTTCTCAGCTATTTTACAATGCAGAGTCAAGGCGAAGAAGGATGTGGTCCTCCACGGATGAAGGAGTCGCCCTTTCATCTTGTCCAGGGACAGTTAAAGGACAAAGCTTGTGATATTTAATATTTTTGTTATTGTCAACACAACACATGAAAAGACCAAAACCAACCATGATCCTAGTAAACAATTATTGTCTGACTTTTGATTATGATGAACATATAGTTTATTTTGAGCCAGTCCCATATACAACAAATCCCCTCCTGCTGCTGTAAATACCCACTCGAGCACCAAATGTGTATTAGTTTGCAACTGAAAATAGTCCCCAACAAAAGCACTATTTCCTCTGTATGACTAATGCTTCTAAAAATGCTGCTTTGGGAAGTTATTAAGCCTTTTTTCTAATTACTTTAATTAAACTACTCAGATTTTTGTGAGCTGCTTTTTCGAGAGACGGACTAAAGCATAATTTGTTTTGGTCATTTCATGGTGTTGTTGACAATTAGAAAAATATAGAATTACACCAGCCTTACCCTTTGTGTGGTCTGTGTTGGTGATGCACCTTTTGCAGTACAACTCTGAAAATACCTGAGTAAATTGTGAGAGATTTAAATCCCAGTATTTTGGGGAATTCTATCCAAAATCTACTTTTCTTGGGTAGAAGAATGACATATTCTCTGGGAAGTAATCATTTCCAAATCACAAGAAAATATGTATTCCTATTTGTGAGTAACATGCCAAGATGTAAGTTGAGGATTGCTTTTTGCATTGTTTTGTGAAATCTGTTTTCAGTTACATTCAATGGAGTTTGTACTGTGTTTATATTATTTACTGTAATGGCTCTTTTTGATTGATGCTAGACCATGTCTTCAAGATCACTTCCAAACAAATGTGTGTTGGGCAAAATATCTTAAGACATATTTCCACTCTACTTCAAACCTCTAAGGGAACCACTCGGAGTAGCTTTCAGCTGGCAGGGATTAAAAGGCTGCTGGCCTTGCAGAGACCTAAAAGTGTCCTCTGATAAAGTCTGAAAATTGTGAACACTGTGAAGCCACAGAGAAAATACAGTATGTTACAACTGCTGACAGGTCTGGTTTTGAGTAAAGTTTTGAGCTCCCCAAGCAGGTGGAAAGATTCAGACGCGACAAAGATCTATTTTCTCTCTCTCTCACTGTGTGTCCTTTACATAATGTTCCCACCATCAAATGCAGAGAGCGAGAGAAAAATGTGGTGCACTTTGTTTTATTGCAACTGCATGTGGTCCAGTGTCATGTAAAGCTACACAACAGGAAACAACATCCGTGCACAGATATAATCACTGAATTCTTCACCTTCAGGGAAAAACACATCGATCTCAAGATTGTGATTGCCATTTTGTAGTTTACTCCAAAAACTTTATCAGCAATGGCAGCCCAGTGCATGTTTGCACGCTTCCCGACAAAACTTCTGATCATACGGTGATAAAAAAAAGAAAAGAAATGCTTAGTGAGGTATCAGTTGGCTGTGATTTGTTTTCTTATTGTAACATATGATGGAAGTCTTGTTGTTTTGTTTGTGAATTAAAGAGGGTTTTAATCTACTGCCTCAAATGCATAACCAAAAAGCAAACACCAATTGTCATCACTTTAATGTTGATATCTCTTCGGTCATATTCAGTCAAATTAATCAGAATGAGTATATTCTATTTATTATCTAGACAAACCTGATGGGAATTAAATGTGTGTCATGTGCCACTTGCAAAGGCCATGTAGCTGCTAAATGGTGACATATAATAAGCTAAATCGAAGTACCCACAAATCATTATGTTTTTCGTAAAATGAACATTATCAACTAAATACATATACAATACAAAATATCAAATGCTGTAATGTGTGAATGTATGTATGGAGGACAACTTTCTCTGCTGGAGCCAATGAAATGGGTGTGTCTAGTATTTAAATATGGCCTGTAATGTAACTTTACATTACCGGGATTGCTCCGGTGCCGCACAAAAATCCACCGGATGCATGTATTTTCGCCATAGACTGTAAACGCCGGTGGATTTATGAGGACTATGGTTAACTGCTCCCCAGATCTCTGCAGGGTAAATTGAGACAGCCAGCTAGACTATCTGTCCAATCTGAGTTTCAATCCGAGCCCGACAGGACCTGACGGGACAGGCCGTGTTCGGACAGATATTTAGAAATGATGTTCGGGTTCGGGACGAGCTCGGTCACATCAGCGCGATAAGGCATTGAACATTTTAAATTTAAAACAGCTTATTATGTAGGTTGGCAATGGGCCTGTTTCACTTGATGCAAAGGTTAGTTTTTGTGATTAAAATTAATTTTAAATAGGCTATTACTCCGTAATAACATCCGTCTTCCTGTGTGCGAAAATTTGTTTATGTAGCTGTGACAATGATGCATATTAGGCTACATGTACATGTTGGGGTGATATCTTCCAAGTTGTCACACTGTGTCATTAGTATGAGAAAAAAAATTGATTTTAACTGTGTCGGGCTCGGGTCAGGCTCGGACATAAATATCTTAATGCCTGTCAGGCTTGGGTCGGGTTCGGTTACTGCTCTGTCGGACACGGCCCGGGCTCAAACAGAAAAATGCGGCCCGATCTGCAATCTAGTGTGTGGAGTAGCCAGACCCTCCTCTGCTCCACAGCAAGTGGATGGTCTGGCAAAGCGAGACTAACCTTCACATGACACAGGACCACATGCAGTTGTAATAAAACAGAGTGCACCACATATCTCTCTCTCTACATTTGATGGCGGGAACATGTAAACTGGTGAGTAAAATACAACGAAATTAACATTTTTGGAAATGTCAGACATTTTTATCACCCTGTTCTCTCACATCTCTAATGAAGCTCAGCATAAATTCTTTCAGGAAGACTTCTAAACTAGACTGGGTAAACCCAGCCCGATCTGCCGGCGATTTGATTTTGCCCTGCAGCTCACGCTGGAAACCTGCACGTTTATCTATCCTGCTTCCGTTACAATTTTGCGGGGACCAATCACAAACTGTCTTATCCACCTGGCGCGCTATTGGCTGTGAGCCGGTCTACCTGCCGTAAATCATTTTGTGACTTTGTTGGAAAAATAGGACAGAGGCATTAATAAAAACTATAGAAAAATAGCATTCTTTTCACTGTTGGACTCGTTTGCAGTTACAGGTCATTTGTGTTGTAAATCCATATTAAATTTGGATGATTTACAGCCCAACCACCAACATCTCTCTGCAAAATAGCTCATTGTGTGACACATTAACTGTGTCAGATTTGTGCCACAGACAGCAGATGGACTAACACATTGTTGGTTGGGAACCGTGTATCAACTTTGCAATGCTAATTTTACTAATTTAATTATTGTTGACCTGTTTTCCAAAAAGATGAAAACGAGCGTTTTAGAGTAAAACATTCAGAAGTAGAAAGGATCAGTTAAAAAAAATTAAGATTATTTATAAGTTAATTACCTAGAATAATGCATGGATACTTATTTCAATCAAATTCAATTCAATAACTTTAAATGATCACCATTGGGGCAATAAAAAAGTGAATCAAAAACTGTTTGAACTGTAATTAACTTAAGAGCCACACATTTACATTTTCTTTGCTCCTTCTCATTTGTTAAATGTAATTAAAAAAAACATACAGACTTACACAATTTACATGAGGATATCTGTCAATCAACACACACCAAGATTAAATTCTATAAAGTATATGCTTTTACTGTATGTGTATATTTTCTTTTGTGAGTGCAAGGTAGCTATATTTTCTATGAAATAAATATATAACTGTTTTATTTATTTATTTATTTAATGCAAAAATGTCTTTAGCTTTCATTGAATGAACCTCAATAACACCAACCAAACTCCAAACATTATAAAAAGTAAAAAGAAATGAACTGGAGGAGTTCATTTTCTTGAAAGATCTATCTGGTGACAATTAATCTAAGCTCTAGCCCATTCTATCAAACTGGATTTGTAATTCAGCACACACCCTGAAACACTCATGAGCAACTGACGTGGTTTAATAAAATCTGTCAGCTGCAAAATTGATCACTGAAACCTCC
The DNA here is from genome assembly GCF_010015445.1 of Perca fluviatilis. Classification (NCBI taxonomy): domain Eukaryota; kingdom Metazoa; phylum Chordata; class Actinopteri; order Perciformes; family Percidae; genus Perca; species Perca fluviatilis. The sequence continues at coordinate 30,683,429 of NC_053117.1, forward strand.
GTCCTTTGTTTGGTTTGTCATTAAAGAGTACGGCAGCCATCCCACGGGTGCTAGACATTCAATCAAACGATAGGAATCCAAATGTCAACTTCACCTCAAAATAAAAACTCACGCTGTCCAAAAAATGTAGTTGTTTGTTACTAAAAAAAAACACGGTGAGAACAAGAAAACATTATTTATGTGTTATATTTTCTATGGAGCACAGTCCCCCCCCTCTATGAGGTATTTTTTCCAGCGAAAACTCAGACAACGTCTCGGCTGTGCAGGAAATAAAACGGCCACCAATTTTCTCTTTTTGAGTCGTGACTTTCTGCCTTTTATTTTTGCGATATTTGTGTCCGTGGAAAACCCTGTAATGGTTTTCTTTTGAAAGAACATGCCCTTTAAAAACACAGTGCCTGCTAAGACTCTTTTTTTTCATCATGTTCTCTTTAAGAAGCAGCAAACTTTGTCTCTTTTTGCTCACACAAAAGACTTACCTTCTCACCAAAGTGACTTCTTATGAAAGCCATAAGTAATCATATTCACTTTTAAGATGATCCTTCTTTTACTAATAATACATATCTTAAGGACAAAATCATTAAATACAGCTAAGCAGTTCATTTCCCTTGCTGCACAGTTTAAAGACCCCCTGGTACGTTTCTTGTAGGCGGTTGTTGATTGAGCACATTGAGCCCTTGCCCTCAAGTTCACCCTTAAGAAACAGGAAAATGTTCTATTTTTATACACACTTTGCATACGAAAACGCTGTAACCCTAACCTAAATTTTCATAGATGAAAAGAAAGCTTTGGGAATGGTTAAAATGGCTTCAGTGGAAGGGGTTTTCTGTGTATTTCGGAGCCGGTGTGTCACTGTGAGGCCTCTGAAGGTGAGTTAAGATGACATCTCTTAATATATTGGACCAGACAGATGGTACTTTCAGCATTGATCACAAGCAGGACTATAAAAACAGATTATTTATTGAGTTGAAGAAAATATCCTTCTCCCTCCTGCAGAAAAAAACAATTGTCTGTGGTTGTTAGACAATACCTTGCCGTCTTGCATCATGTCAATAAATCCTGTTTGTTATAGGCAATGAAAGAGTTGCTTTTACTCTAACACTTTCTATTTCTGAGATGCGTGAGAAAAGAGAAAGTGTCCGCACAGATTAGGTTATAATCAAAATCAGCGGGCAGCAGTGTGCAGCATGTTCTTTATGGAGATAAGACAATCGCAAAGGACAAAGAAGGGAAAAAGAAACACACCATGAAATTCTAAGTGGAGGAAGAAGATGATTTCAGATGTGTGTCGAATACAATAAGGTCACATTATGCTTGTAGCTACTTGAGTCATCGAGCAGGAATAGGTGCAACAAGCCAATCAAATTAGTTATAACAAGAAAATGACAAGGTGCAGCGACGTAAATGGAAAGCGATGAATTCCATCTCTGATTTATGTGGAGTAAAGAACGGAAAAGGAAGATATTCAGTATATTCAGATTATTAAAGGTAGCCTTTGGAATTGTTCCACCTCTAGTGGAATGAATGAGTGGGTCCCTAATTTGGTTGAATGTGCTCTACGTAATGTGAAAATGCACGCACATGAAACAAGACTCCTCACAAGGAAAATGACTGCATTGGTGCCAGTGAAGACGATGCAGAAAGTCCAATTTGAGTAACAGATCCATGCATACATCTTTTTATTTAGTGTCAAAAAGGTGCCTGATTACAAAGTGAACCTGAAGAAGCCTGGAAACACGTAATTTGCATAAATTATTCACACAAGCCTCCTGGCCGCAGTAATTTGCTAGTAATCATTTCTGCTTTCAACCAGGAGGAATGTTTTCTTGTGAATGCTCTGCAGTAAGCTGTCCTCTTTTTTTGCCTGATTACATGTTAATAAACTCTACAAGTTAAACATTTTGAGTGTAAGTTAGATGTGTTCTTCTATCGCCCAAACCACACTACACTGACTGAGGCGTAAACGTATTTCTTTGGTCACACTTTGAGTCTCAGAGGCAAAGCAGAGGTTTGAAAGTGGAGCGCGAAAAGGATTCCCGAACATCCTTTCACAAACAAACCTTTTCCCTCCAGACCTGAGCGTGCACCCTGCCGTGAACCTTGTGAGAATGAAGACATTACCGGCCCGGCTGTGAACCTGTGATAGACGCTCAGCTAATTCCTCATTTCAGCTCAAACTGTGTGACCAACAGAGATAGAAAGAAAAACAAGGATTCCACGAAACACTAAGAAACATGTTTTACTTTGGAGGAGTATGAGACCTACTTCTGCTTGGGTTCAGGACCTGTGGATGGTTGGCATTAGCTCTGCAGGGTGCTTGTAGTTGTCATTGAAGTAGATGGATTTTTTTGAGAATCCTGCTTCTTCTTCTGCAACGCATTTAGTTTGAAACGGGACAGTTAGTAGAAGCCAGCGGCATCTGACTGGGGGGGGTAAAAGGGACTGAGGGCCCTCCTCACATGAGGATATGAGGATGCTAGAATGAATAGCTGTGGATGTGGAGAGTGGTCCATAGAAAATGCCTTTGTACAGGGCCTAGAATTTTGTTCTAAGCCCTTTGTAGAAGCTGTTCAGACGAGGCCGCGGACAGTGCAAACTGCAGTGTAAACTTGCAGAGAAAGCTCCAAAATCTGTATTTGTTTAACTTTTTGGATTCTGTATAAGGAGCGTAAAAAGTCAGATCACTGCATCCCTATTTCCTGGAGCTTTCACCTTCATTTTACGGTCTTCCTCAGGGGATGGAGTTTGTTCAGACTAGTCAAACTACTAAAGTCAAGAATTAACTTTCACACTCAATTTTGCAAATATTTGTATACAAATGTTGTAATTATATTTAATTTCTAAAGTATTTGAAATTAAATTGGTTAAAGAGAGACTGTCCTCCCGAGAAGTTGTTTCGGCAAGTGCCCCCAAAATTATCTTTAATGTTTATGGTCAAGTGACAAAATCCTCCAATGGGCAAAGTAATTCAATGTGACCCGAATCTCGTTTCATATCCGTCTTCATGTAAATTACCCTTCTTTACCCTCAGATGTTTGTTTTCCTCCGGTTTTGCGTGAGCCGCATGATAGAAACGTCATCAACATGCCCACTCGCTCGTTGACCAGCTCTATTCACACATGGGGTCATTTGAAAATTACACAGACTTTGTACGAAGGAGCTGGCAGTGTTAAAGTTAAAGTCTGTTTAATGTCCGGTCCAACTGATTAGGACATTTGCGTTCTCACATACAGCTCCTCCCGGTAATGTCTAAATGATGTCAGGTTTGCAGTGCATGTGTAAATGAAAGGCAAATTGGAGAGCAGTTTGGATAAAAGCACTACAGCCAGTTGGCTCCCGAACCATAACACGTTTATCATTGTAACTATGACAAGGTCCCCTAACCTTAACGTAGTCTATGTTAAACCCAATCTGTGATCTTTCCCTAAACCAAGTAGGTTTTGTGCCTAAACCTTACCAAACCATGACCATAGTGTCACATCATAAAACAGTGAGTTGAAACAATTTTGGAAGGCACTCAGAAATTATGTTGTCCTGCTGATAGGGGCGTCAGACAAGAAAAACCCTTCAGCGCCAAACATTTTTTGTTATTTAACATCAACAAATTCAGACATGGCAACAATATACTAATTTTAAACTAAAGTAGCTCATCAGTACATGAGGTAACCAATCAATTATCACCACCTCTCAGCGTTCAGCAGGACATGAAATCTGTGTGAGGGTTTGAGACCAGTACCTAGGTGTTGCTGGAGTGTAAACAACCATCATGAAATACATATTAAATAAAGTCAAGATTTGGTTTCTGTGTTTTAGTTTTAACGGCCTTTAGTTTAACATGATCTCAAGGCTTAATTGTGTCACACAGGTCAGTGTGACAATACTTTTCTGCCATGCACGATTAAGTGTGTTGTCTCTCTTTGAGGAAAGGATAAAGGTGCGTGGTGTTCCGACAGATACTAAGTAAAGGTCAAAATGTTCATCTCAAGTGAAAACCTTACCCTGTGGAACTGTCAGCGTTGAAAGACTCTTACAAGAGGACAGAGGCAGTGTGTGACATGTCCTTTTATGTGTGTGTTTTGTATAGAAAGCTGCCACATGACCTTGGTTGTAGCATTTAAACATATTTTGAAGAAAAGCTTGTTGAAATCAGTACCTGAAGTGTTTTATCACAATGAAGCCTGCCAACCACCGCACAGAAGCTGAGTGAAGGTTAGACTCTCTCTCTGCTAAATGCAGTACTTGTCAGGCTTGTCTAGCCTTTGCACTTACATTTCACAACTATATAGCAAAACCGATAGTCAGCATGCCATCTACTCAGGCTAACCATTGATAAACGAAGAAAGAAAGAAAGAAATGTTCTTCCAAACACAAGCTTACAACGAGTATTGATGAAAGCAAGCTGTTATCGTTAGCTGGTTACGGGGCTATTAGGTTACTACTCACTAGTCAACGACAGCATGTCCTTCCAGAAGTCCTACCTTACCTTTAAACAATTACAGAAATAAAATAGTTTTTCTCACCTTCAATTCTTCGTGGTAGTCTCGCAACGTTTAGCTTTTATTCTTGCTTCTTGTCAGAGCTATCAGGGGATTGGTACCATGCTTTCTTTCTGGAACTAGAATGTTGAGCCACAATTTGCGTCAGCGCCATATCATCGTTTTGTCTATTATTATTGCTACAAACTACAGAGCGGCCCAAGGCCCAAATCATAGAACACGCATACATTAATCGCACGTCAACATTTTTTTGTGGCGTTAAAAGGAAATTGCAATAACACATTATTATCGCGTTAATTTTGACAGCCCTAATATAAATAAACATTTTCAACTTCTATAAGAATTGTAATGAATATATATTGGCTCTACAAACTCTTATTTTGATACCGTGGACATGCTTTCTAAAAAGATTTATACCTTTTATTTATGTGTATCTGAAGGCCAAGTCCCTTTACTAAACATATTAGATATACTACATACTATTACACCTGAACCTGGTACGTCATACTTCAATTCGCTAATAAGCTACAATAAGCTACAGTAATTGTCAGCAAACAAAGACATCTCAAAAAGGATCATGTGAAGTTAAGTTTCTGAAGTTTTTAACCAAATGTAGCTGATTTGATGAAACGGCATAAACACCAGTTTGAGTCATAAATCCAGGGGGAAACCAGAGCAAATAATGAAGTCAGTGTTCTGATGCCAAATGCTCAGCATCAGCATCGGGAGGCATTTTCAAAGCAGATGGACAATACACTAAATTATTAAAAACACTATTTGCTTCTGCTCATTCTACTGTGAACAATTCATTGGGTTTTCTAAGTTATGGAAATCAGTCTGTGGTTTATATCCATAAAAAATGCCCTAATACCGCATATTCTCAGATTTTCTGCTTATCTCTGTTTAAAATGTTTGGTTATATTGTATAACTTTTGTTTGAATGCAGGTTAATAAAGAGACTGAAATGGATACAAGACAGGACCTGCTTGTAAAATAATCATCACAGAAATAAGCAATACATGTAAAATTTAGCAGGAGAAATCCATTTAGTAAAGCCTGTTATTATTCAAGTTGTTTCAGAAAGTCACCAGGCATCTTTCAAACATAAATAAGGAAAGCGAAATGCTGTCAGCAAGTTTGACTAGCTTTCACTTTTCTGGATGAATAAACATTAGAAAGTAACAGTCAGAAATCGTCCATTCTGTGCACTTTTCCTGTCATGTCTTTTTGGGCATTTGCTGCAAAAAGGGGCTGCTGGAAATAATGACTACAAGTTTGAAAAGTTGATAATGGCGATTTGAAAGGATGTGAAACCATGAAATATGAGAAGCTGCCTAGGGCAAAACTGAATACTTGACTTGCACATACATATATACTGATACTAAGCACTTGCAAATACATGCATACTCTCATGCATTTAAATACATACATACATGCATATACATACATGTGCATGTATGTAAATGTACATAAATACACATGCATGCATGCATAAAATGAGAATGCGTATGAGTAGGGGTATATGAGTTTGAGTATGTACGGTATGTGTTTGTGTGAGTATGTATGTATGTGCATGTATGTATATATGTGCATGCTTAGTATGTATGCATGCGTGTGCATAAGTATGTATGTACTGTATGTGCGTAGGGTAGGGGATCGGGGTGGATGGTTGGCTCAAACAAACACGTGACTTTCATCCATGAATGCGTGTTGTTTGGTTTGACTCATTCTGACGTTGACGTCATTCTCTCCACGACATTCCAATTCCGGGATTGTTCAGGTGCCGCCGGAAATTCGTCCGGATGTCTTTCTTTTCGGCCGGATGTCCGTTACCTTCCACTATCTTTGTGTTGACATTTTAAACTCCGGTCGATTCATCTCTACAGGTTAAATCGAAACAGCTAGCTAAACTGTGCAATCTGAGTTCCTTCCCGAGGCTATTTTACAGACGCACCTTTGTTCCATGCGGCGTTTAGCGCTGTCCAAGATGATTGTTATTAGTTTAAAGAAATGCCAAGAAACCAGAGCACGTTTTTCTCCCATCCCGGAATGCTGTGTGGACTCGCCAGACCCTCCTCTGTAGTGCTGTGGAGGAAGGTCTGGCAATGCGAGACTATTCTGATGTCAACCAAGACCATCAGACACAGTATGCATGTAAACAGGAGGTGCTTTTGACACCTACAGCACTTGTAGAAAACAATCCAGACAGTATTTATATTATTTATTAAAAGTACAAAAAGCTTAGAAAGGCCAGTAACGTTAAATCACTTGTTAGGTTGGAAGATTTGAATAATTACTGATTGTATATCAACACAGTGCATAAAGTAAAGTTTGTGTGTGCATCTCTGCCAACGACTTGGTTCTGAGCAGAAAGAAACACAAGTAAACATGATCCACTTTTTTTTCTGCCTCCAGAATCTAAACTATTTGTGGGTTTTATTCATTTATATATTCTTGCCATTGTGCGCACAGACAGTATCCTGCGCCCTGAGCTTTTGTCTTTACTCCCCAGCAGCAGCTCTTACCCTATTTAATCACTTTCATTTAATTGAAATACACTTGAGTTGTCTTTGCCTCTTTTGTTTTGTGATTGTAAATTGTTTTTATGTGTAACTAACTTGTTCTGCTATCTTGGCCAGGTCTCTCTTGAAAAAGAGATTTTTTTTTTTTAACTCATATTTTATTTTCACCAAAATATTCCATTCCATACATACAATACAATTTTACATTTTACCTTACACTTCACACATTTATAGCTGCTATGAAAATATACAGGCAAGTAAAAAAATAAAAAATAAAAAAATAAAAAAATAAAAAAATAAAAAAATAAAAAAATAAAAAAATAAAAAAATAAAAAAATAAAAAAATAAAAAATAAATGAATAAATAAAGAGAAAAATAAAGGAAACAAAACAATAAAAAAGTAATAATAAGAAAAAAGTATACTTTTCTCATTGCATTAGTAGACTCATTACAGGGCTCCATCTCTTTATAAATGTGGGTCTTTGTAGCCTTATTGCATATGTAATTTGTTCCATCTCATACAGTTCCCATACTTTTTTAAGCCAGATATTATATGTGGGTGGTTCCGGTTTCAACCATCTTATCGTGATACACTTAATAGCGGCTCCTAAGAGTATTTGTAACAGATAGATTTTGGCTCTTCCCCCAAAACCTTCCGGGTTTGAACCATGGAGGACTACCTTTGGGTCATTAGGGATATTTTGGTGAAACACTTCTCTCAGGGCGTCTAACACTTCCTTCCAAAAAGTACTCACCTTCAGACAAGACCAGAAAATGTGAGTGTGGTTTCCACTTTGTGGTCCACAGTTTCTCCAACATTTGTCTGAGGAGGTCAGGACCCACTTCGCCGTTATTTGTGGTGTCCGGAAGTATCTCATTATAACTTTCCATCTAAACTCCCTCCAGATATTTGCGTTAGTCATCTGATGTGCCTCCCTGCAAATCTCTGTCCAGGTATCTAATGAGATATCTGCATTCATTTCAACCTCCCATTTCTCCTTTGTTTGTATAGTGTTGTTTGGGTTCATTAACAAGAAAATTGAATATAACTTAGAGATCACCCTTCCAGCATCATTTCCAGTTTGTAATTTTGAAAAAAATTCTTCGATTAGACTCGGATTTTTCACTTTTTCCCATTCCTTATGTGTTGTAAGAAAATGCCTTAATTGTAAATATCTAAAAAAGTCAGTCCTTGGAAGGGTGAAGTCTTGTCTTAACTGTTCGAATGACTTAAGCTCTCCATTATGAATGAGTTGATACACATAACATAGTCCATATTCAGACCACTTTTTGAAGCCTGCATCCAAATGTGCTGGTACAAAACCTTCCAAGTGACCTATACTGCCCGCAGATGAGATTTGCTTTGGTAGTCTAAAGGCAGTCTATACAGTTTTACAAATTTTTACACTCCCCCATTTGGGTATTGTTAAAGCTAACATCTAACGAGGGCAGTACTTTGAGGGGTATTGGGCTGAGGCCCTTTTCAATATCAAGCCATTGTGTATATGACAAATCCTTAATCCAAGAAATTAAGGGTCTCAGTTGTGCGGCCCAGAAGTAATATCTAAAGTTTGGAAGTCCCACACCCCCATTTGGTTTGGCTAACTGCAATGTTTTTAATCTTACTCTTGGTTGTTTTCCCTGCCAAATAAATTTTGAAACCATTTTGTGTAATTTATCAAATGTTAATTTAGAAATCTCTATGGGCAGCATCTGAAAAAGATACAACAACCTGGGCAAAACATTCATCCGTATACTCTCCACTCGACCCATCAGAGACAAAGGAAGCGTCGACCATCTCTCTAGATCCTCACTGATGTGTTTGATTGTTTTCTTATAATTAGCTTCATAAAGTTTTTCCGTAGATGGGTGGATAAAAATACCCAAGTATTTGAAACCATCCCTAGTCCATTTAAATCCACTGTTAAGTTTAACCGATATTGGAATTTGGCCATTGACATCCATAGCTTCAGTCTTATCCATATTAACCTTATATCCCGAATAATATCCGTACTGGAGAAGAAGATCTTTTTAAACGCGGAATTGTTGTTGCAGGTTCCGTTAAGAACATCATTACATCGTCAGCGTACAATGATAATTTATGCTCTTCACCATTAATAGAGACACCTTTAATATTACAATCATCTCGGATGAGCTGGGCTTGGGGTTCAATACTGATGGCAAATAACAAGGGTGAAAGAGGACATCCTTGTCTGCAGCCCCGCTCTAATGCAAAACTTGTCGATATATGACCATTAACTTTGACTGAGGCTAGTGGACGTGAATAAAGTATCTGTATCCATTGTATGAAGCCTGACCCAAATCTAAACCGTTTAAGGGTTTGGAGTAGGTACTGCCAAGACACTCGATCAAATGCTTTATAAGCATCCAGTGATAGTAATAGTGTCTCCTCTCCTTTGGATTTTGAATAGCCCATTATATTTAATAATCTGCGAAGATTGTCACCATAATATCTCCCTGTAATAAAGCCTGTTTGGTCTGGATTTATAATTTGTGCAATGATCTTATTCACTCTCTTTGCCAGTATGGCTGTTAAAATACGTATATCGCCGTTCAATAGAGAAATGGGCCTGTATGACTGGCATTCAGTAGGGTCTTTACCCTCTTTGTGTATTACTACTACAGTTGCTTCTCTCCAAGATGGTGTCAGTGTGCCGGATTGTAGAGCATGGCGATATGCTTTCACTAGAAGGGGGGGACAATATTTCTTTAAAACTTTTATAAAATTCATTAATGTATCCATCGGGTCCTGGACTTTTATTATTTTTCAGAGATGAGATTGTCTCTTTAATCTCCCACTCCTCAATGGGTTCATCTATGTCTTTCGCCATCGTCTCGGATAATTCAGTTAATTTTATATTTTCCAAAAAGGACGTTAGGGTGTTAACATCAGAGCAGGTATCAGTATTTTCATACAATGATTTATAGAATCCAGCAAAACGTTCAGCTATTTCCTCAGGCTTTGTAATAGGATTAGGTGAGTTATTACTTTTTAGCTTTTGTACTATGTTTGACGACCGCTGCTTTCTCAATCTGAATGCTAGTAGTCGGCTAGCCCTATTACCATGCTCATAATACTTCTGATTGGTGAACCTTAGATTGCCTTCAATTTTCTCAGTGAGCAGATTATTATATTCCCTTCGTGCGTCTCTAAGATTGGCTAAGAGAGTAGGATTTGAGCTCTGCTTATGTTTTTGTTCCAATTTTATAATTGTTTGTTCTAGTTCCTGTTGTCTAGCATCCCTTTTTTTTCTTTCTGGCACTTGCAAAAAAGATAATACGACCCCTGAGGTAGGCTTTTGCACAATCCGATAATATAAGTGGTGATATTTCTGGAGAGGTGTTGGTGTCCAAATATAATTTAAGTTCTATTGAGATGAGGTTGGTGAACTCTTTATCATTAAGGAGAGATGCATTCAACCTCCATTGTCTAGGTGTCGATTTATGTCCTATGTTCCACGAAGGTTCAATAGGTGAATGGTCAGAAATAGTCATCGGTAAAATCTTCAAATCAGCTATTCTGTATAGTTCAGCCTTTGGGGTAAAAAAATAATCGATTCTGGAATAAGACGCATGCCTATGCGAGTAAAATGTAAAGTCTCTATGATTGGGGTATTTGCTTCTCCATGCGTCGACGAGTCTCAGTTCTGTAGATTGGTATTTTAATGTTTTACTCATTTGAGAGGACATAGTAGTGGAGACTGGCTGTTTATCCATAAATTGTGACATAACACAATTGAAATCTCCACCCATTAGCAAGGTCCCAGAGCTATGCTGTGTTATCACGTTAAAGACTTTTCTAATGAAATCTGGGTTGTCCTCATTTGGCGCGTATACGTTCATAAGAGACACATCTATACCATCAATGGAACCATTTAACAAAATAAATCTCCCCTCTGTATGGATTGTGACCAAACTAAAATTGACTTGCTTATGGATCAAAATGGATACACCTTTCCTTCTCCCAGATGGATGAGACAAGAAGTACACTTTATCAGCCCATGATTTCTTTAATTTTTCGTGCTCCACGTCAGATAAATGCGTTTCTTGTAGAAATGCTATCTGACACTGAGATTGCTTCAGCTGACGTAGGATAGCTTTCCTTTTGAGAGGGCTGTGAAGTCCTTTAACGTTATAACTTATTATCTTTAGTAACCCCATTCGAAATATACAAATTAAGGGGGATCAATGTAGTCGAGACATATGCATTATTTAAATACATAAGGTATGGAGAGAAGGTAGGTCTGAGTGGTTGTGATAGGAGTGAGGGAGGGGGCGGAGGAAAGAAGAAAAATCTAAAATGTGAACCAAAATTTAAGAAAATTAAGAAAAAAAAAGAAGAAAAATACATAAGGAATAATTAAATAACCAGCAGCTGTGAGATAAAGCCATAATATCAATTTTTATTATTATTTTTTTATTTATTTATAGCTTTTATTTTGAACATGTAAATACAATACAACATCCAAAGAAAATAGTAATGTAAAAAAAGAACAGTTAAAAAAATAAAACTCCATAATTTCTTGTATTTAAAGATCTCTATTTACACATTCAAAAAGGAGTAGGAAGAAGTAAAACTTATGTACTCCTACCCCTTTATAACCTTTCTTTCCTATTAAATGTGTTATACTAATAATATAATATAATAATAATGTTATAATAATAAGTCAACAGAGATAAGAAAATTGTAATTAATGGAAATTCATATATTTACCTATAAACAATAATTATACACATACTACACATTGTTCAATGTAAGCCCAAATTATTAATTAATTGCACTGTATTTATCTGTACCTCTGGAATATAGTTTCTTTGAACATCCTTTTAAATTGGAATAAGTTTGGACATTGCTTTAATTCATTACTTAGTGTGTTCCACAATTTAGTGCTGCTGACAGAAACTTTTCCTTGTAGTGCGAAAACTGGGAATCTTAAAATTTGACTTTCCCTTCAAGTCATAGGGCCCTATTTTAACGATCTGAAACGCAAGTATGAAACGCAAAACGCAAGTAGCTTTGTGGGCGGATCTCTGGCGCTGTTGCTATTTTACCGGCGGGATAAATGACTCTTGCGCCTGACGCAAATCTAAAATGGGTTGGTCTGAAGTAGCTAGGTGTGGTTTGGGCGTAACGTGAAAATAACCAATCAGAGCGTCATCTCACATTCCCTTTAAGAGCAGGCGCTTGTTCCATGGCGGATTGCTATTATGACGGCGGATTTGCCTGGCGCACGCCAGCGGGAGCTGTCCTGGATGCGGCAAAGTAATAAATACCTGTCTTGGCCGGGTGGCGATATTGCTGCGGCCCCTCGGGCGTATCTCCTCAAGTCTGGAGAGGATTGCTGCAGCCATGGAGCGTGGGCCTCCAAACGCACCACCTGCTCCTGTTGTGCCCCTAACCTCCTCCCCCCCACTCCATCTCCGTCCACCCGCTCCACCAGGAGCGCATCGCGCATTACTCCCAGACCAGATCCCGCCGGAGTGTCCAATCCCGTCGTAGTTCAACATCACGTCTCCTTAATTCCTCTAATATTTCCTCATTTATGTCATCAACACATCCATGATTCATGGAAATGTTGTGTAAAACACAACAAACCACAAAGAATGCTGCGACTTATGAGGACTGTACTGTAAAGTGCCTCCTGATCTATCCAAACACCTGAAGCGCATTTTCAGTAATATTTTTCCTTGTAATTATGTATGGTTTGCAAAAATGGGAACTGCTGCATCCATTTAGATGAGAGAAGTGTATGCGCGTTGTGCACACGCTACATTATGGCCAAGCATGCGTCCCTAAATTAGCATCTGAATAACTACTGACTTTAGACTAGCGCCACTGACTTTAGACCAGGTTTTTTCTGGTCAATGGCGGAATTGTTTTCTGAAACTGCAAAATAGCATGAGAGAACGTTTGCGCCGGAACACGCCTCCTCTTTTCGCTGAACCGCCCCCAGGAGCGCAAATACATTCCCTAATTTACCGACGTGCGTCTGTGGAGGGAAAAGTCCGCTTTGCGTCGGGTGCAAAATAGGAATGATACATGCGGCGGTGTACAAAGGCAATTGCGCTGAGTGCAAGATAGGGCCCATAGCCTCCCTCTCTTTCAGAAAATATTTTCTGTATGTTGCCAGGCAATAAATAGTTTCTCGCTTTGAACATGACTACACCTTTCTGAAATTCAACTAGGTCAAGTAATTTTAATGCTTTAGACTGTAAAAATAGCATTAAAATACTAGGCATTAGGATATTGGTGAGACTGTATTCAGGAACGGACTGCCTCTCTCACTGTTTTTCTTTACGAACAAAGATCCCAAGGGGAACACTGGGACCAAGGCAAACAGAGCAACGGGGAACTCTCTTGGACACAAGAACATAAATGTCAGGTTAGTTCTTTGGGACCTAGTCCCAAGGTGCACAAGGCGAACAAGCAGCTATGAAAGCTGTTCTCTATGCTAAATGCCTATTAGGCTATAGTTTGTATTAGTAATTGCCTGTGCTTATATATCCAGATGTGGATAGGGGTTGTCAGATGTTCACAACACCGGCTCCTACAGAACCACAATGTGAAATAAAGGCAAGGTATAACAACGGCACCACAAATTATATAGATCCCAAACTGTTTCCTGCATATAGGGGATAGGCGTGTTCAAAGTATCTAAACTAAAGAGGCACACATGATATATATCAGATTGACCAACTGAGGACACTGGGCCTACAAAAGAAAAAGTAAAGTAAAAATGTTCAATAAATCAGGTGATCTTAATCTGGAGTAAAATAATCAGATTACTGTAAATAAAAAGTAGCTACTCATTTTGACACTGAACAAACATGCGCACCTGTAACGGCAACGCACGCATGTGCACATATAGCCTACATACTAGTTACATTCTCAATGTGTCGCTACAGTCGCGCTACCTTTACTACGTGACAGATTAATCATAACTGTATATGGATACAAAGCGGGGAGTCAGTATTTCAGAAATGGAGTAGATCTTACTTCCTATAAAGACTCATACTTATCAACGATGTTCTTTTCCCACTAGGTTAGAGATACGCTTATCAGGTCTCAGTCTCTGTCTCTGGGATTATTCTCCTTTTCACATATTCCATCGCGTCAACTGCATCCCGAAATTCCTTCTCCTCTCCGTTGTGTGTGACTCGGAATCTGGCTGGAAAAAGCAGATCGTATCGGACTCCTTGTCGTCCTCGGAGTAGTTTTCGGACGTCCGTGAAGGCCGCTCTTGCTCTGGCTACACTCGCTGTATAAACCGGGTAGATGGCCACCGAATTTCCGTTGTACCTCAGTGGGGCCTGGTCTCGAGCTCTTCTTAAAATAGCCATACAGTCTCCGTCATAGTGTAATTTTGCGACAATGGCACGAGGTTTGTCTCCCGACTTCCTAGACCCAAGACTGCGATGAGAGCGATCGACTTTGATATCTTTGTCCATCCGCAGTGTCTCTTTCAGTAGTTTAGAAACTGCTGTGGTTGAGCTTGAGCCCGGCTGTTCTGGGACTCCCACAATCCGGATGTTCCCTCGTCTCATCCGCCCCTCTAGGTCTTCACATTTTGCTTTCAGGTCTTCCACTTCGTTTTTAAGAGTGCTCACCGTGGTTTGAAGGGAAACCACTTCATCCGACCATGTTGAGAGCCCCCCCTCAATGTCTCTGATATTTCCTCTCATTTGCTCAATTTCGGACCGGATGGCAGTGGTGTTGTTTACAATTTCAGATTTTACTGCTTGTAATTCACATTTTAGTGCGTCAAATTCGTCAGCTAACGTGTTTTTCAGTTCCTGCCTTATCGCTATTCATATATCCGACCTCAGAGAAGAGAGGATATCCGACTTTATCCCGTCCAGATCCATGCTAGTAGCTCCTGGTTTTGTTTGCGCAGCAGGTCAGTCTGGGTTACCTTGAGCACCTGGTGGCGGGGCCTCAGGCCTTGTACTGGAGGAAGCGGCGAATTTGTATTTTCGGAGATTTGCCGCCATTTACAGCAGCGAAAGCAACTGATATCAAACGTTGATGGTTTTTGACGACAGGGGTATATGATTTAAGTAGTATTTCGTAGTTTGGATGCTGTTAAAACATCGAATTATTAGTGGTCCCGCAGGAGCGCTCACAAACACGTCTCACTCCATATCTTGCTACCGGAAGCCCCCCATGAAAAAGAGATTTTATATCTCAATGAGACTAACCTGGTTAAATAAAGGTTAAATATTTTTTTAAAAATCATGTTTTGCGTCAGGTCTCATATTAACGGGTTTAGTCGGGAATTGATTTAGAGATAAATGCCTGTTCGGTTCATGTTGAGGTTTGCATTGGTTAATGATTCCTTAATGCTTTAATGACGCACAACATGAGTGTGAAACTTTTCACCATAAATTTACAGTAATATACTGGCAGCAGCTTCGCCAGTAAACTACTAAGTTTATTTACAGTATGCATACTGTTTTTAAAGTTTAAGGTATTTTACTGTAAATAGACATACAGTTTCTTACTGTATTATTTGAATTCACAGTAATGTACTGGCTGCAGTGTAATTCCCACCTTTTCCTTTAATTTCCCAAGATGCATTGGTATTAACAGTAAATACCTGTAATCTGTAACATTCGCAGATAGTGCTGTAATATTATTAATTTTTCCCAGAATGCATTGCCATTTACAGTATGATCCTGTATATCATTAAAACAGTAAGATACTGTGAGATGTTAGCTGTAAATTTACATCAGAGGCTTACAGTGTAGTGAGTGGACCTGTGAAACCTGTGAAACCTGTCAAGATCATAAAGGTGGTCAGTAGGGTTGAGACCTGGACTGGTGATTGTGAAGGCCATAGCATATGATTCACATTATCAACAATTCATCAACCGCACCGTTCACTCCTTAAGCTCCGTATGGAAGCATCTACATTTGTTATGTCTCTATACATATTTATTCAGGCTTTCTACTTGCTTAATGCCTAATTAATGCTTAAGCATTGAGAAAAGCATTGCGTAGGATCAATATGAGAAGCAGGAATCCTCCTCTAAGCCTCTTCTGTGAGCGTTAAGGCATGGTTTCACTCCAAATAAACATCTCCGTGCTCATCGTAAATCACTGCATCGCTGCTGTGATTTACAATTTCAGATTCAGTGTTTTGCACATTGAGACAGTTTCTCTACCTTTGGTTTCTCTGAATTTCAAACAAGTCCTCTGAGGAGATAATCCTATCACTTAATCAAAAGTAACAAACACTTATACCATGTTTAGTTATTCATTTTGAGCTCTTGTTCAGCAATAGGAAGAGTTTCATCTGCCAAAGGATGTTTTACACTTCAGTGTCTTAACATCTTCTTGCCAACATATAAAGAGCTTAAGAAAGGCAGAGAGATGCTTCAACACTAAATCAGGAGTAAGAACACACATCTGTGGAGAACACAGTAACCTAATCAAGCGTAAATGTGTCATTGCAAAGCACATTCTCCTCTCAGAACAGCTGCCAAACACAAGAGGAACCGTCCTCTCGGCCTCAGTTGCGACTGACAGTGCATATCCTCTAAACACTGTGAGTGGAGCTTTGAGGGCACACACTGGATAAATCCTGTCTCTGTACTTGCTGTCGCTCCGGGCCAGTGGAGGGATTTTCTTGGGGGAGTGTTCAGGCCTCGGCCACAATGCATTGTGGGGGTGCTGGTGAGTCACAAATGCGTGGAAGCGATGATAGAGACGGTGAACATCTTTCTTAACGTCAGCCGTAATACCCAGGCAGACATGTAGGGCCTAATCGAGTATGGCACTTCCCAAAGCACCAAAAGGAACAAGGAGTACCAGCTCGTCTTTTCATCATTATACATTTGTCTGGCGCCGCTGATGTGCCCACAACCAAGATTAACAGCCCTCTGCTGCACTTCTTTTTGTCATTTTTGTTTAATTTGACTGATACATATCATTTAATATTTTCTTTTTCAAGGATAAAAAAGACTTTGCTTGGCAAAGACTGAGAGACAATACCTGGCAGGGAAAGGAAGACCCTTCTAATGTGATTTGAAGCCTGTGGGCATAACCTTCTGCCCTACGGAGTATGAGAGTGAAAAGCTAACCAAGCATAAAGAGGCTGTCTTGTCCACTCACATACTGACACATTGCTGATTCATAAACAGCCATTTTTTTTTTTTTTTTTTTATCTTCAGGTTTGAATGCTTGACACACCAATGAGCAGTGAAAAGATAAAAAAGGGTTGTTATTTTTTTTTACCATTTTATGACAAGGAGTAGAAGAAAGAAGTTTTTAGGTGCTGGTCCGGTCCATTCTGCTTCCTGGAGTGATCCAAAGACTGGGATTCTCTTTTATGGTTTGACTTTTTTGTCCATTTCCAAGGAAAACATTTTTACGAGATAAAACGGCAAATTGGATTCTGGAGGAGTTAAAATTGAGCCTATGTCTATTTCTGATAGTGACATAAAAAAACTATGCAACATTTGGAATGTACAAGCAGTGGTAAACAACCAAAACTCTGAAAAGAGCTGTTTACTCTGATTACCACAAATTCATGTCAACTCCGCTGGAAAATGTGTTGATAATTTCTCACTTTTTAGACATGCTAGCAGTCAGCCTGACCTATACAGTAAATCTGAACAACTATTGGATGGATTAGCATGACATTTCACACATTCATGTCCCCCCCTGGCACATCATTTGGTTACAATTTCAATTTGTCCAATACTTTGGTTTATGCTAAACTAATGACATTGCTATCAGCTTCTGTTGCATTCGGTGTTCAGTGCTAATTAGCAAAGGTTCGAACCTTGCAAACATAGTTAACATTCCGGCTGTTATCATTCACTGTTCGCACTTATATCTACGAAAAGTAATGCACTATTTAATTCCTATATAACCCACGTTATAGTGAGCCAGGACTTGCAGGGCTGCCTCAAGGAGGACATAAGATGACTTAGTACAAAGAGCAAGAGAGTGTAGGGATAAAAAACAGAACTTTCACCTAGTAGTCGTAACTAGTAGTTAGTGTCCCGTGTGAAAGCAAAAGTTAAAGTAGACTTACTTTTGTTATGTAACTTCGAACTTAACTAACGCCATGTACATAAGTTAACATAACAAACATACTTATTTTAACCCAAATCATGAACTTTTGCTAAACCTAACCAAGTAGTTTTGTTGCCTAAACAGGTTCTGCACTGCAGGGGCTCGCGGGAGTGCACTGATCCATCATGTCGCTGGATTTTCGTAAGATAACGCACGGAAATTTGTGCATAACTTTTCATAAAATATCATACGAACTCTTGTATGAGGATACGTTGGGAAGTTAGCTTAAATCATCACTCTTTCCGTCCATCTATCTTGACAATCGATTTAAATGTACGTCTGTAATCCACAGTATTTTTCAGGGGTCAAAACCTTCTTATTTACAATTTACACTTTTAAAAGATTACTCAAGCAGTGCTCCAATGTCACAGGAAAGGACAACAGATAAAAACTGAATTGACTGCTGACTTCCGACTGAAGATTAAACTGTCATGACAGTCTGAACACAACTGTCCCAACTGGTGTCAACACAGGAAATCAGTTTTAGCTCTCTCTGTGAAGTAAAAGAAAATGAACAGAAGAGATTTCCTCTTCAATTTTATGATTTGACCAATTTATAAACATCCCATATGACATGCTGTCACCATGGCCCAGACTTTACGAGTAAAGTCTGTAATTATTGACATGTGAGAAAATGGATCCAGATGAAGAACTCTGTCAGTAATCTGCTCTAAATGTTTAGCTTAATCCCCTCCAGCCGTAAAATATGATTGAAGTGGCCACTCACATTAGTCTCATTCATTGGCTGCACCAATTGGTATTTTAGCTTTAAGAAAGGGGGAAAAAAGATAAGCAGAAGTTCAGAGCATTACGTTTTCTAATTTGGAGTCTCCACAGTTGTTTCCATATCACTTCTGTAGCATCTGTAGCCTTTTCCCAACAATCATAAAAATATATAAAAAATATAATTACCTTAAAATCATGTGTAGATATGTATGAAATTAAAGTATTACATCTTATTTCCTCAGCGCACATCTTTAAGGGAAACATTTCTCTTGGAGGGGAGCTCTGCCCCCTGTTGTTTTTGTCTCTTCACATCATCACATCATCTTGTGTTGAGCATGGAAATTACAATTTATTGGCATTTGAATGTAGAGCTCCAGCACAGTAAAACAGATGCCAGACAGTCTGGAGGGGGGGGGGGGATTTATAAATTTATAAAAAGTGGAAACATGATAACACTGTCGTGTCATGTCTGTATTATTCAGTGTTTGCTGATTATTCTGGGTATGCACAGCATGTTAAGTGTGTATGAAAGAAAAAAAAAAAAACCTAAAGCGTAATGCAAAGCAGATCCCACATAAAGATAAGACGAAACCGTATTACACATGCAACAGTTACTTTTCAAGTTTGAATTTAAATTATGTGTGTGCTTGTCCTTAATTGCCCACAGCTTGCCACACACCCCTCACCGTGAAGTGCCAATGAGCACTGAAAATTACATTTTGTTCCATGCCCCCTCTAAGTATGAGCAATGGATCATCCTCAGGTTCTCTCGCTACAGTAGTTTTTGCAGAATAATCAAATTCTCCCTTATACTAAAAGATGACCCATCAGTGCTGCTTCCCTACTGTCAATCACCAAAACAGTTTTTCACAGGGGATTTGCAGTTGAATGGGACAGATTTGAGACAGTAAATAGGTAAGTAAGTATCAATGAGGGAAGGTTCTCTGGTCAATTATGCTGGTTGAGGCAGTAAAAAATTTGGTTGTTTACATGTGTAAACTGAAAAATTAAGCACTGGAAATTCACTGTAGTGTTGATTAAAATAAAATGTTGCAAGCACAGACATGAATCATTATCTCTACGAATGCCACACCAAACCAAAAAGTATTCAACAGAAATAATAATAAACATGCATATGGTTAGTCTGCATGACAAACATTTCAAGCAATGATGGAACTGTGACTAAATGAATACGGAAAATCAATTATAAAGTTAATATAACTGCAATACAAACTGCAACACGTTACTGGTCGTCTAGCTAGTTACGAACATGACAGTCTCGCATTGCTAGACCTTACTCCACAGCGTGGTAAGTCTAGCTACATCACAGAAGCCTTATATTGTTCTTGACTCACATTTAGCTACTATAAATGTTTTGTAAATACCAAGTGACACATAAATATTATAACTAACAAAAGATATGTAAAATTATCAGCTTTAAGTTAATACTTTGTAGACCTTTTGCATTACAGCTGTAAATTCGGGTATTACTTTTCACTGAACACATTTATCTCCTTCAAAACAGCTCGAGCTCAGTGGGTTGGATGGAGCTTGTAACAGCAGTTTATTCTTCCACAATCGTATATACTTTCTGATCACAGATATGTTATTGTAACCACCATGAATTTGTTATTTGACATTGTCTTGTTGGAAGACACATTGTCTAGGTCTTTTGCAACTCCACATTTTCTTCAAATGTTGTATTTGGCTCCACCATCTTCCATCAATTTTAACCATCTTCTGCTCTGAAGAAGAAATTAAGAAATGGCTTTCTTCTTGCCACTCTTCCATAAAGGCGATTGTGAATACGACTGATTTGTCCTATGGACAGAGTCTCCCACCTAGCTGTAGATCTCTGCAGTTCATCCAGAGTGATCATGGGCTCTTGGCTGCATCTCTGATCAGTCTTCTCCTTGTATGAGCTGAAGGTTTAGAGGGATGGCGGGTCTTCTTAGATTTGTAGTGGTCTGATACCCTTCCATTTCAATATTATCGCTTGCACAGTGCTCCTTGGGATGTTTAAAGCTCGAAATCTTTTGTATCAACCGGCTTTAAACTTCTCCACAGTATCCCGGACCTGCCAGGTGTGTTCTTGTTCTTCATGATGCTCTCTGCTTTACGGACCTCTGAACTATCACAGAGCAGGTGCATTTATCACGGGAGACTTGATTACACACAGCTGGATTCTATTTATCATCATTAGTCATTTAGGTCAACATTGGATCATTCAGAGATCCTCACTGAACTTCTGGAGAGAGTTTGCTGCACTGAAAGTAAAGGGGCTGAATAATTTTGCACGCCCACTTTTTCAGTTTTTTATTTGTTAAAAAAGTTTGAAATAGCCAATGAATTTCGTTCCACTTCATAATTGGGACCCACTTGTTGTTGATTCTTCACAAAAAATTACAGTTTTATATCTTTATGTTTGAGGCCTGAAATGTGGCAAAAGGTCGAAACGTTCAAGGGGGCCGAATACTTTCGCAAGGCACTGTACATTCCAGGATAGAAGAAAAAAAAACACTTTGGGTTGCTTGCATTTCTTTAAACCAATCACAATCGCCTAGGTTCTGGATGCAGTGACGGTGGGTCAGCAAAATGGTCTCGGGAAGGAACTTATTTCGGTGGAATATTTGCATCCCTCAAAAGAAAACGCCACATACAATATTAAACAAAGTTAACAGTCCACACAGTAAAGTAACAAGAGCTATTAATATTAGCTGGATACATGATTAAATGTAATTTTTACCAGTGTATCGCCGTGTGTACTTCGTCCACGGTAATCCTCTCCAATCGCTCCCAAAACATCTCAGGTAGAGAGTAAATGTAGTAAACATATTCCTTGTAAATCTTTACAATCATTCCCCGAAAGACTCAAGCAGGCCTGCCTTGTTGCAAAATCTAAATTTTCTTCAAAACTTGCCATGTTCAGCGTGTAGCTTGCTAGCTCGAAGGCTGTTGTTGTTTCCGGTAGCGTAGTAGGTTTAAAAATGGCAACAGCAGACAGCCTTCCGGTTAGCCTTCCGTTGATCCAGACTAGGAACGTGATGATGTTACACAATTGCAAATGTTGTTGCCATGAATGAATGAAATGAAGTAAATGAGGTCAGTTACACAATTATTCCCAGAGCAGCACAGCCTGTGAGAAATGTTTGTGTGCCTAAAACTCTATTTGCACACAATATTGGCATCTGATGCTTGATCTCCGCTCAGACAAAATGATGCAGCCAGGACACCCTGACCAGTCAGAAAAATGTGCGAGCAACAGCCCTTCTCCCAACACATTATTCTGGCAACCATGAAATGTTTGGTCTGACATCAATCTTTCTTCTTCCTTAATGCAGAAATAGAGGTCGTGGCTTGTGACGTAATATGCAGCCTGTCTGCGCTTCTAAGATGGAAGTCTAGCCCGATTTCAAGGTAGACTGCCCGGCTAAATTTAGGAGCTGTAATTCATTCATCACCCAGTTAGTGAATGCGCCAGAGATGCACATTCTTCTTCCTAGGTGTTTAATCTGTCCTTCAGGGTCTCTGCCCATGACTTTGAAACAGTCTGCTGAACAAGGTTTCCTCAACAAATCTACGCGCCACCGTGTGTGTGCTTGCATTGTATCCAACACAGTTCTGGCGTCACAATTGATCAGTCCTCATAAAAAGCTTGCAACAAGCAGGAATAATAGACACTGTTAATTTTCTTTTATAACTAAGTATTACAGATGCTTTCCCTTTTTAATTTGCAGGATTTGCAACCAGCCAGCACTTTTCGAGTGTGTGCATTTATTATGATGCCAATTTGTGTTGACCAAACACTGCATTCAGGGTCAATGCTGGGTATCGATCTGAGACGTGGTGGGAGATTGAGCTTATTGCTGTCGTAAATCAACAACGGCATTGAGAAAAAAGGCAAGGCTAAAGCTTCTTACATTGACGCTTCACTTAGTTAATCCCTGTCATACGGGAAACATGTGAGAGATCTGTATTAAATTACAAAAGTATTTCATTGATGAAACAAACTGAAAAGGAAACTCAGATCGCGGTGCCGTCAGTGAGGGGTGAATACGACAAATGATGCAGGCGGAGACCGTCCAGGCAGGAATCATTACAGGTAGACTATTCATCATAAATTCTATTTCTCCAGCCATCAACCTTTGGACAACAAAGAAATTATATTGTCTAAGTTTTCTCTCAGCTTAGGGAATATCAAACAGACACTCGTTAGTTTTGCCTTTGAACAAATTGACACATGAATGCAGAGAAAAAGCCAAGGTTCTTTGAAGTATTTCAAACTTAGACATTTGGTGATGAATGAAACCGTCATCTCGTCCACATGTTCAATTCAACCTGACTCTTCCAAGCTCAAAGCGCTTTCATTCAGCAGTGTGTCAAAGACATTTGGTCTGGAAAATGCAATCTATTATTTCTGCTGCAGACTATTTGGAGTTCATGTTCTGTACAGTTCTACATTCAAGGCCAAGGTCATGTGGGGAGCAGTATATGGAATATGTGTAATTTATTCACAAAGGTGGCTATTTAGCCTTTCTCATAATGGAACTGTGAATAACTTGTAGTATGATGATTGATGTGTAAATCACTTTCATGTTCCAGCTGGTAAAGGTTGGGCAAATTTTAATTATTTTTTGTACTGATAGTGCTGCATGCTGCAGAGCTCAATAAAGTCTTATCTCAACCTATACTAATAATAATACCTTTATTTATATAGCATGCACTTTCAAAAACAAACTTACAAAGTGCTTTACAATAAAAGATAGAGGTAGATAGGATCCAGAACTTAGAATATAACAATATACAATAATGTAAATAAATACAAATACCATCAGTTAAGAAAAAGCCAAAAGATATACAGTAAGTGAGTCTCTGTAAGAGATTTAAAGGAAGATACTGAGTTTGCCAGGAGTTCTATAGCTGAGGGACCCAGACAGCAAAAGCATGGTCACCTTTGTTGACAAGTCGAGATCTTGGAACTATTAGTAGGGCCCTGCCAGAGAATCTCAAGCAGCAATCAGACTCATAGGGAATTAGCAGATCACATATGTAGGAAGGAGCCAAACCATCGACGGCTTTAAAAACAAGCAGTAGAATCTATATCTAAAATAATGCATAATTGCTTTTGTCTACCTCTGTTTAAAATCAAGGACCCGTTTAAAAACTACTACGAATTTTGGGTGAGTAAATCTGCCACTGTTATGTAAACTCCTAGGATGGCAAGCTTGGGGTAGCAACAGTAACTAAGGGGAAGAAGTCTCTAAAGGTCACTGGGCATATATTTAAATACAAAAAGTCACCAAATTGAGCGAGAAAGTCGCAGCTAGCAGCACTGGGTGAGTTGTGCCACATTTAATGTTCCCATGCTTGTACATTCTCCAAAGCATTAATAATTTAACAAAACCATGGTCAAAAAAATGTATTCATGAAGGTCTGCTGGATAGTATTCTAAACCATACAGTCATGTGGGTGTCACATTTTTTTTCCTCAATTCTTCATCATAAAAGACTTTAACATGAAGTTCGACAGAGTGCAGTTCCATCCATTTTTTCTATTGAGCTCCACTCCGCTGTCATTCCCTATTTCCAAGACGTAGTTTGGAAGCAGTTTATATATATACAACCAGGAGTTCATTATCCATTTATAAATGCAAGGATTCATGATTAAGATTCATGATGACATCTACAATCACAAGCCCTTAATTACACTGAAAATGAAAGCAATATGGTTGGCTCTGTTAGTGTAGCAGCAATCAATTATTGGGTTCTCCCTGAATAGCATTAATTGATGTGAAATTAGCATCTACGCCTTCAGCTCTGAGCCCATTATCCGGCGATTACGTTGCAGAAATAAAAAATGAGAGTCAATTCATTTGAGCGATTTCACACTCCAAAAAACACACTCACAGATTGGGAAGAAAAAAATGATTAAGGGTGCTGCTGAGTAATGATAAACTTCTCAAGTATCCTGTTAATTAGACGGTTTGAGAAGTTAGTCAGCGGGTGAAGCTTGTGTGTTAAGATATGGAGAGAAATTTTTTTTTTTAATCAAGCAGGATTATACCAGATAAATGAATAGAATCAAATAAATAACTAAACATTTGTGACTACTTTTGGAGCCAAATCAAAACAGCAAGTGAAACTGGACTCTGACAAATATGAAACAAATCCACAAAGCTTTTTAATACACTCACTTCACACAAGTTACAACCACCTCTTGGCAAGGAGAGCACCGGCGGCACTTCTCTTTGCTCCGTCTACTGGGCAGGATTGGGCTAGTAGAAGGGTCAGTGGCAGTGATGGAGGAGACGGGCAGCGGCGTCCCCTGAGGGACGCATTACTCAGTGCTTTAATTGTCGCAATGATAATCTTCTGTGGCAGGAACTGCAGGGAGGCAGTTAGGGCCTATTTGCAGCTCAGTCAAAAGCGCACACGCTCAAATTAATGATCTTCTGCAAGGAGACGAGGTGGTGGAGGAGGACGTGAAGGGGCGGAGAGATCATACTGTAACCACCCTCTCGTCCTTGATGGAGACCACGTTAATGAGTTTCATGGCTTGGATGGAATCTATTGACTTCATGTTATTATGAATCAATTCATGACAGATGGGTCTGCCATTTAGTTGAAATGATTGTTTGTCATTTTCTTCATCTGTCTCACTTTAAATCAGTGACGGACTGACAATCTGTGCGTTCTGGAAAAGTCCAGAAAGACCGTCCAACCGACGGCCGTCGGCACAAAAAAGTCTATTAAAGCGATATTAACAGCCAACAGCAGGGGGCGCAAATACAATCACTTAGGCCTATATGCTACGTGTAAAAATAAAACTGAAAAAGAAGAGTCGGCCTACATTATTAGACGTGAGTATATTAGAAATTCTTTGACGTGAGTTAATTTCACATCAGCAATACTGGTAAATCCCAGGAGCAGGAAACATTTTAGGCTGCCTTTATCCCCATCTTAGCGAATTGCATAGTCAGCTCAACATGATTGTGTGCATCATGATTATGAATATGATCGTGCCATTTAGTGCTGTCAAACTTAACGTATTTAATAATTTCTGTTAGGTTAATTTGAAACATTAAACGCGTTAGAAATGAATCGCGGTTTGACCACGATTTCACTTGGTTGTATATGAGAGGTTGTAGTGAGCTCACTTTTGCTGCTAGGATGAAGACTATGGTATTAAATTAAACGGGAAAACATCAGGCATGCATTGGTACCACTCTAAACATGCTAACAAAGAGGAAATGGGGCTAAATAATTCACCAAATGTTACCAAAAGTTTAACCAAAAAATCCTAGCTTGCACTTTCTGTCTGTCTTCCATCAGAGTGCAGTTTTTTCCTTGTCTTTCATATTTGCATTTACTATTGTAGAACTGGCAAAGACCTGGGGGTTGGTTGTGAAAGCTTCACAGACTAAATTGATAGGGCCTAGTCATTTTCATTATTTCACAGCCTTAATATGAATCAAAAGTGTAATATGGTAAAATAGGTTATTCAATGCTAATTCTTTAACACAAAGCAAAACATGTTATATACATTTATATTTGAATAGTTATAGTAGTAACTAACACTCTCAGTGTAGTTTTGGTATAGGCCTACAATATATCTAATCCCCATGTTCAGGTACAGCAAGTAGCCTACTTTATCTCTGAAAGTGTTGTCAGTAATACTCTGTACTGTTTTATAATTACAAGTTTGTGTAATTTGGGGTTTCTGTAGCCAGTGACATTTCATTATTTGTATTTTATTTTCAATGCAGATGTAATGGCATTGTACATTTTTAGTTTTTATTTGAAGGCTGAGGCTTCATTAATAAACACAATGCCAATTCTCATCATTGGTTTTGAGATGTTACTTGCTGTGAATACCTTATCTGATAGGCAGTATTGTGGCATAGTATCAGGACATCCTGGCTAGTGTCTGTCGCGCACGGCTACGGGTGAATGGCCGGATGATGGGCCCATTTGGGAGAAAGTCCAGGGCTGTTTTTTAGCCCCAGTCCGTCCCTGCTTTAAACCAGTAATTTATATATGTGTGTTTTTAATTTCTTGGCAGAACCACACACAAAAACGTGCAAATTAGTAACTCTTAAATCAAATAAAAATCAAATCTGGTTTGCTTTACCCACAAGTATAATTACGTTTGCAGAAATTGTAATTAAGACATTTGCTGAGAGCAGCAATGATTACATTATCTAAGTAACAATTCTACAGGTTTTCATTCAGTTTGATACTCCTTACCAACACATGACTTAAGACTGGTATTGTCCTTATGAAGCCATAATCTGTCAATAGGAATTTACAGGTGTCCACTTTTGGGAAATAGTCTCCTTTTTCTTTCTAAGCAATTCCTTTAATAGAGCCATCCATAAAATGTATTACTGTTACTAATCACTGCCACTCTGCTTATTAAAGCTACACGAAGCAAGTTTGTAGGATGAGTGTCCTAAATGGCGTCCGATTTAAAAATGCAAGCTGCATTACTAGAGCTGAAAAGTATTATGTCCTAGTACTGCAGCCTCTCTGATATTTCAACTGATAAAACATAACTTTAAATTGTTTCCTAATCAAGCCGGTTTACAGCAGGATAAAAGGCCTGAACAGCATAGAAATTCAACGTGAACTTAAACCTTTAACTGTGTGAATGAATTGTCTATATGTACTATTTAACAAATCTACATTACACCACAAATTACATGGTGAAGTGAAAGAGATCTGAATGTTTGATTTCAACATTGCCAGTCTGATGCTTTCCCTGTGACATCTTCTTTTATAGCAGCACCCAGCCATGAACTGTTAGAGAAACTGCTCTTTATGAATGTTTTTATTCATTACATCTTCAGACGCTGTGGAACACTGAAGGCTGAGCTCTGTTGCTTTGCAACAAACAGTGAAGTATATGAGCTTTTACCATGATAATAATCTAAAAGCCTCTAAAGCGATTCACTGTGTAAGCAATGGACGGTTTCTAAATTAAAGTATAGTAGCCATCAGCCATGCTAACCACTGGTTAAGACGAAGCACTCAGCTTTACATATTGCTTTGAGTCCTCACACCAGCACATTGGATTTAAAATGAAGTAATAACTGCAGGTTAAAGTGCTGACTTTACTGCTTTACAGTAATGTTTTGAGGGTGTTCACATCTATATTGGGTGAACAGTGAGCAGGACTCTTTGCCCTTTTATTACAAAGATCAGTCAAAAGGTCAAATAGCAAAATATTTGTGGCTGGCCAAGTGTGTATTTTACTTCCTGGACAGTAGCTTGACGTCTTGTTTACCCACTGAATCGCCAGACAATGACGGCGATACTAGACGGTTTTGCAAAATACATCCAATGCCAACATTATCCTGTAAAACATTATTGCTTTCAACAGCATCTCTGCATGGCAACTACAGTATACATGGTATGGTTCGGGCCAGAGAAAGATTGTGGTTCAAGTTAATAAAAAAGTAATTGAAGGTCTGTGGCAGGACACAAACTTTAGCCTCCTCAGGAAAAACACCCATCCATCTTGCCGACCACCTTTACATTCTGTTTTGCTACACACTATATATACATGCATAGTATGTACTGTATATGCATTGGCACAGAATGTTGGGATGCAGAATTGTCCAATACAAAAGTAATGGGATAATTTGTTCACGTGGTAAATTCTGGCCAAAGGACATAAGTGGAAAATTACCCTATTGTATACACTGGCACATTTATTGACAGTGATGTTGATCCATATGCATTGTCCCTGTTAATAAGTAAGTAAGTAAATAGATAAATAGACAGATTCAAAAGAGGCAGGTCATCTGTTGCCCTAATGAGTCTTTAAGTTTAGGAGATGCTTCATAATGTATACACTCAGCTTCGTTTGAGCCGTTGATCAGAACAGCTCCTAGCTTTGAATTAGTATTTACTTTGCAATACGTGTTGTTGAAACTGTATGATACACAATGACGCATAAGCTGGTAAGGTTGAGCCGGTCCCGAGTTGTTTGAGTTATGTGTGAGGGTGTTTTCTAACTTTAATGTACATGTGTAGTTTATTGTATGCTGGTTTTGTGGTTGTCTGATGATGAGTGTTTTTTGTTCTCAGGTCTAAATGTCTCAATCCAAAATGAGTGAATGACTTTTGCATCCATTAGGAATTTACTCAAGTTCCTGAAGTTTAGTAATGTGTCCAATTACTGTTGGTTCACTAAAATTAAGTGGTAGTGTATAAGAAGGGCCACCGATCCTGTACTTTACATGTCATTTAGCTGACGCTTTTATCCAAAGCGACTTACAATTGCTATATATGTCAGAGGTTGCACGCCTCTGGAGCAACTAGGGGTTAAGTGGCTTGCTCAGGGACACATTGGTTGATGTATCACAGTGAGAATCAAACCCAGGTCTCCCACACCAAAGGTATGTGTCATATCCACTGCGCCATCACCACCCCGTTCTCCCAATAAAAATGTTAACACCCACTTTTATTAATTTGTATATACAGTATAATAATAATATATACAAAGAAACATAAACCAAAAACAAACAAACAGTCTACCTACGCATTAAATGTATCACAATAGAGCACTGTAAACATTTCATTAAACTGAAATCAATACTCATAGCAGATACATGGCAAATCTTCTGTGGGTAAATATAGAAATCCAACCTTTCACTTTAACAACAACCAATATATCATAAACGGGAGATATCTTACTCTTCCTTTGACTTCCAATACAAACACTTTATTGCATTTCTCAGCAGAAAGATAATTCTAACAAACATGTTCCATCCAATATCCTGAACTCGGAAAATGGTGACTGTTGTGCAGGGAACAGTTTGGATGCAATGACAAATATGGCATGTCAAAATGCACAGGGAGCAGCTATATTGCACCTCACCCCGACTCAAACTTGTAATATTAAATCTGTCAGGCATAATTGGTTTCCTACCAGATAAAAAACATAAAGCGGCAGGGAAGACACTGTTCCCAGCTCACCACCATCTGTGCTCTGCGATTTGACACTGCAACAAGACTAAATGAATTATTAGGTCATTAAACTGATTGTGTTTACAGTCCAAGCTCCATCTACCACCTTTAACTTGTGGTGTCTTCGGTGTCCTCCCTCTTTCAGCTCCAGTTCTGCAACTGTGACACCCGTTGGCATACTGCCTGCACCTTCCCCTGTCAGATTTCAGAAACAAAAGGTCAACCAGTAACTGCAGTGTTCCCCAGGAGCTATCAGCCACAGGACAGTTGTGTTTCCCAGTTACAACCAAAGCCTGGCACAAGCCCCAAAGCAAGCTTTAAACACTGTTCGGGGTGTAGAGACACATCTCCCCTGCACCTTGCATATGTGCTGATGATCTGAGCTTGAAGCCGTGTTTCACGTCCGTCTGTGAGATTGGAGGGAGATATTGCTTGGAGTTAATTATGGCTGACTGTAGCAGCATATTTTTATTTGTTGTGCACACAAGATTATTTTTGGGGCTATTTTGGCCTTTATTTGATAGGACAGCTGAAGACAGCAAAGAGGGAGAGAGAGGGGGACGACATGCAGTAAAGGGTCACAGGTCAGACTCAAACCGGGCCTTTGCAGTAAGCACTGCGCCTTAGTATACAGGGCACGCTCGACCAGGGCGCCCCTGTTGCACATAGATTTAGCAAAAAATGTGGACTAATATCCCTTGGCCTAAGGATCACTTCTGGTGACATTTGGTGGTGATCTAGATAGAGGAATTCTGCGAGAGATCATCATAACACACACACTCACCCACACACCCACACACCCACACACACACACACACACACACACACACACACACACACACACACACACACACACACACACACACACACACACACACACACACACACACATCATTAGGCATACAACCAGTTACCTACAAAATATGTTTTTAATGTATGCTGCAGATGTGCGTTGCCAAACATGAGCTAGAAGAAATGAAATTGCTGCCTGGATTATGCTCACTAGCAACGTTTCTTTCAATCCAGCAAGTGTGACATTATTATACACAGAAGTTGTAGGAGGAGGAGGTCAGGGCAGATGATTGGATGTACAAAATGCAGGATATTTACCACCATGAATGGTTTGCTTGCTTCTCACATGTTTAGTTTGAAGAAACAATTCAGCTCTTTTACAGAGAAACCTTTGCTTTCCAAATCAGATCAAGCTCAACCAAGACGATGATTTTTAGCATTCAAAAAAGAAAAAGTTGATGGCTCCTCCTTATGAATTTATGCTTTGATCTTGTGTTAGGGGGTTTAGTTCTCCCAGCAGAATCCTTGTAACTGCCTTTACTAAACTAACTATAAGAATAAATGCTCAATTCCTCGACTTTAGTGTCTGTGAATTAACTAGCTAAAATTATAAACAGCTACACCTTAGAGTCTCAGAAAGGTTTATCTCACTTTTGCTTATCTGACTCTGGGAGGCAAGCAAATGACTTGTTGTGTTCCCAATGCCCTTTTCCTTCATCCCACATTTCTACTTCTCAACCTCGATCAGACAACATGTTTTTCTTCAGTTGGAGAGGACGGAGGGGGAGGATTGGTACTAAAAAATGTAGCTAAATTGCAAACACCACAGTGACAACTGCATTCGCAAAAAATAAGTTGTTCATAGCTGGAAATGTGTTTTCAGTGTCACAGAGAGAAATAACATTGTGCCTGAGGCTTCTTATTTTGTTTTAAGATTTGATGTCTGGCAGCGGGGATGCAAGCCCTACTTGACAGAAAAATAGACTGAAAATACCGCAATGGAAAAGCCCAAAATGACCATGTGCTGGTTCTATTTTCAAAATATTTTTTATGTTTGGCTTATTTTGTGTTGTGTTAAGATGAGGCTGGCACCATGAAGGAGCAGATGCCTCTGATTAGCTGCCATTGCTCCTGCGTGGCATCACATATTCCTGCTTCCTCCCATGGGCGATCATTTGTCCAACGTTATCTTCTGCCAGTGATGTGTGTGTGTGTGTGTGTGTGTGTGTGTGTGTGTGTGTGTGTGTGTCTGTGTGTCTGTGTGTCTGTGTGGCAGAGAGTGATAAACAGGGAGATTAAAGACAAAATGGGACAATGAGATTTGGGATGCATGACAGAGAAAAACAGAAATAAGTCTGTGTGAGGAGGAGAGAGTGGAAATGTATCACACCAGAGCTCTCACACTTCCTCTCTATCCACTGGGACACACATTCAGGTTGGATGACACCGTCAGGCCAGTCAGGCAGACAGGATCCTCACAAGACCCGTCCAGAAGATTAAAGCAGGACAGCTGGCTTTGATGGTGGCTCTGCTCTGTGGTGACTCGAGTGGAGTGGGATGGAGAGCTGGATTGCTGTTCTGCCCAGTGCTCGAGCTTCTTTTCCCCTGGCTGCAGAAAGAGCAGCCTATCCATTGTTTGTACATAGAACCAGCACTCATCTGAAACTCGTGTTCCCAATAAAAGTCTAGTACCACAGAAAAGCAACTGTCAGAGGAAGTCTTCTTAAAAATGTTTAAATAAAACCTGCCTTAGATGGAGACATTTTCAATGATGTGATGTCCTGTATCAATACTAAAGGCAAGGAAAGGCAATTTAGGCAAGAAATGCATTAAAACAATAAAATCAGTCTATATTGATATGTCCAGATGTTCATAATTGTAGCATGGCATAGCTGTCACATGGATTGCTTTGTCAGCCTTTACATTGTTTTTAATAAGACTTCTACAAAGGATTTTCCCATATGAGACACCTGTTGCTTAATATTGTATTAATATTGTGGGTTGGAGAACACTGTGGGTGTTGGGGGGCACAGTTATTTCAATTTTAAAACATAAACTGTATCATAATCTGTATTGACTGTAAAAGGTGCTTGAGACAAATGAGAGAGGCACATTACCAATTACTTTTGTATAGTGCTGACAGATTTAACATTAAACTAACAGTTGGGAACAATTTCATAATATACCTGTGAGTGTGACAGTCAAAGGATTGTTTTTCAGTTCAAAAATTGAGACGGAAAATCCTTCACTGATGTTAGATCAAATTAATCTCCCTAATCTAACATCTATCACTTTGTTAACTCTGTTATTTGTTGAGTGTATAATGACCTTCCTAGGATGACTGAATGCGTGCGTCTATGTATGTGCCAAAGATGAATACTACTTCTGAAATATCAGTGGCTGATAAATTAATTTGCTGTCCCTGTAGGACTGCATGACTCACCACAAGTTATCTGCACTAGACACATTAATGAATGATGCTTTGAGGAGAAAATCACACGAAAATATGTCATGATCTGGTCATGCCTTAGTGATGAACTTAACTATTTTCCTTGCGATATTTGACGGGAAGACGTACTGTGATGGTAATGATTTGGATTTCATGGCTTGATTTTTTGCCGTAGCTGGCTGGATCACTATGACATTATCGTAGCGCACTAATGTAGACAGAATGAATCACTCGTTCTTTGCTAGCTGTGTTTATTTGTGTGCTCTGTCTCCTCACTGTTGATGATCTTTAGGGGCATTCAAGTCTGAGAAAATTAAGGCCATCAGCGCATATGTCATGCAGAGTGGCTGATTGCAGAATTCCCACATCAGGGAGCAAAGTCCATTATCATTAGTTATCCACAGATATGTGCGGCTGAGAGTCAAGGATGACAGAGCAAAGGGGATGGAAGGAGGAAGGAGACAGAGAGAGAGTAGGAGATCAGCTAGGTAAGACAAAACAATGAGAAAAGAGAGCTCAATAGAGTTGGAGAGATTGAAAAGAAAATGCATTGACACATACACAGGAAGGGGAAAAAGAAGGGGCAAAAGGGTGGTGGGGGGGAGGGAGGTGGGGTGAGAACAAGAGGGAGGTATTGATTTTCGCCTCTGCACCTGCCATATTGAAAGAAAAAGCACCAGACAAAATCAAATGTCATCATTTGGGAAGTGACTGGTGGGTTCCCTGACTCACTCCGGCTGTCATCCGCCATTACCTCCACCATTCATCAACATTCACCACTGCCCAGAGTGAGATTCATCTGAAGAAAAGAGATGCAAAAGAAATGATATAAAGTAGTGGACAGGAATGGGCAAGCATCAATCACTTGTACACAGAAAATAAGACGCTGTAATGCCTTTTCAGTTATTTAGGTGATGAACAAAGAGGCTGACTGAAGCTTTCTGAGTTGAATTACAATGAAAGGGATAAAACAGAGTAATAACAAAGAGCTGTCATTCATGTGAGGGCGCCTTGGTGGTCAGTCACATATTTAGACTTGAATATATTCTGATGGTTATTTTTTCAAACAAGAACAACCTTTACAACAGTTACAAAAGTGACAAGGTGATACTTGTCACCGTTATTTTCTGTATCAGGACATCTCAGGGTGTATTATCCCACTTATTCCACGCCCTCTACCTCACGGTAGAGCAGGTGTTTTTAAATCACAGACCATCTTTTGAAGTTTTATGCGATAGTTATTTTCCATTATTCCAGAGTTACGTGGTAATGATGATTATAACGCAGAAGTACTGTTGCTGTACTGTAGTTACCTGCAGTTCAATATTCCTTATGTTGATTAACAAGATAGGAAAAAAGAAGAACAACATTTAGTCTACACAAAACATTGATATTTTGCTTGTAAAATAGAGTTTTACTTCTTCAGGTCTCTACAAACTATTATCCACCAAAATGAAGCAACACGCTATTGAGGGCCAAGGCACTGGTTTTGTTCAATTTAACTGATGAGAAGAACTGTTTTCTGTTCTGTTAAAGGTCCCATGGCATGAAAATGTTACTTTATGAGGTTTTTTTTACATTAATATGCGTTCCCCCAGCCTGCCTATAGTTCAAGTTCAAGTTCATTTATTTATTTAGCACATTTAAACAGCCGCTAGACAAACCAAAGTGCTTTACAGAGCAAGCATGTAAAAACATAAAACCAGCAAGACAAGCAAAAACACGGAATAAAAACAACAAAGCTAAGAGCAACCTGACTCAACACTGACTCAAGTATACAAAAGAAGGACCACCCTAAAGAGGAAATCAGTACGCTAATGAGAATTAATAGGTTTTTACCAACGACTTGAAGATAGCAAGGTTGGGGGCTGTTCTAATCTGTAAAGGCAGGGAGTTCCACAGACGAGGCCCTGCCACCGCAAAAGCGCGCTCCCTTCTCTGTTTTAGTCTGACACGAGGGACTACCAGCAGAGCCTGGTCGTGTAATCTTAGACATCTGGGCGGGGTGTACGGATGAATAAGTTCGGATAGGTAGACGGGAGCTAAGTTATGTATAGATTTGAAGACAAAGAGAAGAATTGCCTATGGTCCCCCAGTGGCTAGAAATGGCGATAGGTGTAAACCGAGCCCTGGTTATCCTGCTCTGCCTTTGAGAAAATGAAAGCTCAGATGGGCCGATCTGGAATCTTCTCCTTATGAGGTCATAAGGAGCAAGGTTACCTCCCCTTTCTCTGCTTTGCCCGCCCAGAGAATTTGGCCCACCAATGAGAAAGAGAGAGACATCATGGCTTTCAAACAAGCAAAGTGGCAGTTGGTCAAGGCCACACCCCCACCCTCCACCTTGCCCCCCCCTCTCTCCTCCTCAATAGCTACAGACACAGAAATGGCACATACTAAGGAAAGCTCATTGTGGGACTGGCTCTAGTGGCTGTAATTCTGCACCAAGGCTGAATTTCGGGAAAGAGACTTTAGATACAGTATTAGGGGACCACTAGGGTCTATATAAAAGCATCCAAAGAGCACCATGTCATGGGACCTTTAAAAAATCAGAAACAAGTGATCCCTGGATCCTCCTGTCCACATGTCCTTGAGCTAGACACTGCACCCCAAATTGCTCCTGTTGGTTAGGAATATTGCATGGTAGCTTGCTGCCATTGGTCTGCGTATGAGTGTGTGAATGGGAGGCAAATTGTAAAGTGCTAATGTATATAAATGCATTACATTTAACACAAGAAGGGAGGAACTGCATCAGCGCCCAATAAACGTGGGTCACTAATAGGCTTCATGAGAGGGTCACAAGCCTAAAATGTTGGAAATTACTTTTTCTTTTCACATTCAAGGACCTCTTTTACTGACAAAAACAAAGATGTCTCTTCATTGTCAGAGCAAGTGCAAATGTCTCCCTTTATTCTCAGCAGGAATGAAAGTGTTTTCATACTGATTCTTGACCCCTTTTGGCCACGACACGCTTAAGCGAGTTGAGTTTTTGTTTCCACTTGCATGGCTTTTCTCTGACAATGTCACGCTACGATTGAAAGATAAGGTGTGGGAAGGTTGAGGGTATAAGACGAATCAAGCACCCCCTCCCTGTCAGCTTCACTTGATTTCAATTTGGTATCCATTGGAAACAGGCACTGGGGTTGTGATAATGGCATGTGCACTTTACAGATATCTTTAACAGACGTAGGCCGGGCTCTTCGTCAGCAATAATTCATTCTCAGTGGAAGATCATGGGACTTTATGAAAGAAAGAAAGATGTAGTTCAAGGTTTTTTTTCAACACACCTGCAAAAGATAACATAAAAAATATCACTCTTAACTGAATCTGCACTGTTTTATAAAATGTAGGCAAACCCACCCCCTCAGTGGCCTCTGCAGCCTACTGTACTGTTGAAGCGAAAATGTTATTCACAGCCTTTAAATTAGGCGGGTAAGACATTAACTTAAGAGCAGTTTTTCATTGTTGTAGTTCTTGGTTGGTGTAATTAATTGAGCTATTCTGGTCCTGTTAAGGCCATTTTTATTAACCAGTTGAATGTTTGCTAAGCCCCGCTCCCCACAGTTACGGTTGCTACGCCTGTCAAGATTATTGCTTTTGCATTGCACATATACAGTTTACAATGATAATGGTTGTAGACAAAACAAAAAAGCAGGCTTTTCCTTTCTAGCTTGCGATTGTCGATTTTGCTGGCTAAAATTGGCAGATTAGCTTACATATTGCTAATTAAGCTAATGTTACCATGACTTAGAAAAGGCTGTCTATGGCAGACTTTTTCATGTTTACAGCTGACATGTTTTAAAATGAGAACTCTTTAAGGTCCCATATTGTAAAAAGTGAGATGTCTGTATCTTTTTTTCATGTAAAGCAAGTCGAGGTGCTATATAAATACTGTGAAAATATCAAAATGCACAATCCACGGAAAAAATGCACAAAGCCTGTGTTCAGAAACTGTGCCTTTAAACGAGCCATCAGGACTTGCAGCTATACTATATATAGGTAGAAAGTGCAGCTACAGTGCCAGTACCAGGGACGTGCACAGACATTTTGGGCGGCAGGGGCTCAAGAAAAAAAAAAATTATTATTTATTTCAGATTTTAACAAAACGTTAAATATATTAACACAACTCTGACTACCGTACCAATTTATTTTCTTTGCACAATTGTTCAATAGACTTAATAAATACTCGACAAAATAATCAGTTTACACAGAGACTTTTTAGTATTCATCAGGGTAATCACAAACACCAAAGGAAACTGCCACAATATTTTCTATGCTACTAGTTTCAAGTATATATTTAAAATAACTGACTGCACCAAGGAGAGGGACATAGTTTTACTAAGACGTTGTTCATTTTGCAAATGGCAATAAATCATTTTAATTATTTTAATCTTACTGGAATAAATAACACTCAACAAAATCTCAACAAAAATCTTCACACTAAACTGAAAAGGCTGTTGCTGCAATTTTGTAAATTTTACAGGAAAAAACACTGCACCAATAATGAAGAAGCACTGGTGTTATTATAGGAGCCTATGATCAAAATGATGAAGTTACTGTTTAATGCACGATGCTTTTTTCATGTTGTGGTCAATTTAGAGATTTTGGTCTATTTTGCGTCCATGTCTTCTTTTACTCTAATTGAAATAACACTTCCAAAATACACATTTAGATAGTATTTGTTTTAGGCTGCATCTGTAGATTTCTTCTAAATTAATTGGGCCTTGTCAAATGAATGCATATTAGTTAATGCCTCATTTGCATATCAATGTGGCGACTGTGATGATGTCATTAGACACAGATTTCACTGTAGCTGTTAACCTGTAGTGTCTCCATTAAGTACGGTAGCTACATCAGTCTGTTTGGCCATGATGCCTCAGCTAAACCTTAGCTAACTTATGGTATTACACAAGCTAGTAGCTCACGCATGTTAGCAAGACGGAAGTTAACTATATTTGTTTTGTTGTTTGGCTCATTATCTGTAAACGCGAGGCACTGGCTGCTCAGTCTAAGTTGGTTCATTACCACTCACCTCCACGCAAGCCAAGAAAAACTTTTTCTAGGGTAGGAGCTGGAAGGGACTGCTGCTATTCTGTCTTCCTCTCTACTTGCCACTGCTGCAGAGAGAAGAGAGAGAGAGAGAGAGAGAGAGAGGGGGCTTGACAAAGTCTCATCTCCTGGCCTGATATTATATCATATTTTTTTATTCAATAAATACATTTGTTTGACAGGGAAGCTGTGTGCAAACAGGAATATATACAGGATATTCATTAATAAAAACAACAACAAAAAACACATGCTTCCAGAAAAAGGGCAGTTTCTCTCGAGGAAGAAAAAGGGCAGGTGCTCATGCCCCTTTTGATGTCTATGTGTGCACGTGCCTGGCCGGTATAGTCATTCCCGGCTGCAATGACGGTGAAGAGACAAGAAGGGAGAGACAAGAAGACGAAAAGACAGGTGCTAAAACAGAGCATTTTAGACAGAGGGTTCAGACAGACAGTATGAGAAAGAAAACGTGTTTATTAAACATTATAGCATGCAAACATGTTCTAAACACCTAGCCTGGGTAAACCCTGACGAACTTCCGGCAAATTTGAGATTTGCTCTGCAAGTCAGTCTGGCGAAGAGCCCATTGAAACCCATTTCCAATGTCGAGGCACCAATCACAACCGCTGAAGCGGGCTTTACACCAATCACTTTACGCAACGACGATAGCGCAGCGACGGGGAGCAACTTTTTGTTTACATTCAACATGATGGCTACCGAAGCGCAGCGTAACCCAGATCGTTGGTCTGATTGGTTGGACTATCCAATGCGCCCAGAGGCATTTGAGCGGCGTCCGTTGGTGACGCCCCTTTGGAAATGAGCTGTCAATGAACCTTTCCCAGACCCACTCTCAGTTACAACTGAGAAGGGTCTGGTGTCAACCAGGCTACTAAAAACCCAAAATACAAGTATGAATCTGAAAATGAGCACATGCTTCCTTTAATATATTCTTCATAGATATGGAGCTAAAAGACAGATGCAAAAGCAGCAGGGAATACGTGTGTCCACCACGACAAAGGATCGTAGTTGTCTTTTCATTAGGATTGTTTCTGTGGTGCCAACACATAATTTTTACACATAACGTGCCACCACCATGAATGCTGTGTTAAGAGGTCATGGTCATTTCACGTATTTCTGTGAGATCAGACTGGGATAGACTGCAAACTGTTGTTTTCGGATTTCCTGCAATGCCCTGGAATCATTTTCCAGTTAGGTAGGCTCTCACCAATGTCAGTGGATATATGAAAATAGAACAATTCAGATCAATGCTATTCATTTGTAATTTTAAATCCTTTAATTTCGAATCCAACTATCTCTTGACCATACATACATCCACAGTACAGCTGGAGGCAAGGGCTGTTGGCAGTTACAAGGAGTTAAAGTCTCATTAAAGCCTCCTTGACATCAGGGTGCTTAAACATACTGCTGGTTAACTTCCAACTTCCAAGACTTGATCTTTCAACATCTTTATGTGTTTCCAACAAGGGTGTCACATAAAGGGCATTTCTTACAGCTACAGGACAAGCAGGAGCAGCAGGCTGACTTCCTGTTATGTAAACACATGCACAAATGCACAAACTCTGCACAAAGCTTTGTTTCATTGTTTAGCCTTGGTTACAATTACGCAGATGATAAACAGTGTTTCGCAACTCTTTTATATCAATGACACAGGACAGGTCAAATTTATTTCTTTGAAGGTTGACATAAAATGTTATATTCCTAATTTGCAAATAAAAGTCTCTTATATTTTAACTGGACCCAAAGAGATAGAAATGGAAATGGAATGCATTTAATAAAATATTTCTTACAGAACAAAGTCATTGTTCCTTTTTCATGTAACTTTCAAATCTGATTTCTAAAATAATCTTATTTTTTCAGTCATAAAACTACTATATATTGGATTTCACAATGATTTATGATTGATTTAGTTAATTTAGACTGAGTCACTGTCCAATGTAAAGGGTAAATGAATGCAGTGAATGCAATGAACCAGTAACGACGCTAACCATGAAAAATACCTGCATCTTGATTTATTTGAAAAGCATGATTTTTTTCAAAACTGATTTTGTTCTTGGAAAGGACATTGTAACACGGGACAGATGTTGATTGTCTGTACTATATCAATCATTTAAATATTGCTTCAAAATTAAATAGGAGATAATATATCCTCAGTTGACTACTGCATGTTTTGTGAAATTAGGACTTAAATACCTCTTTTGCAAATGTGCTTTAGCTGCTGAAATAACAAATTACCATAATATCATATTTTAAAAGTTTTTATGATTGATTCGACTGATACTGAACCTTCAATACTAACCACATATGACGGTGCTCTTTCTTTTCTCTTCTTCTTTTCTCACTTTATATTTTGTGTTTAGGCCTAGAAGCATTTGTCAGGTGGTCACATAAAAAAAGTTGATGAGCTAAATGTTAACGTCACCAAAAGAGATAAATATAAAAGATAACATCTGTGGTATATAAACTGTTGTGAAAATGAGGCATAAGCAATTCAATATATTATTACCATAATATCAATGAGTATCTATACACTGTACTCTATATACAAGTTGTGTTCTATACATCACCCTCTATGTCTCTCTCCCTTTCTCCCCACAGATGGGAGCTGTCAGTCAGAGGGCTGAAGAGTGAACGGGATCAAAAGGTCTGTGCCAGAGGAGACAGAGCTGACTGACACATGTCAAGTTTTTCCATGCTGAAATATGAATAGACATGCAGACATTGCTGCACGCGCTTTGACTGTTCATGTATTACATTTAGACACTGGCTGAACATACCAAAGTGCATTTCGCAGCTCAAAACATCCTTTTTTCCTTTCTTTTTTTTCAAATGGAGATTTTCATCACCACACCTAGCATGACCGGCTTTCCATAACATCTTATGAGCAGCTCAAGGAAAATTATGGTTATGTAATATTAAATTGGATGTGTCAATAGTACCTAAAGCCTGATCTAAATGGTAATGAACTGCATTTACTGTAGATAGCACCTTTCTACCGAATTATGCCATTTGCTATACATGCTCAAAAAGGCAAACTTATTTTCGTCTTTGTTTTCATTTCTTTGGTAAAGCAAAAGTATAAAAATGAACATATGTATGTTGATGTTGTCTAAAGTCTCTATTTGATCATGTGACAAGACCATACAATAGTTTCTCTGTCAAGACCGACAGAGCCACCTTCAAGCCGAACGCCTGATGGTGTACAGTATAGCCGTTTCTTACAGTAATTTAACGGTGATTTGTCTATTTGCATGTGATTTCTTTCCTTCATCCAGAAGTTTCAGATGATGTGCACAGGTTGTGAGTGTTTCTGAGTGGAGTTATTTCATCTATGACATGTCATGTCATTTAGACGCTTTTATACAAAGCGACATACAATTATTATACATACGCCTCTGGAGCAACTAGGGGTTAAGTGTCTTGCTCAGGGACACATTGGCTGATGTATTGCAGTGGGAATCGAACCCAGATCTCCCACACCAAAGGTGTGTGTGTGACTCTGTTCTTGTTGCGCTTTTGTGCAGCTGCGGGTGATTATAAAATCAGGGGAAGGATTAAGGTGTGTGTGTGTGTGTGTGTGTGTGTGTGTGTGTGTGTGTGTGTGTGTGTCTGTGTCTGTGTGTCTGTCTGTATGTGTGTGTGTTTGAATGTGTTTGTGTGTGTGTGTGTGTGTGTGTGTGTGTGTGTGTGTGTGTGTGTGTGTGTGTGTGTGTGTGTGTGTGTCTGTATGTGTGTGTGTGTGTGTGTGTGTGTTTGTGTTTGAATGTGTGTGTGTGTGTGTGTGTGTCTGTGTGTGTGTCACTCCCAGGTTCATGGGTGGTAAGGGGGGTGGGGCTCTGGACAGCTACTGATAAGGATGCTCAGTAACGAGAACAGCATGCCACTTGTAGATAAAATTAAAAGGACAAAGAAAAAAAAGTCTAAAATAAACATTGATTTTGTAACCAGGGCGGCACTGTCTTAGCAAAATCAAGGTTATAGTGCGCGCGAGCAGACACATTTCCAGTCACTGTAACAGGATTAGTTTCACCATAGAGTTCAGTGCAGAACACTGTGTGTTACAATGTGTTTAACCGTGTGTGAGGACGCAACCACCCCCCGCCAGCCCCAAACACACATACTTACACAAATACACACATTTGATGCAATGGCAGGCAGCTTTGTTCTCCTCATTTAACAAAATACTTTACGGTTATTTAAGGATTTAATCCAGGCATTTTTTATTATTATTATTTGCCTTTAAAGTTTGCTTTTACAAGTTATTTTCATAAAGTGTGGTGGTGGACTTTTAGAAGTTACATTTTTTTTTTTTTGAGATTACCATTTCGTAACATAACGTGTGGAATTGACCTCCTCTGGCTCTGCTGGGAACGATCCTGACCAGTAGCAAAGAGCTAAATACATCTACAGCG
The DNA here is from genome assembly GCF_010015445.1 of Perca fluviatilis. Classification (NCBI taxonomy): domain Eukaryota; kingdom Metazoa; phylum Chordata; class Actinopteri; order Perciformes; family Percidae; genus Perca; species Perca fluviatilis. The sequence continues at coordinate 30,725,963 of NC_053117.1, forward strand.
TCAGAGCAGATGAGAACATTCTGGGAATTAATCATAACATACCTGGAAGAAAGCTAGACTCATAAATGGCATTTAGGCAATTTTGAGTTTTTGAGAAAGATATTAATTTCATACAGCATATTCTAGCACTTCACTGAAGTACACTTTTACTGAGGGTAACATTAAAATCTAGGATGGCATTTTTATGACTGCACCTTAATTGCAAAATTCCAGGTGTGCTTTACAAAATCTTCATTTATAAACATAGTAGCGTGGTGTGTTTGAAGATCCATTTGTAAAGATGGACCGTAAAAAAACGATCTGTATGGTCAGTTGTAATGGTGTAATTTTTGATATAATGAATACATAAAAGCACACAGCTGAAATTCTTGTCATTAAAAATCTCTACATTCTACAAAAAAGTCAGACACAGAAAATCTGTGTTTACCAGCTGTTTATCTTCTTGTCGCAGCTGGATTGCACTTTTAGAACATCTGTGTTCCTGTTCAGCAGCATCACTTCCTTTTCTCAACAGGATTCATCTCACAGTTCCATATTTCTGTAATGTTGATGACACTGTATGCTTGTGGTGCAAAACAGACTGCTGGTGGTGTCGCACCTGACTTTCGACAGCAGCATTTTGGTTGGAACCACACTGTAAAGTATTTGTCATTCAAGACTACTGAAGCAATAGGGAAACAAAGGAGAGACGTTGATGCTGCAGGATTACAGACATTTTAAACCTCCTTTCTTTTATTCAGCAGATCCGAGTGACAATACCTTGAGACATTAAAGCAAGAGACACCATGGGAAGGGGCCTCTGTGACATTAAGTCCCTGAAACATATTTTGAAGTTAACAAGAAGTGATAGAGATCAAATGAAAAAGCTCCAAGGTGTTCAGGGAACCGGGCCAGGCATTGGTTTCCTTTCTCTCCCCAGGTATTTCCAGGCAGCCGGCAGGCCTGATTGAGATTTTATTCCAGTTATAAGGAGGTCTTGTCGGAGACGAGGTGGTTGGAAGTGCAGGACACCTTATCTCCTTCTGAAGAACTCCCTGTGAAGACACAACTAACTCGCTCCCACACAAGGGCATTGAGTCACTTGAAGGGTAATCTTTGGCTTTTTCTCTCCTGCAGTGCTTCTTCTGCTTGGAAAAATGTCAAGGCCATTGTAAGGAAAATCTTTTTTTCCCCCACTGTTCGCAGTATCTTCTTAAGCATGGCAGACATTGCAAAGCCCCATTGAGCTCACAGTGGTGGGTAGAAGATCACAGAGAAAACTAATCTGTATCCGAGGAAAATGGGAGTAAATGTTTTGAAACAGCATAGAGATTGTGAGCAAATCCTAACATTTCACTTATTTTATGACAATGTGTCTGAATCAAAGCCTGAGCTTTCATGACTGATATGTTTTAATGAGCAATTTTGATACTGACTCTGGCATCTGATGCAATGTATGCAGATTCAATTCCTTATACAAGATGTTTCAGAGGGAAACTGCAGGAAATGATGCATATTACAACCCCAGAATTAGCATCAACAGTTTGTTTGAAATAAACACTTTAGCAGAAGACACAGGGGATACCGACAACCCTAGGCATCAGGGGTTTCAGCAGCAGTTATTGCCCAGCCACAGCTCTTTTGATGTGTAAAATAGGTATTTATTTGTTTATTCAATATTTATTTTTAGAGGTAAACCAAATGCTTATGTCTTACACGACGATACTTGCAATGACTGAATTATGTGTTTTTTCTTCACATGAGTACTGTCTCAGTACTGGGAACCATTATCTCAATTAGATAATATCTCATTAATATATTTTAATACATTACAAAATATGCAATATAATATAATAAACTACAATATCTGATTGATCAGAAAAAATACTGAATGCCTTACTGTAAGTACGACCCACGACATCTTCCTGTTTGTTTATGTTTATGTTAAAATTATACACATAATCAGTTCATTATTAAAAAAGGTACATTTGCATTCACAGAGTGATATTTGGTCTTCTGTGGTAATCTTCTGATTCAAGAACAACATTCACAGTCTCATGTCAGAGCAGTGATACAAACTTCTGGTGCCTATTTTACTAATCTACATCATCAACGTTCCACTTCTGGGATTGCTCTGTTGCCGACGGAAATTCTGCCGGATTTCACTCATTTTAGGCCGGATGTCCGTTGCCTTGGGCTTCCTTTGTGTTGGCATTTTAAACTCTGATCGATTTATGAGGACTATGGTTAACCTTTTCTCAGATCTCTGCAGGGTAAATCCAGACAGCTAGCTAGACTATCTGTCCAATCTGAGTTTTCTGTTGCACGAGCAAAAAAACTTTTGAACGTACACACGTTCCACCAAAACAAGTTCCTTCCCGAGGCTATTTTGCAGAGGTTCTGTTTCTCCGTATGGTGCTTAGCGCCGCCCATGACGATTGTGACTGGTTTAAAGAAATGCCAATAAACCAGAGCACGTTTTTCTCCCATCCCGGAATGCTGTGTGGACTCGCCAGACCCTCCTTCGCAGCGCTGTGGTGGAGGAAGGTCTGGCAAAGTGAGACTACTATTTTACTAATCCCTGAAATGCCCGTGGAAAAAAGTTTCAAATTATTTAACGGAGAAAAAAAAGTTTAAAAAAAGGTGACATCCACTGTACCACTCACACAGATTGACAGCCACCTGAAAGGAAACTGTCCTCACAAGACAGAATTAGTGATTTTTTCAAATGCCAAAATGACCGGTTTTCTAGACAAGGACCTCTTGTGTCTGAAGGGTAATAGAAGCTATATAGCGTGACTGCAAAAGGTCTCACAAAGGAGGTTGGGATAGATGGCTGTGTCAAGAAAGCATGAGACTGAGTTTGTTTCCAGTTTCCTTCTAACTGTCAACGCTCGTTCCCTAAAATGAACTGAGAAGTTCTTGTGCCTAAACCCTAACCAAAACTATTGTGGTGGAATGGTCATATTATTCTTATACATACTTTTGTATCCCTTCATATCCTGCTAATTTAGGAGCTTTATTGGTCAAAATGCAAAACAAGAAAAATTTAACTGAGACTCACAACAAAGTCAATACCAATTAGGACGGATATGGATGAGGGCTGGTCGCCATCAGGTTGTTCTTATGAAACATATACTGCCTTCATGATCTCACTTATTATGGTTGCAAGAAAGACCACAAATCCCACCGATGACAGCTGACCCATACTCCTGTATGAGTTGCTTGGTCTCTGGAGGTGAGGGCGGGGGAGAGGGGGAAGATCTGCCCTATGATTGATTTTGATTTTGACCCTGTGTGTGAAGGGAGCCAGCTCCTGTTACCTCCTCGTGATTAATTATTGGAGTCCCGGCTTGAGTCTTATACTGACCAACATCGTAGGAACAATTTAGAAAAGACAATGTCATGATAGTATTACGGTTGTACTCACAACACATCATCAGCTCAGATATGAACCTGAAGGTGTGCAGGCCAAAGCCTTCATGTTCCTTCCCTTCTCCAAAGCATATTGATAATTATGTTTTTCCACCAGTCATTATGAAAGAATACACAAACAAATGGACAAAGAAACGAAAGAGACATTATTGAGCTGTTTCCAACAATGTATATGAGGTTTGTTTTACATTGTGCTTCCTTCTTCTGTTTTTCTATAAAGAGGCCGAAATGTAAAACAGCCATCAAGAGTCCATCTAAAAGTTCATGCCCTTAAGACATAAGATAGTTACGTACTGCTGCTGACTTTCCACCCCACTGCCACAGAACAAAGCATGCTTTCTGTTTGTGAGCATATAGCATTCTGTAGCCAGAGGGAAAAGATTTAGACATGGACGTACACGTTTCCTTTTTCATTTAAAAAAATTGTCATTGTTTCAGAAAACACATGAGTATTGTTGAGATGTGTCTCCATTTTGTTGGCTTTATATCTTCAGTAGTAATTAGTAGTTTTTTTTTACTTTGACATTCCTAGTTGTAAGGTAAGTTTTTTAAGTAGCCAATTTTCAGGCTTTAATTTTAAATGTTCATTTTATGCAGCAGATCTGGTCTATTTTAAAGTTGTATTACTGTAACTTTAAAAGTTAGCAGAGAGCTAAGCACATTCATGAGGGTTACAACTCACTCAAGCATTTGAAATTCACCATCCTGCCATTTTGATTAAGGGCAGAGAGAGACATCTTATCTCTGCTGTAATTAATAGAAAAGAACACAGTTTCTGCACTGCTGAATGAAAATGAGTGTGTGTGTGTGTGTGTGTGGGTGTGTGTGTGTGTGTGTGTGTGTGTGTGTGTGTGTGTGTGTGTGTGTGTGCGCGCGCGCGTTTTGTGTGTGTGTGTGTGTATCCATGTGTGTGATATGTGCTTGTGTGATGAAATAAGAAATAGACTACTCATCCCTTCAGACCACTTATCTTCTACTTTCCCCTTGAACCCTGTGGCTGTTTGTGGTCAACATTTCCCCACTATAACATACTGAAGGGGAATATATTAAGTTGAGTTTTTTTTCCAAAATATTACACATCTACTTTGAGAAATTGTGTATCTATATAATTTCCACTTTTGCACACAGTATAAACTCTGGAAATTGAAATATCATGGAAGTAGTTAAATATATATTATGTAATATTTCTGCATTAATATGTCAAAACATGACTATACCTTTATTGTATATAATTTGTTGTTGTGTACTTTTATTATCCCAAATGTACTTTTATAATCCTAAATGTTTCCAATGTTCAAACCTAGAAAAATCTGTAATGTTAAACAAGTTGTCGCCTGTCAGATAACCTTTAACCCCTCTAGTTGCTTAGCAAAACGCAGGACATGCCCAACAGCAGATGATACATTCAAGACTCCAGTAATTGTAAATCATACAATGTCACAGAATTCTACTCGGTAACTGTAATAAAGCATTTTTTTCATTGATTACATGCCACTTTGCAACACAGTAATGCATTAGAGACCTAATTACTGATACGACATTTCAGTATCCGTACTACAATGGGCTACTTTGACATGTGGCTCATGGTAAAGCTTGGTGGCTAAACAGTACCGTAACGTTATAAGGTTACAACAAAATGCTCATAAAGTTATTTTTAGCACGATTGTTTTGACCACAGTTAACAGCCCTGGGCTAACCCATGATTAAATCCTCCATGTAAAGTCAGCTGTATGGGTAGTCAATGCTAGAAGACCATGCTATTTCGGCTTGTGTTAGAACTTGATTGAAGTACACTCAAATGCTCTAATCAATAATGGGTAAATAATGGATTTGATCAGATTATTCTGCTGACATAGCCAAGAGTGCATGCTGTCATGTCACTGATATTTTTCCATACAGTTTGTTTTAATTAATGATTCCACTTTGGATAACAAAATACCTTTTCTTGATGTAATGAGATAATTATTCTGTTAATTTGTTATCTTGACAGCAACTATATTGTGTTTACAAGATAATTAATCTGCTATCATGAGAAAATGATTTTGTTGTTGCGATACGCTAATTATCTCTGTGAGGGACTGAGCTGGCAGGTATGAGGAGTCACAGGTGGATCTTCAAAAAAAGGATTTTATTTACCCAAAAATGAAGCAAACAATTTACAAAATCTGCAACAAGGTTCTGTGCCCATAAAAGAGGTCAACTGAACAGAACTAAACATATGCTATGCTAAGTTAAAGTGCTCATATTATGCTCATTTTCACTTTCATAATTGTTTTATGAAGTTTTAGCTACCAAGTGAGGCATCTCACTTCTATCCCATCTTTGTTGGGAGTTGCACATGCGCAGTGCCTAGGTCAGCACTGCAAGCTGGTCAGAAGCAGAGTAGGAGGGCGTGCCACGCTAGCAGCTAGGCGAGCATTATAACGTGTTACAAAGTGACACACATTTGTCACTGAAGTAAAGGCTGGACTACAATAGAGCTGTTTGGAGCAGTTTGTGAACAGTGTTTTGTTTTGAAGATGGTAAGTCCCTTTGGGGTGGACTTTGGGCTTTTTAACTTTGTAAACCTATAACATGCGCAAAAAAGATATATAACACAATAAAGTAAAGGGAAAAAGCCCAAAAGCATAATATGAGCTCTTTAAAATACACTGAATAATACTAAACTGACCTAGCAAAGACTAAATTGACCACAAAGGGGAACATATATACTGGCTGATCAGAACAGTTTTTCAAACAAAGGGGTAACACAAAGACAAACACTATACCACCCAGAACTACAATCGAGTGTTGTCATTTTTCCCTGACATGCTGTACGGAAGTAGGAGAAAGCCTGCCACCATGTATGTGCTGACTGTGCCCCATGCTATTTTCTTATGAAAAATCTATGTGCAGATACTGAATTCAAGTGTGACTGGTGTTCTTTGGCCTGCGAGTGACCACATAGCTGATATTCACATAGGTAGTATATAATGTCTTGGTACAATTCATCCGTTTTTGCTTGCAGGTTCTTGCTTGTTTTCTGCTGTCTTCAGAGCCGGCCGACACATAAGCAGACAAAGCGGCTGCTTATGGCCCTGTGACTACCAGAGGGCCCCCAAAAGCACTTGAAATGTCCCGCAAGAGAGCTTAAAACAAAGCTGGTCGGCCCATATATGCTCACAATGTAAATTGCGTAAGCAAATGCAAATTACGCAAGTCTTTCAGAATCATTATTTGGAAGATTGCCCACTGGTCAGTCCAGCTTCCCCAACATTGGTAAGATGACGTTGGTAGTTGCACACATGTCCAAAGAGAATTCCAAAGAGATGAAAGGAATATGAGATCGAACAAGGATGAGTCCAGCTTTCTCTGACCGTAGCGACCCTTCACTGTTGTTTAGAAGTAGGTAGTATTTCTCTTTTAAGTGTCCTTCTGGAGTGATGTGAACACACAATACCTACAAAGGCAGAATCAAACAGATTTCATTTATTTGGGATGGACCATCTTCTTCAGTTGCAGCAGAAATGTATGTTATGTTTATGTTTTTTTGCAGGTCAGAATAGCATTTTGACATGAAAAAATGTAGTTAAATTGCTTGTACCGTTGCTACAAAAATAACTAACATACTGTAAGCTTCTCTGGTTCTCACTGTCACCACTGCTCGGCAGTTTTTACCATTACATTAAAGCTCTATATTGCTTTCTGGTAACTCAATAACAATTTCCTCTTCAGCGACAACCACATGACCCTTCAGGAAAGAAGATGAATTATCCACCACAGATTGCAATAGGAATGTAGTCCTACCCTCCCCTCTCCTCCCACAGTCAATTACAGGTGCATGCAGTAAATTCTGCACCTAATATACATAAGTGCAGTAGGATATCTTACTGCTCTTCGTATCAGCCAATCTTCTCATTTCGGAGGAATACGACAATGCCAACAAATATAAAGGCTAGCCCTTGTGTTAATTGCATTTTGATATTCAGAATTATACAGCAGTTGAGAGTCTGAAAAGTTATTTCTAAGCAGCTACTGTGAGGATTCCTTGTGAATATTAAAAGGTGGGTTTGTATAATGTGGGACACAAATGTGATGCATGCCGCTGGCAAAGGTAGCAGTGGGAGAGGTGGGCCGTTAATATTGGTGATGCAACATTTGACTAATCTCTGTCTGACTTTTAAAAAAAGGGTGATGTTTGTATTCTAATTTCAGTAGGGAGTATTCTCACTGGATAGAGTTTTTGTAAATGATGTATCTTCGGAAAAACAAAAGCAGGGAGACAGAGGAAAATTTGGCTAGCCGGCTCAACTGCAACCAAGAAAATGATAGCTCAGCGCTCCCCCTCCCACTCGCTTTGTATAAAACAGTGTTTGGCGTATTTTCTGGACATAGTTATGCTTGAGCTCTCTACAGCAAGGATTAACAAAGCCAAATCATCAACTATCAACCTCAATCAATCAGCCGCACAAATATCAGATGTAATGACCTCCACCCCACAAGAATTAGAGGAGAGTGATTAGGCAAGGTGTGATTTCTGTTTGTTTGTTTTGTTTTCCTCGAGACCGCAGAGGGTGGGGGGTGGGAGCATAGACAGTATATAAGAATGGACCAACAGATCCCGTTGCTCTGGACGGAGACCAGTGAAGGCTATTAGAAGCACTTTTCCAGTGATCACCAGCTTTACTGCGCAGCCTCCAACTGAGAGAGACAACGTAAATGTGACGTGAGCAACGTGTCTGAAAGTTGTAAGTCTTCTGGTAGCTGTGCCAAGAGAAATCTCAATCATTCCCAATCTTACAGAGACGGAGAGTGTAGGTATATGTAAGGAGATAACATGGGCACAGGCTAATTATTGCTAACTAAAATGCTAGTTAACATTAGTAATTAAATCTAAACAGCTCATGTAAGTCGAAACTGCCTGCAAGCTTATCCTGTACTATACGGTAATTCCTCTACTATGTGACACAATCGTTAGCCTATTTTTACAAAACCGTCTGCTACGGAGCCATAACGTGAGGTACAAGGTAATGGAGCCTTTTATACATTGTCGTGTTTCTTTAGAAATAAACAATGGACAAATAGAGTCTTTAAACGCTTCAGATCTAAAGTTATTCACTGTCAAGTGACATCAAAATGAATGCTAGTCAGTGGAATGCTAACGAGGGGTGATGGCTTTGTAGCATCAAAATGGCGCCATAGGAGGTTCGAGTTCTGAAGCGAAGCTTACCCCCTTGGAAGGAAGAGGGTTTGTGTAATGTGTAATTTGTTTTGGATGTCTTAAGATGCCAATAAAAAAAGTTGATCACAAAAAAAAGAAAAAGAAAAGTAAAACTTTTCACAAACCATTTAGAGGCTGATTCATCATTGTTTTATTAGTCAGTAACAGCTACAAAACAGATATTTGTATTCAAATGTAAGAAAAAATGTTAAATCCATGGAATGCAAATTAAAGAAAACAACTGTGCAGTGATGTCGAGTTAGTAATGGCAGGTCACCAAGAGGGTATTATGAAATACAATGGTTGTGGTGCTGGTGGGATGTTTAAATTAAAGAGAAGTTGAACCTGCAACAGCGCAGTTCAGAAAATGTTCAATTGTTAAGCTTCAGAGTCACTACTAGCCACCTGCCGCCCCTGCTTCCTCAAACACATTACCGAGAGGAGCATTGCTAAGCAAAGTGAGAAATGCTTTTCCATTATCTGGGATTTACACTGGGACAACAATGAACTGCCTCTGCCAATTCAACAGGCGCCAAGGACATGCCATGCTGACGGTTCAAGGTACAACTAAACGAGAGGATTTCTGAGAAGTTATGAGGAATGAGAGAAGCTTGGCAGGATGTAATGCATTAAACACTGATATACAGTACATTGATGTGATGTTCAAGCAAAGTTCTGCTCTGAACAGTGCATCATCAATTTTTTAGCTTTTTGTGAGTTATGTTAGAAAACTTTATAGAGCTGATCCTTCTGGAAAAAGTGTACAAAGTTTAATATTCTGCTTTAAAAAAAAAGAGAGAACATGCTTTTGTGATCCAGTATCCTTTTCAGTTATATAGTCTGTATCAACGTTTCATTTACGGGATTGTTCCGAATATACATAAATGTGCCAAAAATAATACAATCATAAAAAGATTAACAAGAGAAGAGAGCAACAATACTATTACATATTAAGAATAATATACAAATAATATATAGAAATATTCTATATGATATATATATATATATATATTCGGTGAGGAGGTCTTTCACCCACCAGTTCCCCACCTCTCCCTTCCGATGTGGGTTTGACTGGTGCTTGTCAAGCATGCAGAAATTATAAAATGTGTAAACATTATGTAAACATGCTTATTAAGCCCACCAACATCGCTTTTTAGTCCAGTAATTTTAAGCCAAAATGGGGTAAACCTAGAACAAATTGCAAAGGAAGCAAACCCAACTGATTTTATAGCCTCAATATGTCCTGAGTAAGGAAAAAAAAGCCCAGAAGAATCCCATTAGGGGAAATTTCGAAAAAGAGGAAATATAGCCTATTCATACGCCTATTCCTTCTTTTTCTCACGTGACTAGGGTACAACTTTTAACCTTTAGATATCACCATGAAAATTACTGAGTTGATTACTTACATTAAGACAAACAAAACATGTATTACAAGTTTTTTTTTTATTTGTTGGTAACATGAGCAAATGAGCACTAATTTGCATAAATACTACAACATATCTAATCATTGGATAGAGCCAGGTGAAAATGTCTTGTTGAATCTTGACATCTTACAGTAAAAGACTATAGAGGCAAACGCATGTCACCATAAGGGGCAAAGATTCAGTCATTCATTCAAGGTCCACTCAACTGTCACTAAGCTGTCACTCAGGTAAGAAAGCTTTCCTTTTGTTTCTCCTGCATGGATTATTCAATGAAGATGAGATTCTCTAGTGGTGCATTGTGTACGTAATTTGATTGTTTGATCCAGCCACTTTTTATTTGACCTATCTTTTGTCTTCTGCATTCTCCTTACCCTTGTCTCCTGTTCTTCCCTCAGACTCATCCCCCAGAAAAAGTCCCCACGGACCCAGCCCCAAACCCCATCTCTGCAATAATAATTAATAAAGGCTGGTTTAAAGTACTTCTTCCTTCCTCTATGTATTAATATTCATGGGTAGCCTAAATGGGTTCCATTCAGACCTTAACATTAAGTATTTTACTTTTATGTGTCAACAAGATTCAACAAGACATTTTCACCTGGCAATACCCAATGTTTAGATCTGTTGTGGTATTTATGCAAATTAGCACATACATTATTATGCACCGTTTGCCCAAGTCAACAATTTCAAAAATCTTGTAATATATTTTTTGTTTGTCTTGATGTAAGTAATGAACTCAGTTATTTCCAAGGTTATATATAAAGGTTAAAAGTTGTACCCTATTCAAGTGAGAAAAAGAAGGAATAGGCGTATGAATAGGCTATATTTGGGTATTTTTCAAAACTTTCCCCCAATGGGATTCTTCTGGGCTTTTTTTCCCTTACTCAGGACATAATGAGGATACAAAATCAGACGAAACGAAGGAGTGAGAGACCTTCCTCTCCTGAAGACCTCAACCCTCCCACCATCTTGAGGGAGCACGGACGAAGGGGTGAGAGACCTTTGTCTAGTGGAGACACCAACCCTTCTACCATCGTGAAGGAGCGCAGAGAAAGGGGTGAGGGCCCTTTGTGCAGAAAACCAGCCCTCTATCACCAGGCAGCAAGAACGAAGGGATGTAAGCTCTTTGTTCATCGTGGGCACCAACCCTTCTACCGTCATGAAGGAGAGCAGGCAAAGGGGAGAGAGCTCTTTGTCTTCCTCTTCTGAAGAGGATGAGCCTTCTACCACCAGGCAGCAAGTACGAAGGGGTGAGAGCCCTTCCTCTTCATCCTCTGAAGACAAGCAGCCTACTACTCCAAGGCGGCAGCAAGCATGGAGGGGTGAGAGCCCTTCGTCATCATCTTCTGAAGATGACCAGCGTTGTACCACCAGGCTGCTAGTACGAAGGTTTGAGAGCCCTTCCTCTTCATCCTCTGAAGACAAGCAGCCTACTACTCGGAGGCGGCAGCAAGCATGGAGGGGTGAGAGCCCTTCGTCGTCATCTTCTGAAGATGACCAGGGCTCCACCACCAGGCAGCAAGAACGAAGGGACGTGAGCTCTTTGTTCATCGTGGGCACCAAACCTTCTACCATCACGAAGGAGAGCAGGCAAAGGAGAGAGAGCTCTTTGTCTTCCTCTTCTGAAGAGGATGAGCCTTCTACCACCAGGCAGCGAGTACGAAGGTTTGAGAGCCCTTCCTCTTCATCCTCTGAAGACAGCAGCCTACTACTCGGAGGCGGCAGCAAGCATGGAGGGCTGAGCGCACTTTGTCCTCATCTTCTGAAGACGACGAGCCTTCTACCACAAGGAGGCAGCAACAACGAAGTCCTTTGTCCTTCGTAGACATCAACCTTCCTACCACCTTTAGGCAGAATGGAGGAATTGGTGAGAACCATTTGCCCTGCATTGACATTGACCAGCCTACCATCTGGTGGGAGCACGTACGAAGGGGTGAGAGACCTTTGTTTCGTGGAGATTTGAACCCTTCAAACACCTTGAGACAGGACGGACGAAGTGGTGACAGCCCTTCCTCTACATCTTCGTCTTCTGAAGACGACGAGCCCTTTACCACAAGGAGGCAGCAAGAAAGAAGGCCTAATAGCCATTTAGCTATCTATCTGAGTGGGGAGAGGGTGATCATTGAAAGAGAAAAGCAGCATTTGGAGGAGGAGGGTTTAAAAAGAGAAAGAGAGAGGTGTGAAAAGATGAAGAGAAAGAACCAGGAGAAGGAGAGGAAAATGTTTGGTCTGCGTTCAAGAATATACATTTGGTGGCTCAATCGCAAGATAAAACGCATTGCCAGGGACATCCAATCGACCTTTGTGGATGAGCGCTACCTCCTGCGTCATGGTAAGAAAGTTAACTTATATTTTGACACATAAAATGTAATACAGGTATATGTATAGCCTCCTTTTAGATCACAGTAGATCAGTGGTGGAACAAGTATTCAATTTCTTCACTGGTAAAAGTTCCAACACCACTATGTAAAACAAAAAAAAGAACTCCATTACAAGTAAATGTCCTTCATTTAAAGTCCTAAAAAAATGAAATTATTATTCACTAAATTCATTTAAAGTAAGTAAAAGTAGTGGGAAAACATAAACACCAACATATATTTTTAACAACTTGCAACAAAACAAATCTGTTGACTATTTCCTTTTGGGAGGGGTGCGAGTGTACAACTGGACTCCAGACTTAACCTTTCATATGCTTTTGGTTACAGATCCCCTCAGAAATCCAGAGAAAATGGCAGAAAAAGAACGGCTGCTTGACCGAAGGAGGGAGCTGGTCCTGTACAAACACAGACAAGAATTTAAGGTGGAGAGGGAAGTGAGGAAGCAAAGACTGAAGGTAGAGAGGAAGGAAATGAATGCGAAGAAGATAAGAATAAGAGAAGAAGAAGAGAATATCTCTGAGTTGTGCAGCAACTCAGAAAGCCCAGATATGTTAAATCTTCGCAACGGGCCAATGCCAGTCAGGTCACGCAAACTTGTATTTGTTAACATATATCAATTAAGATAAAAGTAGAGCAATCAGAAAAATGGCACCAAATAGAGAGAGGTAATTGAGGGAGACAACAAACATTTCAGATTTGACAAAACAGAAGTAAAGAAAAGTAAAATATTCTTTTAAAACATTAGCAACCACCATCAAATATCATTGTAACCACACGATAACACCCTAGAGTCAAAAAGCATTGTGCAAATAACAGTGTCCTAACTTAGGGCCACCTGACCCAGTCTAATTCATCCTAACCTAGCCTAATTTAACCAAGGTTAGCCCAACACCTATCCTAATTTAGCTTTGGTTAGGTTCTGGCAGAGACCTTATGGTTAGGGTTAGACCCTAAAGACAGTAAGGCAAGAATAGGTTGAAAATAGTTTATACAAAATAAAAAAAAAAACACTAGCGCGACAAAAGTGAAAAATTCAAATAGCGTAAGCGACAAACTTCGAAAAAATAGCTCATTTGGTAGAGCAGGCGCCCATATATAGAGGTTTACTCCTCGACGCAGCGGGCCTGGGTTCAACTCCGACCTGCAGCCCTCTGCTGCATGTCATTCCCCCTCTCTCTTCCCTTTCATGTCTTCAGCTGTCCAGTAGAAACAAAGGCTGAAAATGGCCCAAAAAACTATCTTTAAAAAAATAACTTTGACGATAAAAAGACAAGAATAGGTCAGAACAAGCGACAAAACCTTCAGAAAAAAAAGTTACAAACTTCAGAAATGGCGACAAAAACTTTGGAAAAAGCGACAAACTTGGAGAAAGAAAAGACAGTAAAGTAACTACAGTCTTATAACTGAAAAACATTTTGCAAAAAATGTCACGTACCCCCTGCAGTTCTCCAAAGTACCCCTAGGGGTACACGTACCCCCATTTGAGAAACACTGGATTAGATCAATGGATCGCAGGTGGAGTGGATCCTGAGTCCCGAGGAGACTTAATAATAGATTTAATAATAGATTTTATTTGTAATGCACTTTACATTTGGAGCAAATCTCCAAGTGCTACAGTTAAGATCGTAAAAGCACGGTAAAAACATCAATATAAAATACAACTATACTTGCAGGATTAATTAAAACTCATAAGTTCTGCTAAATAGAAATGTTTTTAGTCCTTTTTTAAAAGTCTCAATGAGCTTAGTCTTGGGGAGAAGGAGGCGGTTTGAGTTTGTTGAACGGAGGGATCGAGCTGTAGTTAGAGGGGTGAGTAGTTCTTTCAGATAGGGGGGGGGGGGGGCATTTCCATAGATGTACTGGTGGGAGTTAAGGATTATATTCAATCGTGGTGGAAACAGGAAGCCAGTGAAGTGAATGGAGAACGGGTGTGTGTGATGTGGTCGTATTTCCGTACTCTCATCAGGATCCTTGCTAGCCTGGCTCCGCCCTCAATTTTCATTTTCCTTCAGTACTACGTCTGGGTTTGCAGTATATTCTTGGGTTTTCTCCGATCAGATTTTAACAGATCCAATCAGCGAACAGAGGGAGTGGCTGAGAACAATGACGTTGAGGTTCGGTAACCTTCGGCGAGTTCCGTAATGACGGCGGAGAAAGATGCGGTCCGTTGTGGCAACGCTGCCGAATATCCAGACGTTAAAGCCCGAGCAAGAACAATCTTTGCTGAGTTGTGTTGGCGGCCATAATGTTGTGGCCTTACTCCCCACGGGTTCGGGAAAAGTTAGCTTTTCCAGCTCGCTCCGTTAGTGGTGAAGGAGTTGGCTAAGGCTAACGCTAGCGATGCTAATGCTAAACATAAGCCGATAGTTGTGGGTCTCCCCTCTTGTTGCACATGCGCATGACATACGTCACGACCAAACTTTAGCAATTGGTTACGGCAGATCCAGAGTTAACACTTGTCAATGGAGCGTGGCCAGACTCTCTGTACAAATGAAATGTACCAGAGTCTGGTAGGACCAGGCTAGTCTCTGCAGGCTTTTGTTAGGGATCCCCATGAGAAGTGCGTTACAGTAATCCAGTCTGGAGGAGACAAAGGCATGGACCAGTTTTTCAGCATAAGGTGAGTGCCCTCCAGGAGGCGCTAAAGGAGCCTCTGATCCAGCCCCCCCCGCTGCTGCTCAGTGCTCCTTTGTTTGGTTCCTGCTTCATGATGAAGATGAGAACAGGTAAACAGACCAACCCATTTTAACGTTTCACTGCATTGATTCAGATATAGATTGTATTCATCTTTTGCTTAGAAGTTTTTTTTAATCATAGGAGCTTTTTATACTTATATTTTAAGTTAAAGTAGCAATACCACAGTGTAAAAATACTCAATTAGAAGTAAAAGTACTCATTATAAAAAAAATTGACAGTATATGATACATTATGAAAGTGAATTATTATTGCAGATGGTTAGTAAGCAGCATTGTATTGTTGTAGCTAGTCGACAGGTAGCTCATGTCACGCCCCGGCCTGCCGTGTGTGTTTGTGTGTGTGTGTGTGTGTGTGTGTTGTGTGTGTGTGTGTGTGTGTGTGTGTGTGTGTGTGTGTGTGTGTGTGTGTGTGTGTGTGTGTGTGTGTGTGTGTGTGTGTGTGTGTGTGTGTGTGTTTTAGTTTTAGTTTATTTCTTCATTTTGTTATGCCTGCCATGTGTTTGGTGTGTTTTTTTTTGTTTGTTTTTTCTCTGTCTGTCTGTGCTTCTGTTCCCCCCTACATGTTCCACAGAGTGAGGACATGCCCCCCTGTTGATTCTCCCCATACCAGGTACCAATTCCAATCAGCTCCCCTGCTACTCATCCTGCTCCATCATCTGCCTTCAGATGCCAGTCTGACTTTCCTCTCCCTGCTGGATTGTTCCTGACCACTGAGTATGCTTTTTCACCAGCCTTTGAGATTTGGATCTAGTCTAGTTCCTTGTTGTTGTACTTCCCTGTCTGCTCCGCTCCCTGACGCTACTAACTAGAAGATCTCTGTTCTCAGAAATAACCCCCCTTCAGAGTCCTCTGCTGCCAATCGCCGCACTGAGGAACACAGCCCAGCACCCCCACTGCCAGTCCAGCCATCTTCATACCCACTTCATCCAGGTTCTGTATCATCCACCCAGTTTGGCCCTGACTGATCTATAGAGACAGACCAGTGTTTTACTCAAAGAAACGTGACAAAAAGTCTGTTTCTAAGATAAATGTCGCACTGCAACTTTTTTTAAGTAACTATACCAACAACTGGGAATTGTATTATGTGCTAAAACCAATTTTTGGGACACTAAATATAAATAATGTCCCTTTGGGAGCTCAGTAGTGAATATGTGACAAAAAAAACATCTGGAAAATCTTCAAGAAGAAATCTGAAGCGGATGATGATGGAACAAAAGCAAGAAAAAAAAATCAACATTAAACAAATATTAAAGTGATAATCCAAAGATGTGTTGTTTTGCATTTTGTGTCACCTTGTGGTCACATCATTATTTGGTTCATGCTCAGTGTTTTTACAGATAAATATGATGATTCTTCTTCTGTATTTGTACTGAGTTGCATCCAGTTAACTCCTATAAATAACAGTAACAATGAAGCTGAATCACCTCAGAATTAAAGATTAGAGTATAAGCAGCATTGTAATGTTGTAGCTAGATGGAACAAATGCTAATGAGTTATATTTGGTAGTTTAATCAATATTAATGATGCTAATTCTCCACAATATTTTCAACACTTTTCAGAACAATTTGTCAAACTGGAAGAATGCTTGACAATTAACAATCACCAAATATGTATTACAAATAATTAATTCACAACCCAAATAAACTTTTACAATCCAAAGTCAAATAAAAAAAACATAAAGCCATAATCTCTACAAAACAACTTCTCGTGGGTTTGAAATGAGGACTTTCTCTTTTCTCTACTAGAACTTTCCTCTCAAGGATATGTAGGTTTCAAAAAAGTGCGTTCTGGGAATTAGTAGATTGACAATATAATCCCAACTCAAGAGCCACTTACTGGCTTTCTCCAGAGTTTATACACATCCTGGCAGATAAGTGCAATATCTGTAATGCCGCTGGAGATTCCACCGGAGGTCCCTCATTTCTGGCCGGATGTCCCTCACCTTCCGCTTTCTTTGTATTGGCATTCTAAACTCCGGTCAATTCAGAAAACATCCTCTGAGCTGGAACTGATAATCAAATTATATATATCTTTTATATATTATTTATAAAAGAGGGGTTAATAAAGTATACAAAAAATTTATAAAAAAAACAATTAAAAACCACATTTAATGTGCTACACTGTCTATGTACAGTTTTTTCAACCTTGGCACTAACAACTCTGCAGCCAAAAAAAGTCAGATGACGTGAACTTCCCAAGTTGTAAACATGAGAAACTTTCCCACATGATGGAGTCTATTTTGTATTTTATTTTGAACATTATACTGTACAATGAAGTCACAGCAGTTTGTTGTGACTGAACTTTGGTATCAACTGTTAAATAATTATCATTCCACAGCTGGGTTTATTTACATTTTAAGTCGATGGATTTCAGCTTCAAAATATGTGACAATAAAGTGTAAGTCTTATGAGAATGTAGGCCTTGTTTTTTTTAATGAACAAGGCCTACAAAAGTTAAAACTACTTTGATACTCTTAATGTACACTGTAAAACTTTTTACTGTAAATTTACAGTAATATACTGGCAGCAGCTTCGCCAGTAAACTACTGTTTATTTACAGTAAGCATACTGTATTTTAAAACTACAGTACTTAACTGTAAACAGGTATACAGTTAAGTACTGTATTATATGAATTTACAGTAATATACTGGCAGCAGCTTCGCCAGTAAATTACTGTTTATTTACAGTAGGCATTCTGTATTTTAAAACTACAGTACTTAACTGTAAACAGGTATACAGTTAAGTACTGTATTTTAAAACTACAGTACTTAACTGTAAACAGGTATGCAGTTACTAACTGTATTTGAATTTACAGTAATATACTGGCAGCAGCTTCGCCAGTAAACTACTGTTTATTTACAGTAGGCATACTGTATTTTAAATTTAAGGTATTTTACTGTAAATAGACATACAGTTTCTTACTGTATTATTTTAATTTACTGTATTTTACTGGCAGCTACTTCGCCAATATTACACTGTAAATCTAAAATATCCTTTTATGTTCATGTCTTTTTTTATTTACTGTAAATAAACGTATTATTTAATTTGTTTTACATTTATACACTTGTGTTGGCAGCATAAAGTAATACTATTATAAAAATCTCAGAATACTGATGCAGAAAAAGAAATTCTGCAGCTTTAAATTCTACCTTAGGGAAGACTGCAATAAATAATCAGTCCTAAATAACAATGAAAAAAGGCAAGATTCAAAATCTAATTAACTCTTTATTTATACTGTATAGTAAATATCATGTGAGTATACAGCACGTTTAAAGAAAGGTACAGCAGTTTGCAGTTTTGTGAACTGTATCAATGCCGTAAGGAAAAAGTTAACACCCGTTTTGCGGCGTGTTCGTGACATCCAACATACGCACTCTTCTGCATACAATGGAAAATGTGTCTATCATTAGCAATCTAAATCATCCGAGGCAGACTGACCCCCGAGCTACAAGGTTGTAAAAGCAAGAGGTCCGTATGAAATCAAACTTGCATTAAGAAAAACATGTTTTATGTGTGATCTTATATGGAGAGAAATTACACTACCCACAATCCTAAGTGTAACAGTAATGTCTCTGATTGGCCCAACTCGTTACCATAGACACGTTTACCGTATCCACAAAACCGTGAACGGCTAGAGCGAGCCTCTACCATTGAACATCTATGATAGTTTCTCTACACAGTATTGTAACTTGTTTTCAAAATGTTTTTTAGTGCTGAATCAAATGTTTTATAATCACCAAAACTAGTAACTCATCTTGTAGCTGGTTGGCTCAGTTCCAGGGTTAAACCTATATATGAGCAATTTTTGAAATGTCAATGAAACACTTCTGGAGTCACACACCATTATATAGCCAGTCACGATCCCAATACACTGCAAACAGGGAAACTGGCCAATACAATAATACAGCTCTATCAGCTGCAATAACTAAACTAAACAACACAAAATCGATCAGTATTTATCGGCATATATTGTTCATTGATAATTGACAAATGGTATCTGCACCTAAACAATACAATGCTATGAGAGAAGATCAAACAAAGTCCCACTTGAAGTCGTTGAGCTTCCTGATTAGGGTGCAGACATGCAGGTTCACTGTTGATGGTTTCTTCTGGACCATCTTTCCAGTTTTTCTGCTGGGTGCCTGTCCACTGTATGCCTTTGATCCTCTCTCAGGATTAATCCCCATGCAGATTCTAAATGACAATGTAACACAAATGCTATAGGTTAGTGAAGAAACGGTTAATTTTGGAGAACATATAGTCTTTCAGTGTTAAAGGAGCTACAGCTTAATTTGTGTTTTTCTTATACAAGTAGTATTCAGCTACTAAACAGGTTTAAAAAACAGTATAATATTTATACCAATGTATAAGTACACATTCCAAAGGAAATAAATACAGTTACCAATAATTAAGAAATCTCCATAAGTATGTCATTTCTGGAAAACATATTTTAAAGCGCCTAATACAATTATTAAGTAGACTTTTTTCCTCCTGCATTTGTGGAGAATATTTCATGAACATTAGAGCTGTGTTTTTACAGTATTATTTTAGAAAACTTGAATGAGAAAAAACATTCTATTATTTTGAAATGTCACAAAATGTAACAATGCTGCTTAATGGTAGGTAGTTACAAGAGATGCACCGATTACAACTTTCTAGGCCGATTCCGATTTTTCATTGAGTTTGATCTGCCGATACCAATTTTAGGCGATTCCGATAAAAACTAATTCTAACCACTTTAAAGCACACGCAAATATTTATTTTCTATCTTTTCTTTTATAGAACATGTTTTGAACAGATAATGGATCACTATAAAATAGAACTATATAATTACTCCTGGTGTGGGTAATCCACACACATCTAAAGTTAGTAAATGTTAGAACCATTTCCTTCTTTTCACATCCAATATTCAACTAAAAATATGTGATTTATTAGCAGGGAAAACAGGTAATGGCTATACAATAATATATAAATAACAAAGAGAGTGAGAGTGCATGTCGGAGAATAGGACGACACGCTTCACACCGCGACCGGGCCGATCACGTGCAAATCGCCCAATTCGGCAGGTCACCAGCCGGTCAATCGGTGCATCTCTAGTACAGAGCTGCTGCTACAGCGTGACGGGTGACGATAGGTACTTACAGCCTATTGTGTGCTGCACATTGTACACCAAATGAGCTTTGCACAAGCAGACCTATAGTTTTGGTTTGGTTTCACCCGATCCAAATTTGGTGTCGCGAAATGACGTCAAACCCCTAAGTATTTTTATTATTTTTTTACATTTTAGTAAATGTATATGCTTGTAGTACATCAGCAGCTTTAGCTACTGAAATTCTAATCTCGGAGAACTTAATCAATAAAAAGTCAATCCAGGTGTGTAATATGTGTGGAAATCTCCTACCTCTGAATGAACTCCAACGACCATGCAGCATAGTCCTGGTATTGCAGGTTAAAGTTGTAGAAAGTTGACATTAGAACAGCAAGCCCCAGCACAAAGGACACCCTCACTGACAACCTAGCCCTCCACGCTCACAAACCACCGCTGAGCAAAGCTGGACCTGAAAAAAATATGAATAGTTAATAGAAATGGCAACAATATGATTTCACTGTTCAAATTAATTTGATCTGAATTTATTTATATCCACACAATTTGATTGTATGTCTTCATATGTATGGCCAGGGGTTCAATTGCGATTTGTTATGTGAGGGTGCTCTCCCTAGGGGGGTCCGGGGGTATGCCGAGAAATTGAGTCTTACATGATATGTGCAAAACTGTAATGTTAAGAGCCTATACTATACTCTGCATTGTTGTAGTATCAACAGGTATTAGGGCATTTAGCATTTACATTACTGTTAATCAGTCATCACTAATGATTACACACTGTATTACCTTGTTATGATATAAGAAGTGACCCATACAATGTGCCAAACATAATGTGCCACATGAAGAGACAGTGCAGCATATGACAGTAGCAACAGCTGAGAAAAAAGGAGAAGGCATTTTATCTGTTAATCCTACCAACGTAGACACGTTGGCGTTATGTAGTTGACCCGCAGTGGTGAATTGTCTGCAGTTCTGGGCAGCAATATCATGTTGTCAAAAGCATCACTTTCATCAAATTGTATGTGACATATTTAGATGGTATGTGCCGCGGCTGAGCCCCGGATCCCGCCCGCAATGTAACCCCCGCGTATGGCTGTGGTAGAATTAGACTTTGGTGACTAGAAATATAAAACAAAATATTAGGCATTGTGGCTTTATCCAACAAATACAAAAAAGAAGAAAAAATGCCTGTTAACTAAAGTTAGTTTTAGATGGGAAAAGGAGCAAATATGAAGCCACTGAGTTTACAATAGAACAGTTTCAAATGTTCGTTAACAAAAAAGTCCGCCAAATGTGTTTTTGAAAAAAAATTACAAATATGAAGCCACAAAATTGACAATAAAACCGTTTGAGAATAGATAACACGTCAATATTATATCTTCGTTTGCACAAAAAAAGTCTGTAATCTAAAGTTATAGCTAGTTTTAGAAGTAAAACTAAGCAAATATGACTAAACAATGTTCATTAGCAAAAAAAGTCCGCCTAAAGTATAAAAAAAATTACAAAGATGAAGCCACAAAATTGACAATGAAACCGTCCGAAAATAGATAGAGACACGTCAATATTATAACGTCCTCTTCTTTTGCACAAAAAGTCCGTTATCTAGCTAAAGTTATAGTTTTAGGAGTAAATATGAGAACACAAAAAAGTCTGTAAGGTTACAGTAACTTTAGTTTAAGAAGAAAAAAAGAGCAAATATGAGATTCAGCAGGGTTGAGGATTTTTTTGTTTTATTTTTAAAGATCACGCTCCAAAATGTCTGTACAGTCTAACGTTAGGCTCCTTGATTAAATCTTCTAACGATAACTAATTGTGTTAGCTAGTGGTAACGTTAGTGACCGTGACCTGTCAGCTAACGTTAGCTAACATTAACTGATGCTTAACTTTACTGGCTAGCTAGCTAGCTTAACGTTAATGTTACTGAGTGATCTGCTGCCATATCTGACAACAAATAAATCGATAAAACTATCCTTAATAACATTTCAAGGCATGCAGGCAAATAAAAAGATTTTGAAACTTACATGAATGTTGAAAAATCGCGTCCTCTTGATGCAGCTGCCACTGTCCATGCGTTTTCCCTTCAGAGACTGAATGATGATACGCATCACCGAACCGAAGTCCGGCCAGTCACCGTGAGAAAAAGTTCTTCCCCTCCCCTCCCACACGAATACACATACAAATAATAGACACACTCTTTGCCGTAAGATATAGTCCTGTTATATAAATATATTTCTCACTAATTATTAGCTGCTAATCACACTTTTTTCCCTTAAAGCATAATTTGGAAAGAGTAGCAACAGTGAAATGTGCTGCATGTCTTAAAATAGACTGGTCAGAAAAATAAATATGTTCAAATTCAAAGTGTAATTCCCGCTTTTTTCTTTATTTTCCCGAGATGCACTGCGATTAACAGTAAATCCCTGTAATCTGCAACATTCTGGTGATGGTGCTGTAATATCATTATTTTCTCCCAGAATGCATTGCCACTTACAGTATGATCCTGTATAACATTAAAACAGTAATTTTAGCTGTAAATTTACATCAAAGGGTTACAGTGTAAAGCTAAACTCTGCTCAGGTCTTACTCTTAATAAAATGGCCATTTCTTTTCAAAGAACATAATACAAAGATTTGAGCATAATATTCTATAGTTTGAGATTCAAACTATGTTCGTTAGTGTTTTTTTTTTATCCTTGTGACTCCATGGATATAGTTGTGCCAAACCCAAAAATTAACAAAATACAGTGTTTAATTTCCAGATTAGAAACTTCATATCAAATCCATCATACTCAGATTTTTATATTCAGTATATGATCTTATTGACAACACAATTACAACTCATTAATGAAAAAAATATATAAAAAAAACTTGATATAAATCAAATTTTAATGTGCATGTGAATGCACCCTGTGTTAGTATATCCAATTTATAAATGTCAGATTGGCTGGAGGCACTAGCTAGCTGACTTGTGTTTGATCTAAATGATCTCTTTAAAGATCAGATTCCTTGTTAGTGTCATCTCGGATGAATTTTGAAACCGATAGAGGCTTGAATCATGTTGGGTCGTGGCTGTTTAATAAAAATATATTTATTATAAGTCGCATGTTAGAACTTCAAATCCTGAAAACAGCAAAATACATTAAAAAAAATTTAATTTATCAGGCTATAGTTGTGATGCTGTTGATACAACGTTACACATTGAGCCTAAACTGTTGTTTTTAATTATTATGATGATTGTTGTTTTAATAAAAGTAAATAATTCCCTCTGTCATTTTACACTGTTTTTGTATTGGCAACTATTTCTTAATTTTTCACCACAGTCATTTTTTTTTAAATTGGTGAAACAGCGCCCCCCTTGATTCTAGCGGTTAGTAAAGGTCAGTTTGTGTGGTCAAATATGGTATTGCGCTCCCACAGGAAGCTCACGTCTACCGAGTGAAGCTGACATCTTCTGATTAAACAACAATGAGTAGATGTCATGCTACGGCCAGACCGTAAATAGTAAAGTTAAGCTCGCTGCTATAATGGCCTCAAAGCTAGAAAATTAGAAACATCATGAAATAACCGAGATAGTTAGCTTTTTTTTTTTGACAAGTTAGCTAACGTTAGCTTAGTAGCGTTGGAAAGTGGAAAGTGGAAAGCACCAACAGCAACAAGTGCAGTGATATACAGTATGTGACCTGGATATTGACCACTTCACCTCCACCAATGAAGTAATGGAATCTAGAAATTGGGTGAGTAAAATACATTTTTGCCTGGCTATTTATCTGTCTTTGCGGCATATTTCTTATGCTGTAATATATAACAGTTAACTTGATGTCGTGGACAATATATTGCTTAAATGTGCTTGGTTTGATTGGACACTGAGTGATTTTTGTGTTATGTGTATGTGAGTATGAGTTTTGGGCGTGTTAAATTTGAAGTTACACAATTTTGCGTTACTTACTAGCAAGTAATCCAACGTTACTCACCGTGTGTGATATGAATGTTGTGTAGTCTGTGCAGAAAGTAGTTGTTTGTTGCTTTTGTTTTTAGGCAAGGCAAGGCAGCTTTATTTGTATAGCACATTTCATCAAGAAGGCAATTCAAAGTGCAAAAAGTTTAAAAACATTAAAAATAAAAATAGAAAAACAGATAAAATACAATAAGAAAAGTTACAGTGCAATAGGCTATAAGAAATGCACAATTATTTAAAACAAGGCAGCATCAAAACAAAGTAATGAGCTTAAAAACGCCTTTTGTATGCCAAGTAAAGTAAATCATATTGGATACATGCATTAACGTTTATAGTATTTACTCTGTACTATAAGCCTAATATAATCTTTACAAAACAGTTTAACCCATCTGTAAATATATATGAATGTGTGTCTATATGCAAATATATATATATATATATATATATATATATATATATATATATATATATATATATATATATATATTATCAATCTGTTGTCTCAATGTAATCCTGTGGTTTATTAATGTTAGATGTTTCAACATTCAAAGATGCTAAAAATTCAAATATGTTATACTTCATTTTTTGATGGCACATCTCACTTAGCTCAATGGCACAATGTTTCCCTGAATCACACCATGCTAAAATGAGTGTAAAGTTTAAGGGTTATTTTAACTGGCACCTCTAAAAGAACTGTTGGCCCCATTCTGGCCCATGTGGTTTAAATTGTCCAGAACTGCCACTGTCAAACTCTCCAAATGGTGATGGCAGCTGTGGTTAGCTGGAATCTATGCTTCAAATGGATTTGTTGCATGGTAAACAGAACAACACTTGAAGCATAATCCTCTTCTCTGAATTGGTACTATTATTATTTATTCATGAAACATATAATGCATATACAACCAAACACCTATAATATTTAGAATAAATGAGTACTGCATGCACTGGACCTACTCATTGTGTGCTGTTTGGAATTCATATGAACAGTTTTCACTTAAAGTGGGCGGAGGTATGTTTAGTTAGTAATTTGAATCCATTTTTCTCCCATATCTTTCATGTGGGCTCAGTGGTATTCTTACAGAGTTGTCTTTTATGGCAGCACGTCTCTGGGACGATAAGTGCCAGAAAGTAAAAGGACTGACTCATCATTTTCTGCCTTGCTGTGTGAGGACATATGGGGCCAGAAAACAGTGTCATAAACAGGTGTTTGATACGTAGCAGGAGTTCCTGTAAGACTAAACACCTTTCACGGTTGATTTGTGTATTGTTGGCAAGACAAGGGTTAGGATCCAGGCTAATTTTCATATTCGGAATCTTAAGAAACTCAGGATGTGAAAAGAAGACAGCATAAAGATGTCTTTCAAGTGACAATGCTTTTTTCCTCCAAATGTTCAGTTTTTATCTCTGTGTGAAGCGGGAACAATTACTGGAAACACTTCAAAGTCATTTTGGGGACCACAGTTGGAGGGGCTCGCTTCAGGGAGGCGCTATATACCTCTACCTGTGCTACATGAAAAACAGAGACCATTAAGGTTTCCAATCTTCAACATTGCAATGTTTCCAAATAGAAGCCCTGTTTTGCTCTCACTCCATGAAATAATAGCAGGTTTCTAAGACATTTTAATGGAAAATATTGCAGGCAGGTAGCAACATTTGCTTTTTTCTACTACACCTGCATCCAGCTGGCTCAACCCAAAGGCACTGCCATCGTTCTAGTTAAAGACTTTCTTAACTGCAATAGTTTTAAAAACTAAAGGCTATATAGTATTCAAAACCTGCTATAAATTTTGTTTCAGTCTAGAGACCGATCTTCTCAGCTCTTCCTCCCCCTCTCCCGTTTGAACTTCTCTTGATGATAAAAATCACTTATTTTGCATTGCCTGTCTAGTTTTAGTCTTTTTCCATTTGTCTATTGTATTCTGTGGGTCGTAAAATTCATTTCAAAAAAAAAATTCAAGTCATTTTAGCTATGTTTCTAGTTTGGCAGTATAAAATCATAAAAGTTTGACTTTGATGCCTGACGGTCTCTGACTGAAGTGTGTTGCAAATTTAATGCTGACAGTGTGCGAGGATTTAACGCTTTCTTTGCATTATTTCATTTTCATATGCATCTTTCCAACCAGTTGTGCATTAGACAGCAGTTAGAGTCTAGAAACAACCAAACAAAGTGTTTGTTGATCTTTACATTTAACCGTTTACCTTTTGGCATTCCATCAATTTTACACATGAAGTTAGGTTTAGTTGTAAATTTGAGTTGTAAATGTTACAGTTGATTATTCCACAATATTATTTTTCACAAAACATTCTTTACAGTCATTTACTGGTGATTAACATGCCAGTATGATCCAATTTCATTTGCTCATTCTTTAAATGGGCAGTTAGTATCATTTTTCTACCATGAAGAGGTGGGCTTACATTTTTGTCGAAATAAAAACAAAGCAATATATTGCATTTTTGTCACAGTATTTGCATTGAGCTGCATTACTACTAGTACTTTCCGTTGAATATTTGCTGTGTTTAGCCAATTTAATTGCATCTAACGAAAATGTCCTTTAATTGTTGGTACTAATTATAACCCACTGTAAATCAAGAAGGGGGAAGAAGAGGTGAAGAAGATGCCGGAGACGTATTGTTGTAGTTTATTCAACTCGCAGATTAATAGGATAGGAGTTATAGATCATTTAATGCCCCTTTAATTACACAATAAATTATACAATGGATTTTCTTCTTGGTTCTGCAGAGTAGTACCAACAATTTACTACAATTTGCAACCACAAACATCATAGCTTTTGTTGTATGTGCTTTTACTTCCCCCTCAGCCCATTCTCTGTAAATGTGCTGAGCGCCTGGGACAAGAATATTTTAATGCACACCGTTATTATCCATGAGAATAATAGGCACCCTGCTAGCCTTCTGTATCTGTATTTAGACCTCAAGTCGTGCAATTATCCATGCAGATTGGAATAAGCCGAGCAGGCAGGAGATCTGGCTTTCTTTCTTTTTAAAAGCTTCTAAGGCACTGAGGGAGGTGGAAATTATATGTGCACATTGGAATTATTTTAAATGTTTTGGATGATTGATTGATAAACGTCTACCGTCTGCCAGTACTGGCCAATCTGTGTCATAATTGTCTATAGCTACCCCTTCAGACTTCAATTGCTGTAACCTGCATGATCTAGCAAGTGCAAGAGGGAGGCAAAGGTGTCAAGTGTTGTATTAGGAATGAGACAATACTTTGTGAAATCATGTTCCTTGGTAGAGGTATTTCTGTAAACAGGGAAGTGCACATAGCTTAATAAAACCCATTAACCTCGGCCCAGTAGCATTTTTTTGTTATGGAGTCACTGTTTCACCCAAGGGGTGCAATAAACAATACTGGGGGAAAAAAAATATGAATACTCTACACAATAAATAATAGGATTTATTAAAAATAATATGGATCAAAAATAGGGTAATCAAGTATACCCCTTTGTTTAAACAGGGTTTAACTGCGACACTGATAAACATTTAAATCAGTATTTTGCTTAAGGTCAGCTTATGAGAACTTCATTATTCATCTGTATCTAGAAACCCAGAAACCCTGTTGCTGACATTGCTACATTGATGTGATACATAAAATTACTTTGTCATTTTTCTTATCATTACATGTAAAAGTGGAATTATATTTAGTGGTGAATGAAGTTGTCTGCTTGAGGTAATAGTGACCAACATGTGGAAAGTGTCGTCTAACAAAGCTGAAAATATCCGCTATCTAAATTGATCCTACTGATAGCTCTCAGGCTCCTAATTAGCTGCTGAGCTAATGTTAGCAAACAACATAAATGCACAGACAAACAAGCTGCTGCTCTGCTCTGAATGTCCAAGTATCCGGATTATGATTTGTATATTTCTAAGTATAACTAAGGGATTCTGATCTGCTAGTGTCAGCTGTCGGTCAGTACTCGACTGCTATAGCTACACCATACTGAGCTGGATTATGGCAGTCAGCTATTGTTAGGAGTCGTCACTGTGGGATTGTTTAAAACAATCTGTACAGCTGTGATGATCTTATACACACACATTTTTCTAGCCATTCTTCTTCCGTCCCTATGTATCATAGATGTAGCGAGGTATCTAATGAGTTTTTATCTAGGAGGATGAAGTACCCATTCTTAATCTTAAAGGTCCCATTACATGGTGCATTTTGGATGCTTTTATATAGATTATATATATCTATATATATATATAAATATATATATATATATATATATCTATATCTATATATCTATATATATATCTATTATATATATATATAGATATATATAATCTATATTAAAGCATCCAAAATGCACCATGTAATGGTATCTATCTATACTATTTAGACCTTAGTGGTCCCCTAATACTGTATCTGAAGTCTCTTTCCTGAAATTCAGCCTTGGTGCAGAATTACAGCCACTAGAGCCAGTCCCACAATGAGCTTTCCTTAGGATGTGCCATTTCTGTGTCTGTAGCTACTGAGGAGGAGAGAGGGGGGGGCAAGGTGGAGGGTGGGGGTGTGGCCTTGACCAACTGCCACTTTGCTCGTTTGAAAGCCATGATGTCTCTCTCTCATGGGTGGGCCAAATTCTCTGGGCGGGCAAAGCAGAGAAAGGGGAGGTAACCTTGCTCCTTATGACCTCATAAGGAGCAGATTCCAGATTGGCCCATCTGAGCTTTCATTTTCTCAAAGGCAGAGCAGGATACCCAGGGCTTGTCGCCATTTCTAGCCACTGGGGGACCATAGGCAGGCTGGGGGAATGCATATTAATGTTAAAAAAAACTCATAAAGTGAAATTGTCATGCCATAGGACCTTTAATTTTGATCAAATCTGATGGTCAGCATCTGGAGGTGGTTTCTGGAGGTGGTTTCATCTGTTATTGCACATCTGCTGTGCCTCATCTGTCCGTTAGCTGCCATTGCATCCTGTTTATCACCTAATCCAATCAGGTGCCTGCAGTGACAGTCACTACGCTGCTTTTCACTTTCCCCACCCAGATTTATCCTGCCGGTCCAGGGGATTGAACCGACAACCTTCCGGTCCACAAGCTCAACTCTTTAACCTTTTAGAAACCTTCTTTCCATTAAAGAGCCAGTACTATCAAGTCAAACAATCCATTTTCTTTTTTTTTTCTAAGTCTCATAAATGTCAAATCCAGTGCCCACTAAAGTTTTTACTGTCCTTCTCAGCCTACCAGCTGTAAACAAAAGTTGCTTATTGGTGCTAGCAATCAAATACTCCAAACTCAGTTACCGTATCGATTAGTTTTATTTCATTTATTTATTTTTATTATAATGTATTGATATAATCAATAATCAATCACACTACTAATACAGACAATAGTAGATATAACATATTTAATTCTTCTGTTTTTTCTTCTTTTGTTCTTTATGGAGTCTAATGATGAATATATTAACATGATACTTTATACAGTGTAGCTATTTTTCTTCTTTTCATACTGCCCTTCCACATCTGAAAACCTATGCATGCTTCTTGAACCAAATGACAGCTATGTATCACTGTATTACAGATTATAAGTGTGAGGTAGAAGAGGCTTTCATGGATATATGCTTTGACAAGCAATAGCCTTCTGTACATACTGTAGATTCTTGACTGTAATATGTTTTTACAGCACTGCAAGCTCATCTACTCTGACAGTCTAGCATATCGTGTACCACAGTCTGAAGTCTGTGAGGAAGAGGCTGTGCTTATAATAATTTGTATTACTTTGCTTGAAAGAAAGTGGCTTCTGTGTCATCCTGAGTCACTGTTGGCATATATTTGTGACATTAAACCTACTGTTTATTGTGCATTTGTTGCAACACCTGCTATATATTATATTTATATTGTTTCTTTGCATGCAAGCCTCATGAAAAGCAGTTAACACCAAAGCTATCCATCAATGAAAAAAAACTGCAAAGCTGCTCGAAAACACTCCAATTCCTTCACGCCCTCAGAGAACAGAGAGGCAATCTAAAGCTAATTATAATGAACAGCGTGCAACAATAGCAGTGTTTTTTTTTTTTTTTTTTTTCACGGAGCTACAGCATATCATTAATCCCACGGCAACTGATGCAGCTTCAATGTGAGGCTCAGCAGGTCCCCATTTGTGCCTCTGAACCAATCACTACACAACAGTTGAACTCAAGTAAATCCCTTCCCGGCACAACAAGCAAGTAAAATTAAGTTTCTTCTCTTCACACATACAGTACAATACTGTCTGTAACTCTGGAATATTTTAACATTGGGCCTCATGCAAGTTTCAAGTTTTGTTTTTTTTAAGCTATGTACTGTTTCAGTTTTTCCCCTATATGCATTCAAAAGCCATGCAGCGCCACTTCTATAATAAAAATCTCCACGTGCACTTGATTGAGACTGTGCGCACAGACACACATACAAGCACATACTGTACGCACTCATGCCTCAGGCCAAGGGACCCATCAATTAGAGTGGGTTCAGTCCAGTCATCATCTTCCTCTTTTCTTTTTTCTACCTCAGTGCACAGAAGTGGCACAATATGGACTCTCAGCCCCTCTGAGCGCTTTAAATCTGGAGCACTTGCATAAGAGTCTATTTTATAGGCATGTAAGCGAAAATAAATCCCAGATTTTTTATGTCAAGGAGGGAAGGTGTGAAAGTCAGAAGGGTATTTTGGGTAGCAGAGATTGGCAGAATGAAGCTGAGGCCATCAGATCGTGTTTGTCTGCTGGTTTGTGTTTTGCTTTGTACCTCTGCTGTTCACTGTCCTCTAGACGAAGGCTGTCGTGCTCGTCAAGGAGCTACATTTACCTTGTGCTGTCAGATGTCATCTCAGGATGATGTTGGGCACAACACACACAAACACACACACACATAGGGCTGTCTTTGATTTCAAGTCCTATTCACTATACAAGCTGTACCACTGTGATGTGCAACTAGAGGAAATTACCAAGATATATTGTTGTTGTGTACCCTGATGTTGCAATTAAATGGCTTTAAACTCAAAAAAGTTAAAGCTGCACTAAGCTAGTGGTGGGGCTCTGCGGCAATGTCTGTCAGTCCAACCACTTTGTTCAAAATTTTCCGAAAAAAATCAGCAAACGTTTTATGATGAAAGAAATGCATTCAACGCATTTGTTTGATGTCAAGGATACACACAATGTGTTTTGTGAATAACAGTGGATGTAAATATCATTTCTGTTTACAAGAAAACTCAACAGGGCACCTTTGACATTGTCAAATTGCTGATGTTAGCATTTAGCTCAAAGCTATGCTGTATAGCCTCACAGAGCCGCTGGCGTGGCTGTGGATTCCTATTCTTGTTTAAATATCAAAATGTATTTGCCTTAGCAGCCTAAATAATAATGTAGAGTGCACATTCAACATCTAGTTTCCCTTTCTTTACTCCCAGTAATGTATGTTTACAACTGGTTTTGTAAGTGAATACACTGATGGACTCCTCTGGCCCGGGGTCAGGGCAGCGGCCATATTGATTTTGCTGTTTACAAAGACAGTAGCAAACAGGGCAGACTCTGAATGCCAACAGGAGTGACTTGAAAAAGGCATAGCCTGGAGGTATTTCTGTTTTTCCCGTCTCTGCCTTACTCTCTGTTTACCTTGAATGCATTTTACGCTCTCTGTGTTCTCACCATCACTGCCACTCTTCTGTCTGTGTGTGTATGTGTGTGTGTGTCTCTCTCTCTCTCTCTCTCTCTCTCTCTCTCTCTCTCTCTCTCTCTCTCTCTCTCTTTATCTCCCATCCACATATTCTAATCTGCATGGATGAGTCATTTTTCAATAAGATAAATAAGAATTGATCTGACAAACACAGCTGTTATGAAACTGAGGTCCATAAGAGACAGTGTTTGTTGTGGAGAAATTCTTTGCTGTCCAGCTATGGATTTCTCTGACAAGTTGATAAGTAATGCAATTAAATGGACTGCATGCCGCAGAACAGGGATTATTTATTCACGGCTAAAGCTAATTAAGTTTTAGTTACAAAAGCTTCCTCTGGGTATTTTTATGGCATGTGTGTTGCGTTTTATCTCATTTCTGTGAGTTCCTGAGGATTATTGGCAGTGTGTAAATTATTGCATGCTGACTATCGTGTATTATATGTTTCAGGCTCTGATTTGAAAGGAGGTTAGATTAACACAGAATAGATGCAACAAAACTTGCTTCCAAAAACACAAAAGAAACATAAGCAACCTATCTACTCGGGCTGTGTATGTATCTACCTGTCTATTTGAAACGTACGTGTGAAAGATACACAGTCCACAATCTGAATCTGCAGCTACCCCCTCATTTTTCCGCAACAGCAGGTAGCTGTTTTTTTAGTGAAAAAGCTGTAAAAACCCTCTGTACACTACTGTACTGTCGGTGCACATGTCGCCTTGTTATATGAGTAGTTTGAGGTTTGTGGTGCCACCGGCATATTTTATTATACCACTGCACATTATGAAGACTGCTTATGCGCTGTGCTGTATATATGTCAGACAGCGGTGGACACAGCGGTCCCCACATTGCTTTAAGTTGTAGATGTCTTGAAGAAGGGTGTGTGAGGGGCGTGTTAAAACACACACACACACACACACACACACACACACACACACACACACACACACACACACACACACACACACACACAAACACTGGAGGCACAGGAGTACAGATAAAGCAGATAAAGGAAAGATGCTTTTTTGACAGCTGGATAGAATAATTACTTGACCTGTAATTGATTGACTGAATCCCTCTTATATATCTAATTAACTATATCAGCAAGAATGAATGACAAAAACATTAGTAGTATTTAAGTATTTCTAATACCCTGTTAAAGCTCTAGAAAATGTAATAGAATATGAAATAATAAGTAGGCTAATTTTCTGTAAATATGATTTTGTTTCTTGGTTGCAAAGAAAAAACTGTTTATAATCAGCCTGCCACTTTCCTCCAATACATAATAGAAATACTGACGCTGAGAGTGACAGAGCCTTGGCCTGTGTTAAAGTGGGTCCTCTTGGGGCAGCAGAAAGTCTCGCTCTGCGAATGAACATCAGACATGTGGCATCACCTTCCACCTTTTCGTAATTGCCAACGGTATTTAAAGACAGAGGACTCAGCCATGAGGTGCTGGGGGGCAGAGCTGCAGATTTTTGCCATCTGTCAAGGGGGCTATTTTTCAGAGCACTTTTGGGGCCATGCTGAGTAGGACGTGTAAATAAAGGTAAAGAAACCACAACAAAATGTATCCAATACCTTATTAATTTGGCTCCGGCAACCGGCAAGCATGTATTTTTTATGTATTAATTAAGTATCAATGCATGCATCAACAGGAACAATAAAACAAGACTGCAGCAGTTTTGGGTGAGTCACCAATCGTCGTAAAGTAGGGATTCAACTACTGCGAATCATTACTGGGCCATTAAAAAGCAGCTGTTGAAACTTCCAGAATTATTTTTTACCATACAGAGACACAAATAGTTTTCTCCCTTTTGTGCCAGAGGTTAGTAAATTGTGGGTGAACCTCACAACATGACCGCTGTCCTCTCAGATGACAGCTGACGAGGTGACCCTCAGCTTATCTTTAGGGGCTCTGCGTAATGTTCCGCGGCCTGGCACGCAATCACCACGGATGAGCGTTATTCTGTATCCTCGGGCCCCGGGAAAAGCAGATCTGCTACACAGAGTCGTCACCCCCAACCCTACGGTTTATTTACCCTGATGGAGACTCGTGATTTAATTTGGCAAGATGGGAGTGTCCTCTTACCCTTGCCCTGTGCAGCTGGGACTCTCCTTCACATGGCCCTCCCTGGCTGCCTCTTCACCTGCCTGGCTTGCTTACATTGTGCCGAGTCACAAAGTAAAATAATCTGCATCAGTCTGTTATGTAATGGTAGGAGCCAGAGAGGGACTTGCAGATGTTTGTTACCCCTGTTTAGTTCTCTCTCCTTTCACCGTCCCATTTGACTAAGACCTAAATCTGACAGATATTACATTTTTTGCTTATGATGTATATCTTAGTGTAAGTAATGTTGCGATATGCATTTTCTGTGTACAACACTATCACTTTTTTAAAAGCCTAATGTAAAGGAGTCAAATGAAATGAGCGGTTACTATTAATACTGTAATTGTTGCAAACTAAAGGTAACTGCAAACTCCTGGGAGAGGAGACTAAATAGGCTAAATAATTTGAATTGCAGCCCAGAAATCTTGTGGTCTGTCATTGCCAGGTTTACATGGACTTTCAGTTGGTTTTCATGGACTTTCAGTTGGTTGTCATGGACTTTCAGTTGGTTGTCATGGAATTTCAGTTTGTTTTCCCATTCACAGTCATCAGCACTCATCATTCACACCTGCACTTCATCATGCCACGTCATCAGTTCACCACCTGCGCCTCATCAGTCCACCATCAGCAGAGGCACATTCACTCTTTATCTGGTCTTGTGTTTGTGTCACGACACTTAGACTCGCTCTCATTAACTACTTGTTGTACCTGTCGGTGTTCTGCCTGTTGACCTGCTCCCTGTTCCTCCTGTTGGATTGTGTTAATAAAGTTCAGCTTCACTTACCTCCATTCTGACTCCTGTGCATTCCGTGACAGTCATCAGTGAAGTGAAAATGTACACTAATGTTTTTAATTTTGGGAGGTGGCACAATCATTTTAGCAGTGCATGTGTTTATCTAAAGAATAAGTGCAATGTCATTACTGTATCTTGGCAAGCACAGGACCAAATAGTGCTGCTCGATTATGGAAAAAAATCACGATTAGATTTCGATTTATTGCACAGCCCTAGGACCAAATATTGGTCTTTTTTTGCAGAATGCTGCGGGGAAAACATCTAGATAGTTTTTTTTTTTTTAAACATTTTAAGACTGACTGCACTTAATGCACAATCATCGTTGTGTAGATTATACAGACTTTTTGCTTTTCCTCAAAACTTGTAATACAGTTTGGTATGATGGTTGTGATTTAAGTAACCAAAAACATGAAAGTTTTTTTGATAGTAGTAGAGATGGGACGTGAAAGGTCCGACACCAACCTCGGTCACTCTGCACAGCCATCCATCCACTCCTGCGCTATACTGTAAAAACATCACACTACCTTTGCATCAGAGAAAAGTCAGTTATTTGCTCTCATCAGAGTTGAAATGCCAGCTTCAACAAAATTAACTAAATAAATTATTACTGCTGCAAACGTGCTTGGTTAGGACATAGAGCTGCCGTACAGCTGGTGAATATTAGATACACATAGGCCTGCACGATTCGGGGAAAAAAATGAATCACGATTTTTTTGCTTAGAATTGATATCACGATTCTCAGATTTTTCTCATGAAGTGTAATGTTTATTGCACACATGAACCATGACAAAACAAAACAAATTGGCAGTACCAAACATAGATTTTTTTGGCACCTATGTCATATTGCGCATCACCACAAGCCTGTAAACATAGAGGCTTCAATGAATAAAGAAAATAAAGTACATACTGGCCATTTAAGTACAGTAGGCTACCAAACATAGTGACATACAACACATTGAACTAAATATGGCTCTATCTGAACTCCTTAAACATGTCTTTACATAATTAAAACATGTCAATCAACATTCTGCAGCTACAGCTTCAGTCTCCAGAGAAATTGAGTTTGTCAATGGCCAATTTAAGTACAGTATCAAAAACATAATGATTTCTTAGCACACTCTTTAAATGCTCGCCTTTTATGTCTTCAGCTGTACTATCAAAATAAAGGCTGAAAATGCCCCCCCCAAAAAAAAAAGAAAAGAAAATTAAATCGCGAACAAGGTTGAATCGAGATCACAATTTCATAACGATTTATCGTGCAGGCCTAGATACACAGTATGTAAAAATCATTCCAAAGCCATGCGCTTGCTGTCATTGGTACTGAGGAAATGTGCTTTTAAAGATTACTAACGGTCATGTAATTTGAATGGCTGCAGTGAGTCTTTCAATGTGTTTACCTGGACAGCAATCTTTGCTTATCAGGGAAAAAACATGTAGTGATTACTGATAGCGTGTGCAGATGTGAGTCAGAGGACGAATATGTAGGATACTAAAAATCTTAATAGGCAAACCTTTTTATAGATCACCATCCCGGTTTTGTCTTTTGGTTTGTTTTAGTTTTGTCGTTCTTTATATAAAGTAACTTTTCATTCAAAGCCCATAACAACTATAATTCTTTTGTTTAGTAAAAGTAAATCTGAGTAATTTTCACATCTGTTATCATAAACAAAGAACAACCTTTTAACTTTTCACTCTGTTATTTGCTCTTTGGTTAAAGTACCGATTAAATTGGACAATTTCACATTCTTAATAACTTTAACATGTATTAAGCTCCGAGTTTCTATGGTGACAACCAGCACTGCGATGCAGAGTTAAGCTGTGTCTGAGGGATTATCTTTATTTTATCTCGTCATGCACCTAGGGGGAAAAAGAGGAGCTTCGGCATGATGGGTAATTACACTGCTAGATTGACTGCTTTACTGGTTTTATTAAATCTCTCTAAAGCTGAGACACTTTTGCACATGTATCCGACCCTCTGTCTGTGACAGTGCTGATAGGAGGATAGAACTGGGATGAGAATCCATTTATATTCAATTCTAATAGAAATATTCAGTATAATTCAACGGATCCTATTACATTTCCAGTCAGTCTGCACTGATCATTGTTATAGCAGTGCTGCTATTTATCTGTTTGGATGCTGCAGTACCCTGTTCAGTTTAACAAACATACCAACAGTATTATCTCCCCGAGATGCTGTATTCATTGTGCGGCAGTGTCAGAGTTTGTAACTCCCCTTATTTGTTATTTCTACTTTTATCGGCCATCCTCCTCACACCTTGGCCCCCCCAGTGCCATGTCACACAATAGAGTCAGACCAGGTCTATTTACTTCCCAAAATTGCAGTTGCCTGAAAATTAAATATCTTATCATGTTTGAGCAGCCTGAGCCGAAGCACCAAGAATTTAGGGTTTACATGTTAATGAGGGGATTCTGAGTTAAACCTATCGAAGAGCCTGTGTCTTTGTTGGAAGCCGCCCTAAAACACAGTAACAGTGCGTGTCTGGGTTTAATCTGTAATGTGTTTGTCCTACTTTTAAACGTAATTTCTAGTTTATAATTGAAAGAGGAGCCTCAAAGTTTTACTAGAAGAAGATTAATTTTAGTCCTGTCAAATATTTCAGAACTCTGTCGGTGTCACCTGGAGGTGATGGACCACCTTTTTAAATGTGTATGCATTTATTACCCGAGTGGACAGTTACATTATCATGGAGGTACCAATTTGGATAGATACAGCTGCTGTGATCAAACCAGTAAAAAATATGTTAAAAATGGTCTGAAGCATTCGATTAATCATTCCGACAACAACATGAAAAACACACATTTTTGTTTAGAAACCAGAAATTGTCAGAAATGGAAAACTGCACATATTTTATGGCGCTTAACGCTAGTACCAGCTCTGCTCGGCTTGGCTCGGCTCGGCTCGACTCGGCCGCGCTGCCCCGTCCTCCATTTTCCATTGCAGATTTAGTACCACCTCATGTGTGAGGCGAGCGTGCCTGGTCGTCATAGCGACGCCACAGGAAACTGCCGTGACCTAACACGACACACACACATAACGTCGAAGGTGTGTTGTTTTTGATTCTCCGCATGTGAAGACAAATTTTGTTTCAAAAGAAGCTGGAGGCAGCAAAAAATACACTGCTGGCTAAACTATTTAAAAAAAAAATTCAGGACACCCCCGTCTGTCGCTAGCAATGATGACGCAGTGATTAGTGACAATTCTCTCTGACCAATCGGTAGTCTGCAGGTTTTCATGTCACCTTTTGGTATCGCCTCAGCTCGCTTGGAACCTCGAAGGAGGTGATACTAAAAAAAAGTACCTGTTAGCAGGTACCAGGGACTTTTTTCATAATGGAAAAAAAAATGAGGCAAGTCGAGCAGGTACCAGGTATGTAATGGAAAAATGCCATTAGTTCCACATTTCTTTTGGTTTTCAGGGCTCATTAGCTAAACTATAAAGTTTACAACTACATCCTAAACTTATAACTAAACATACAGTAACACTACAGACAAAAAGGTAGAGCCAAGAACTGTTATTACTGTCATACCTCTTCAAAACTTAAAAAAATAAAAATAAAAAAGTAAGCTTGGCTCTCCTGAAAGCTGTGGTGACAGCTTATCCCCAGATAATACCAGCGGTTGATTTCTCTTGAAGTTATGTGGAGGTGTGCACACTGAAAGTGAAAATGAAAACAAAAAGACAATGCTATGAAAAGAAAATACTGCCCAGCGAGTAGCTTTACTGTTTGTTTTTTTATTCATGTGTAACCAGAACAAAAATAACTTTCACATTTTTCATCAGTGGCAGAAGTTGCGCAGAAAGAAAAGTATTGACTTGAACTCTGATTGGTGAAGAGATAGGAACATTGCACTGCTGAACAATTTGCCTCTTCCTTTTCTTGTTGAATATATTCAGACTTTAAAAAAAAATCTATTTGGATAAATCCATCTGCGCTAACAACTGCAATTACTGTCGGCTTGAGATCCGACAGTGCAAAGCCATTTGAGCCTTTCCAATAACATTATATATTTCCTTTGCTTCTTTTTAAAACATTCAACAGATTAGTGATGCTCTTTGAATGGATGCACTTGCTGTGGCTGTGTATCAGCTAACCCAAACAATTGATTCAGTTGCCTTGTTAATAGGCTTGAAGTTGCTGATGAAGTCTAGAGCTAGATTTCTCAATTACAAATTATTTTAGCATTTTGATGTCATATTGATGTGATGTCTTTACCTTAGAAACATTTATAGCACCAATTACGATGAATAGTAGTAAGTCTCTTATACTGTATGTGATACTATGTAACACTTCAAAATCCAGTTACTATCACTAGTTGCAATTATCTCCGTGAAAACACCAAGGCTAAAACATGAAATTGTCCCTCAATAGTTTGGAGATTTTTCCCACAACAGCTTCTGTCTCCTTCAGCTCAACTTCCCATATGAAACCACTGCTAGCGAGAGCACTTCATAAAAACACTCAGCAGGTGGAAGCCCACCCCATTGCCCTCAGCACAGCCCTCCAATATAACCTGGACTTCATCTCACCGCATAAAACAGCTGTTTGATATTCCCCACCATAAATGAAACCTACTCTGTGTTTTTGCAAAACCGGCTCGTCTCTGCCCTCTGGTTTGATTCGAGAGCCTCTGCTCCATCTTTATGCAAGGCACACTGATGAAGCAGCCACTTATCATTAGGTTGCTGCCATTGTTATACATCAAGGTTTCATGTTATCAGCTAATATATGCATTATTAATCCAGACGAGGTACTGCGCTATGTCTTTATGCATACCGATTAGAGGTGGGGATATATTAATTCCTTCCCACGTCTGGGTCTGTAGCAATTATTACATAATCGCCTGATCACGATTATTTGAGCTGACAGTGATCATTTTGCAAAATCGTTTGATTCCACGATCAATGGAATTTAAAGGCAACGTTACAAAATGTGGTGAAAAATAGAAAGTGAATTAGGTTCGTATTCATTCGTTGGGTAAATAAAATGTCTACCTGAGCACAAGGTTCCAATGTCAGTAAAACAAAAAACATGGACGGGGCGGCCTCTAGCTCACCCAATGGGAGCGTTCGCTCCATGTTGGCTGAGTCCTTCAGCGGCGCAGGTTCAAGTCCGGCCTGCTCCCCTTTGCTGCGTGTTGTCCCCCATCTCTCTCTCCCCTATTCCAGTCTATCCACTGTCACTGTATATTAGGGGGAAAAGCCCCAAAAAATAATCTTAAAAAAAAAAAGATGGGCTGTCTAGATCTAACTGCTGTTGGACAGGTTCTTCTGTTTCAGCTCATATGAGACCATATTTGTTGCTTTCCAACTAAGGAATATGATGACAGAGAGTTGCCAATACAGGTCACTTGATTCATCAGAGAGTCTCTCCTACAGGTGCAGCAGTGTGTTTGACAGCTCTGGAGAAAGTTGTGCTGGAATTAACGCTAACCATCCATCTTTTTTTCACATAAAATGTTCAAATGGAAGCATGGTGTTATAAGCGTAGCATGGGTCAGCTTAGAGCAGAGAAGTGTTGGTGATCAGAGAAGAGAATAAATCAGCATTAAGTTGTCTTGTAGTAGTAAAAACTCTGTGTAACCTCAAAGTGAACATGAACCGCCCAAACTCGGTTAATGGAACGGTTAACACAGGCTTTGTATGTTGTTTGTAGTACGCTGTCTACAGAATATCATAACGTTTTAGATGAAAGCTTTGGCATCACGTCATATGACTCTGATGTAGAAATGTATTCATAGTTCTTCGCCAGATTTCAGCCACTGATTGCTGTAGTACCATCACATCACTTGACAAATTTGTGCTCTATACAGTAATTATATTCCCACAGTGGTAGCAGAAATATTCAGATATTTTACTTAAAGGTCCCATGGCATGAAAAATTCACTTTATGAGTTTTTTTTAACATTAATATACCTTCCCCCAGCCTGCCTATGGTCCCCCAGTGACTAGAAATGATGATAGGTGTAAACCGAGCCCTGGGTATCCTGCTCTGCCTTTGAGAAAATGAAAGCTCAGATGGGCCGATCTGGAATCTTCTCCTTATGAGGTCATAAGGAGCAAGGTTACCTCCCCTTTCTCTGCTTTGCCCGCCCAGAGAATTTGGCCCACCCATGAGAGAGAGACATCATGGCTTTCAAACGAGCAAAGTGGCAGTTGGTCAAGGCCACACCCCCACCCTCCACCTTGCCCCCCCCCCCTCTTTCCTCCTCAGTAGCTACAGACACAGAAATGGCACATCCTAAGGAAAGCTCATTGTGGGACTGGCTCTAGTGGCTGTAATTTTGCACCAAGGCTGAATTTCGGGAAAGAGACTTCAGAAACAGTATTAGGGGACCACTAGGGTCTATATAAAAGCAACCAAAGAGCACCATGTCATGGGACCTTTAAGTACGTAGAAGTAGCAATACCTCAGTGTAGAAATACTCTGTTACGAGTAAAATTGCTTAATTCAAAAAGTTACTTAAGTTTAAGCACAAAAGTATTATCATAAAAATAAACTCAAAGTACCAAAAGTAAAAGTACTTATTATGCAGAATGGGCCATATCAGAATAATGTACATTATGTTAATGCGTTATAATTATCAATCTGTTATATGAACATTACTTTTTTCTTTCTTGTTTGCTTGTGAATTTCACCAAGGGATCAATCAAGTCTCATCTTTATCCAAATGAATAGACCGTGATTTATTTGGTGATTACATTTCGTATTATTAATATGAATCTGAAAAGTAACCAGTAACTAATGTTGTCACGTAAATGTAAAAGGAGTACAACGTTGCGTTGTGTGAAAGGCTGCAAGCAATTCCAAAAGTCTATAAATAGTATTTATCCTTTAAAGTATTACACAGGCTGTCTGTTGTAGCCTTTAAACAGGGTGGCATCCCTTTAGTAGTCAATAATCCCTCCCAAGATTTCAAGGCAGAGTCCCGCATATTACAGCAATGGCAGGCAGCAGCTGATTCGCTGCATTAGAGACAGAGTGAAGAAGAGAAAAGGGGAGGAAGGCAGGGAGCGAGGGTTGGGGTGGAGATTGTTGAGCTGTTGCTCCGTGTTATGTGTCGTGTAGAAGCAGACTGGAGGGAAGAGGAGGAGGTATCCGACAGCAGAGAAAAGCTGAAAACCCCCGGGGGCAGGTTTGTGTCAGCCACATGCTCCGGCCGGTCCTCACTGAGCAAGGCCTTTTGTTATGCTGATTTACTCAGCCTTTTGTCCAAGACACTGATGGAGTGTGTGTGTGTGTGTGTGTGTGTGTGTGTGTGTGTGTGTGTGTGAGAGAGAGAGAGAGAGAGAGAGAGAGAGAGAGAGAGAGAGAGAGAGAGAGAGAACAGGACAAGAAAGAGAGACTCAGAGTTTACAACATATGTGTAGAGTAGACAAACCAAAATTCACATTCAGGGCATAGCATCACCTTACAATATCTTACAATCCTATACAATACTTACTCAATAAATACAACCCATTCACAAAACTGAAATTATAATGTGGGGGCTTTTCCCTTTATTTGAAAGTGGATAGATATGAAAGGGGGAGAGAGATGGGGGATGACACGCAGCAAAGGGCAGCAGGTCGGATTTGAACCCTGCGCCGCTGCAGGACTCGGCCAACATGGGGTTGAACTCGCTTACTTGGTGAGCTAGAGGACGCCCCTTTCTACGGTTATTCAATGTGCGTTAACTTTGCAGATGCAGGTGTTAAGAGACGTGTCGTCATGATGATCACATTTATTGTTCCAGCTGAAAGACTTGTTCAAATCAGTCCTGGCGGTGGTGGTCACTGACAGTAGGTTCAGTATAATAGACAAAAAAGGCAGCAACATAACACATTACAGAAAGGTTCACTGGAAGATGCAATGTTTGGGAAATGCTGGAGGTAGCTGAAAGGTCTGACTCGCAAAGAAAATAAGGAGGCTTAAAACATGCTAATTTCTGTCCAAACATTTTTGAATGGTTATTTTGTCTTTACTTTATGTAAAGAAAATGCTAAACAAATCAAATAAAGCAACAGGTTTCAATTTTGTATAATAAAATATATTGAGAACAGCTAAAAAAACTTTCAATTTCATTCAGGTAAGCATTATTTATAATATATAGGGCTGCAAGTAACGATAAAATGAAAATAATTTTATTATTGATTAATCATTTAATTGTTTGGCCTTTAAATGTCAGAAAATAGCACAACAATACACATCGCAGTTTCCCAGAACGGACGGTAACATCTATAAATGTCTAAAACCCAAATTTACAAATGATTGAAAAACAGAGGAAAGCCGCAAATCCTCACATTGGAGAAGCTGGAACCAGAGATTGTTTGGAGCTCAAAAAATGACAAACAAATCAACTGTTGTAGCTCTAGTATTTACTCAAAATATAGAAATGATGAAAGGAAAGAATTACAGAAGGGACAAAGGGAAAGAAGGACAGAAGAGGAAGGAAGGAAGGAAGGAAGGGTGGAAACAAGAAACAGACAAAGAATGAAAGAAACATAAAGAAAGAAAGAGAGAGAAACTGATGCTGCCACAGGATGCTGCCAAGATGAGAAGTGAACCTAATCAAGATTATAGTAGAGTGAGAGTGTAACAGAGAGAGAGAGAGAGAGAGAGAGAGAGAGAGAGGGGATGACAGAAGGTGTCCCTCTCCCCATTGTCCATCCCCCAACTTTGACGTCACAGGCTGAGGACACACAAAACAAGCGGCTCTCAGCTGAGCTCCTCACTTGATTTCCACTTGCACACTCTCCAACGCAAAATCACGCCTGTCCTCAGACGCGTCGCGACACTTGCCTTCACACCCGCTCAGCCCTGAGCCGGTGTGCGTAGGCGTGCAATCATCTCTACACCAAAACATTGCACTCCAGCAACAAGAAAACCACTTGGTGGCTCACTCCTCTGGACCTGAAACAGGCTCCGTCCTCTTGTGAGTGATGCCTAACTCCGTGTGAGGCTTCCCGACGGGAGCAAACGGAAGAAAAAGGAGCGCTCCGACTCCCAACCCCGAACTCAGACCCACGTCCTAAAAAAGCAGCAGATGTGACAAAAGAGGAGAGGCGGAGAAAGAGAAACACAATCTCCCCCTCCCACCCCACCCCTCCTTCCCTCATCTGAAGAACAATACCCAGCCTCCAGTTGGAGAGGGTCAGCTTTTGTCCCTCTCCCCACGATCCCGTTGGAGAGAGCGAGCAGACACGCTGACACATTGACCTGCTGCTGTGAGAGGAGAACACGGTGCGGAACAGTTGCTACGCTCGGCACAGTTTTAATTCAGTACTTGGACAGCTCCTGAGAGACGACCGGCGCAAGTGTGCGTTTCCATGAGCGAGTAGACTCTACTGTTTTGGTTCGGAGACCAAGAACCACAGATGCAGCCCCCGTGTGCGCTCCAGCTCGGCCCCCGCGGCCCCTCTCCATCCCTGGGATCGCAGAGCGGCACCGTCGGCTTCCATCAGCTGGAAGAGAAGCAGCTCTTTGAGAAGTTTTGGAAGGGGACTTTCAAGGCCGTGGCCACCCCGAGACCGGAGAGCGTCATCGTGGCCAGCATCACCGCCCACAGGAGGGTGACCAAGTGAGTTCTCTACTTCCAAAAAAACAACCAACCCCCCAGTGGTTATGTAGTGATTGCCAAGAGGGACAATGTGTTTTACTGACGCCAGAACGACTACAACTTTTTGTGTCAAATACAGTATGTGTCCTTGTGTGCACGTTCCCAAAGGTTCTAGCATCTATCTCGCACACTCCGTCTAGCCATGTTGGTAATTTACAGAAAAGCTAGTTCTCCAGTTGAAAAAAGTAATATTAGATGTCTTAGGTGGCATACAGCTATGTTTCAGCAGCTTTTCTGTGACTATTCTTTAACACGTTCGCTTTGATATAGACACCTTGACATATTTTGATCCG
Source organism: Perca fluviatilis (assembly GCF_010015445.1). NCBI lineage: Eukaryota > Metazoa > Chordata > Actinopteri > Perciformes > Percidae > Perca > Perca fluviatilis. Next base: position 30,770,613 of record NC_053117.1, read on the forward strand.
CACATCTGTGCTTTCTGACTCAAATAACTCAAAATATGTCTTTTGGTGTTGATTTATCACCAAACATTTGTCAACATTTGTATATATTCTCGCTTCGCCTTTTACGGAAAAACACAGCTGGCACGAAGAGTGTGGCGTTCAGTTAATTGTCCCCTTTAAAGGTCACATGGCAGCATCTTCATGCCTCTAATTTCACTGTCGTGTCCTCTCTTTTCGCTTGTGACATGGCTTTGGGCCAGAATCCGTTGAAGGAGCAACATGTCACGTGTTTGTTCCTCCACTTTCATCCCTCTGACCAAAGGTTAGCTGCAGCACTTACAGCCTAAGAGGGGAGGAGAGGCAAGGATGAATATCTGTTGCCCTTTCTCCTCCTTATCCATTCTTTTTATCCCATCTTTGCTCCCGTGTGTGCGATCTTGAACTTTATCTATTGTATCATGCACTGCTCTGCCTGCTGTGTCGATTCGCCGAACACTGCACAACAGAGGCAATGACACTGCTTTGCCTTTGAGAAACGCTTACAGTATATGAAACAGAACACGTAATGAATGTTCAAAGATTTAGAACATTTACACAACCACACTTGCAGAAATACACATTTGCGCATGCATACTTGCCTTGCAAATGATGTTGCATGCTTGGATGACCTTTGAATGGTTTTGACACCCACTATCAACTTTCTCTTATGTGAAATTAGCTATGTTAATGAGGATTAGAATGGCCCATTTCATCCTACATCGGCACAAGCAGCGCAACACACTGAACCAGATAATGTGTCTTTAATGGGTTCTATTAGAGCAGGACTGTAATGCTGCACATGGCCTGGTTATAAAAGATTTCATTAGCTTGTAGGATATGACAAAAATAACACTTTATTGCAAGAATAGGACCAAATATGCCTTTTTTCGTTGTGCCCCAGCTCAGTGATCTAAACAAATAACTGCAGCCCTAATTTATCCGTCAATCAACCACAACCTGTAACAGACGATAGATTCCAAACTATTTGGGGAAGCTTTTAAGAAACGGAGCAAATTAACCCACAAAAAAAAATAACTCGCTGCCATGAATTGAGCAACCTTTTTTGAAATAGCCGTAGACTCTGGAGCGGGGCCCAGCTGTCTGTTCAGCTTTAGCTTTTCTAGGAAGGAAGCTCTCCTCAAGTGGCTTTGCCCCTCCACGGGCTCCGGGTGACAGTGACGATGATGGCAGCATGGCAGGGGCAGTCGAGAACGAACGTCCACAGAGAGCAGACATAATGTTGCTAATTCGCCCGGGTCTGTTAGTCAAGGAAGACAGCAGGATCTCAGTCGTCCACCGTCTCTGTGTATATTTGCAGGAGGATGAAATGCAGAGGGACTTTTGGGTGATACAGATTGTAAATAATGAGTAAAACACAACAAAACAAACACAACACCCAGAGAATATGAATGCATGAGGAGGGCCAGGCGTCCTTCCTCCCTCCCTCCTTGCTGCACTGTTGATTTTGCCCGAGCAAAATGCGACTGGGGACTGCTTAGACCATCAGAATGCGTGGCCTTAGGCTTGCTCCTCTACATCTTTCTCTCCAAGAGGAAACATCATTATTCGCTGTGGCTAACTGAAGGGTGATGAACAATTGCAGTGAAAGTGAGGGGGCATCATGTACAATAAGCAGAGAGGGAGAGAAGAGCGGAGACAGAGGGGGAGCCACCGCGAGATGTTTCGTGTTCAATCAGCATAGGGCTTTTTTCTGTCTGTACTGTCCTCACCCTTGCTTTCAGTTATCCTCCTCCTCTCTCTCTTTACTCCTGAAATAAAAATGTTTAAGGGGCCTGTGAGCCACAGAGGAGTAATTAGAGTTTGTTGTTCTCCCTCTGTCCTCTCTGTCTCCTCCTCTTCAGGCCAGTCACACAGTGGAGGGGAGGAGTTCACTGGCTCTGTGCAGCGGCTTTGCTCCAAACCATTATGACCCTGCAAGCTGTTTTGTTCGTGGGGGGGGTCCTCATTAAATATGCAGCATGGCTAACTTTGGTGTGTGTGTGTGTGTGTGTGCGTGTGTGTGTATGTGTGTGTGTGTGTGTGTGTGTGTGTGCGCGTGTGTGCGTGTGCACCCACGTGCATGCTTGTGGCTGCAATGTTAGTGGGGTCTTGTCCAACTCTGTAGCAGATGGCAGGCTTGAGAAAATGCAAGGGAGGGAGGGAAGTGTGTGTGTGTGTGTGTGTGTGTGTGTGTGTGTGTGTGTGTGTGTGTGTGTGTGTGTGTGTGTGTGTGTGTGTGTGTGTGTGTGTTTTAGGGGTTTCAGGCCTCTTACCTCAGCAGATGCTGGTTTAACGAGGAAGAGAGGAAAAGGGTTTGAAGGGGCTTGTACACTGACAGCACCAGTGGGAATATACAGTGGGGTGGAGAAAATAACAGGAACACCTTAGAACAGAATGCAGTGCAATCCATCTGAAATGGTCTTCTCAAACACAGGAATACTTACTGCTCAGCTGTACAGTTTCAACATGCTTGTACCGTAAAACCAACAGAGTAAACAGTACTGTAAAAGTGCTGAATTAATTAGATTACATGAAGGATTTACAAGTACAACACAGAATATGAAAGTAAAACAATGAAGAGCACAGAAAAATAGATATAGACTTCTTTAAGAGAAGGCTGTGTGTGAATTTTAATAAGTGATTTAAAAGATGCTACAGTGTTGACTAGCCCGAGTACTTGGCCTGGGAGTGACAAATCTGAGGGGCACAGACTGAAAAGGCCCTGTCACCTCGGGTAACAAAGCAAGTGGTTGGAACAACTAGGAGACCCCTGCCCGAGGATCTCAGTGGGGATTAACATATCAACAATACCTAGGGGCCTGACCATGCAAAGCCTTAAAATATACAAGCAAAATCTTAAAATCTATTCTAAAACCCACAAGAAGCCACTGCAACGGGGGCCCCTGGTTGGCTCGCTTGGTGGATAAAAAAATTTTTTTAAAGCCATTTTTGGATGAGCTGACCCTCAAATTATTTGTCTCATCACCATTACTTTTTTTGCCAATGTCGCCAAATGTTGCCATGTCGCGATAAACGAGAATGTTTTTGTGTCCAACCCCTGTGTGGTTGTAGTGGATACGATTTGTCTTGGGTTTGGATTTCTTTTTACGGTGGCCACCCCTTTTAAAGAACACTGGAAATTGTCCACACATATACACAAATACGGACATAAAATGTTCTGAGAGTGGGAATAAATTAATAGAGAATACAGAGTCGCAAAAACATCAAGGAGTATTCCGCCAGATCTCCCCTGCGGACAAAGCATTTCTCTCTTTCGTTCTCTTTCTCTCTGCGAGAATGGCAAACATGATTAAGTGACGGACGAGGGGCTTGTCTGCCGTTATATATCTCTGTCTGCGCTTCTGCTCTCTTAATCGCTGACTATCTTTACTCGACTTCTCTCCCTCTCCCTTACACCCGTATCTCTCTCCTTCCTTCTCTCAGCATCTTTTCATTGTGCGTTAACTCGCCCTCACTGTGTCTGTGTCATATTACTCAGAGCACACAGGATGCGGCTGCTGAGGCATGCTGACAAGAGAGTAGGAGATGATGCCGACTCCCCTGGCAGGAATCAGACTTATCACCACAATGGATTCACATTCAATATTGATTCCCGCATAGCCAATCCATTTGAATCAAACCAGTGTCTGCGGCTGAACACTTTATACAGTGTTCCAGTGTGTTTTACAGCATGATGCATTTTGTCTGTAACAGGAATACGAGCTTTAACAGAGATGCTAATTGGTGGAGATGATTTATATTTGGCATTGATTTCTACACAGTGAATCAACAGGAATCAAGCCAGTGTCTCATGATTAACACCTGAAACACTGTAACGGCGTGCAGATTAGGAGGTATTTAAGGAAACCAAGACAAGTTAATAATAAAAATAATAAAAAGTTAATAATATTTAAGTTTATTTATGAAGCACGTTTTAAAGCCAGAGTTTACAAAGTGCTGTACAAGGAAAAAAGAAAATTAAATACACATACAAAGTAATATCACTTTGTCTCCCGGGCAGCTTTGTGGCAGCTCTCTCCATTTTTATCTTGTAGATGGGTTAAATGGCCAAGGTGACTTGTTTTGCAACCTCTACTTCTTTTATTCTGTTTACTGTCCGATTTCAGCCATGCATAGCATATAGTGCCAATTTCTTACGAAACTACACCGTAGCATAGTTTATTCACTCCAAACCAGTTGATGTTTTTTTTTGCAACATTCAAAAGTTAAAATTTGACCGTTAAATGAAAACATGGCTAATGATGCAGTATTTAGGGAAGTTTAGCAAAATGTAGTTGAAGAAAACCAATTTGTTTCTCCTAATTGCCATAGGGAAGAGTCATAACGTCAGTGAACTGATTCAGTAATGTCCATTATACAGCAATGGTTACCTAATATTTTATCGTCAAATAAAGTTAGCCGCCTTAAGCTACTGGTCATACCAGGCCAATTAAAGCTATAGTAGCAAAAACTGAGTATTGAGCAAGGATGGGTTTTATTGCTAAAGAATTGACCTTTTTATTTGTAAGAAGTATGTGTTATTTTTTCTTTCAAAACGTACATATTCTTGCTTTAATGGAGCAGTAATGTGTTTTATTTATCACATAGACTTAATGAGTCGAAGAAGAAAATCCTTTTCTATCTATCACTTTAACTCACCCGACAGGCTATCATAAATACTTTGCTGGTTTTTAGTGGAAATGAAGTGATGCTGTCATGTAGTCTCCGGCGAATTCAACCTGCAGAGGCCAGCCAGTCTGACTGCTTCTACCTTTCCAATTAGCAACACTGCGACCATTCATATTTCTCTTTACCTGCAGGGTACTCTTGTACCAAGTCTAATCTCACTCACGTACTGCTGCAAAAAAGACTGGAGAGCTAAAAATGTAAAGTTCCCTATATTGTTTGTCTTAAAAGGTGATATTTCTGTCTTTTAAAGTTCACATTGACATTTCCAAATTTCACTCCTCTCTGGCTCAACCTGGTACTGTGAAAAATTACTTGAGCTTTAATGATACTCCCATTGGTTCTGGGAAACGATATGCTGCACTTGAGTGCTGACTGATAAGTGCTTGATATAGCCTAAGCATGATGGGTAACAAAAGTAGCAAGTCTATGTGAATGGGGAGCTCAAAAGACTCTGGTATTTTAATCCATACACACACTTCATGAACAGATGTAAGGTTAAGTTGTGGGGGTTATGCATCAGAGCATGGAGCTGCTCTGTGTAAACACACATATACTGTATATGCAATATTTTTAATGTATCCTGTGGTTGAGTGCATCAAATCCCCTAGAGGCATCAACATGCTAGCAATGAAGAGGAACATGCCTTTAATAGAATCAACACATTAACTCATACAAATCTGTGTGCATTCATTTTTTCATGATGTTCATTGTTTTTCTCTTCACGATAGGCAGGCAACATTAAGACAATATAAATAGGTGGCTGTAACATCAAAAAAACATAAATAGAAATGACATAAATTCAGAATAACAACAATAGCAGCGGTGAAAGAGCGACAAAGACGGCTTGGGAAAATGTGAGACTTTAGAAGCAGTTTGAGTCTTTTATAAAGACGTAGACAACCTTTGATTTGTTCAGGAAGACATTTTATTTTAGAATTGATTATTAAACCTTGCCTCTGAAAAAAAAAAAGCAATTGGCTAAAAAATTAATAGAGACACTTTGTCACAATTAAGAACATTAGATACTGATTCTGCAAAGATTATGGCACAGTTTTATTCTTCAAACATGCATGTTGCAATGAGCCAGTCACTTTGGAGGATTTTCCTCTTTTGTCTCTTTTTGTTAGGATATTTGGTCCCTATAGGATCAAATACAACAGAATGCATGTGAACAAATGGCTTGCATGTGCAGGTACCTTTCTATATGAACATACAGTATATGGACATGCACAGTACATATGGAGACTGACACACATTGCGCCATATGGGTGTTCAACATGATAATTCCTCCAGAGCTGAACAGCAGCAGCAGCATTTTTTGAAGATGAAAGCAAAGAGCCGAGAGTTAACCCTTTCCTTCAAACATCAGCTCAAAGCTGCTGTGAAATGTTCCCTCAGGGATCAACACTCAGCCTGTGGTCCACCTCTGTGAGGAAAATGCCACACACTGCCTTCCTCCTGCAGCTGCTGGCTACTGTGAGCTCTCATATTCTGAGTAGCAAATGTGCAACATTTTCATGCAGTTCAGAATTCCTTTTCTAGTTAGGGGAAAACAAACTTTGATTACGAATCTGAAGGTCAAGTGCAATGGCAATCTGACAGGAGCAGGCCCGTTTCTTGCCGTTTTGGACATCAACTGGCACACAATTTTTTCATGCGTTAATTTGCACGTCAATATATTTTTGTACTTAAACACAAAATGCGAATATTAACTGGCGATAAAGTAATTGAATTTATTTTACTCGGTTTTAGATTTTTCTGAACTTAAGCACCGTGAATTAAGGCATCAACCAATCACCTTGTATTGTTTACTTATTATAATTAATTAACACAGAGTCTGTCATCCAAACTTTATAGACGGCAAACTTGATTACTCCTTTCAACCCTGACAAAGTTTCTTTTCAGAGGCACTCTTTCCGTTCTTACCTTTCACAACAAAGCCCTAGACATATGCTACAGTCACATCGCTGCTGCTATGCATAGTTTTGACACGAAATATTCACATTTTACATTTTCGTGTTGTTTATTTGTTGCGCTCCCAGTGTGTAAAGGCCTTAAAACATAGGACAAGCATGTAATATGTCATGTAAAGAGAAATGTTCTGCTCCAGTGGCAGAGAAGGGTGAAAAAGATGTAGTTTGAGCTTGCATTTTTTTATGCCTGAATTAGTTTAATTCCATAATCATAACAAGGGGGAAAGAAACATTAGCCTTGTATGAAAGTTACTGTCTTGTACTCTTGCTCATTGAAATTTGAACTGTTCATGTATACAAATCTAGACTAAATTACAGCAGTATGGATCTGTTCTGTACCTGGTTGCGCTTACGTTATGTCAAAATTGAGTGCGCTGACATTTAAAGACTCATGACATTTAAGTCCATTAACATAGTAAATTGTGTTTGCGTGTGTGTGTGTGTGTGTGTGTGTGTGTGTGTGTGTGGTTGTGTGTGTGTGTGTGTGTGTGTGTGTTTTTTGTGCTTGTCATTTTGTCAGTTTGCCAAGTGCAGACTCTGCAAGAATAAATGGCGGGGAATCCTTTTCAATGCATAAAACAACTCTGAAATGTAAAAAAGTGAAATATTTTCTCAGTAGTTTGGTGTACACAGACTCTGAGGGTCTGTGTATTTTGCAGAAACTGTTCAGGATCACTAGCTTTATTCTTTCAAACTTTATTAGGGGTTCCTTATCTCTGTGAGCGTTGGCTCTGTGATGTTCTGGCTATTCTACTTTATTTGGAGATGATAGTAACACATAAGGACAGATGATGCCTCAGATACGTCACTGGACTTTCAGCTTTGTTTTCTGTGGCTCCTGCATAGCTTAACCTTGTTCAAATACTTCAAAAACTGTTTGACTGTACTGTTTGACATTGACGAACAAGTACACAATGAGGTTAAAGCTGACTCAACTATAGGCTAAAAAAAACACAGAACACAAACTTTGCTTTAGTTTCTTACATTTTGTCTCATACAGAAATGTGTACACATTTGAGTGAAAACTCCACTGTGGATTGTTAAGAAAGTGTCCTGCAACAAGCATCTTCATGTAATTGTCGTCTGTATTTTGTGAAATAAACAGGGTGAAGGAAAGAGAGAGAAATAGTTCATTTCCAATACAGAGGTGGGATGGAAATCAGTATAACAGCAGTGCAAAGTATGACTGTAATAACTGTCTGAAAGAAAGAATGATGAAAGGTAAGAAAGGAAATAAAGAAAGGAGAGAGACATTTTGAGATTGTCCATTTCAAGACACTGGAGCAGCCAAGGTTATTGCATTTTACTGAATATCATAGACCAGCCCATGAATAGAAATCATTTCTTGAGTCTTGGCTAAAGAGAATTGAATAATATGGAGGCACATAATGTACAACATTGAATAAACTCATAATAGACGATGAGAGAGAAGGTGAAACACTCCTTTGTCCTCTTACTGGCTTTACATGAAATGGACAGTATTAATCTTACTGACAGTAAGAGATGACCTATTCCTTTGAGCGATTCATTAGCAGCGAGCGTGGTGGCTGAGAGAGGGACGGCTCGCTCATTATGACCTATTAGATCTTCACAAACCAGGGATGTCGCTGGACATGAAAAAGATATGCGCCAACTAGCAACTTTAACTGCTAGAATCTGGCCTGCAGCAAAGAGACCATTGAAGTAGAAACAATAATGTGCATTGTAAGCAAGCCAAAGAAGGTGTATTTTGCTTCTTAGGGTCTTTTACACCTGCCTCAAAACAATGTTTTTATTGATTTTTTTATTGCAATTACAATTACAACTTTTTGTAGCCTAAAAAAACGCGTGACATCGCTTAGAGCACCTTTAATCTCTGTTGTACTATAACAGCAAAAAAACTAAAATATATGATATAATATATGCACACTAAAACGTATGATATCCTACGATATCCTAATTAGGAGCGGTCTCCTAATTAGGAGACTGCCAGTTGGCTACGAGCTCCATGGCGCCGAGCTGCAGTTGCTAGATGTTTAAGCCACTACAGAGCTTGGTGACACCGACCACAGACCTCCGTTGTATTAGCGGTAGTTGGTGGTTCAGTTACCCGAAAATAGGTGACTTTGAGCTGGGTGCAAAGCACCGCGAGCTGCCGGTCTTTTCGGCGGACATTACAGTTAAATTTAGTCCATACAATATGACCATTTTGCCGCAACGAAACCAGTTAAGTTTAGGAAAAAGATGTTTATCTGTGTTTTAAGCCCCCAACGTCTCCTGGAAGGCACTAGGATTAGGCAATGGTTATGGTTAGGGTTAGGTTTGGGTTAAAACAAACCTGGTTAGGGTTAAGATTAGGGTTAAGTGCCTTGAACGGTAGCAGCGCTGCCTCGAAGGAGATGTTGGGGGCTTAAAACACCACTGAGCGAAACAAATCGTGGTTTGGATTAAAACATTCCTAAGGAACACGCATTTCCTGGGTGAAAAGGCTTTAGTGTTCCCTGGGAAGCGAACTCCGCTCTCTGGCTGGAAGGTCCTATATGTTACTGCCCACCCATCAACCCCGACCACCTCCCTAAGCGGCCAGCCGCGTTCTTATACAGCAGCCGTCAATGTAGTTAATACAGCAAAAACAACGTGGAATGCTTACGAATTACAGTGCTTAACTTTTCTGAGCTTTTTGAACGAATGGTTCATGAGAACAGGCTGCAGTATCACATGTACAGAATGAAACAGAAAATAATGGCACCTCCAGCAAAGCCATGATACGCACTAATACAAAAACAAACAAGAATTGCACCTCTGCTGTCACCCTCCAAGACATGTCTCAGTCCTTTTTCCCCTTCTGGGGTTCACAACTTGTTGAATTGTATGTATCTTTTCCTGCATTTACCCTTTGTAGAAGCTCCCACACCTGCCTTATTTAGTTTGGCTGAATCTCACTAGATTTAGTACTTGTGCTCATTAAAAGTGGACCAGACAAGCGGGTCTAACATACAGTATGTGGTGTAACTGTTACAGTAAGTTATTTATACCTTCTTACATACAACATACAATCAACATACGCTCCTGTTTGATGGCCTTCGTAGTTTGTAAGAGCCCCAGCATAAATTATATAATGCGACAGGTTTTGATTATACAGCAGCTGAAAAAGTCATAATCATAATAAGATCAGTGGTGCTTTGGGGGAGAGACAGATAGTTATTGCCTCATCCAACTGGAATATGCCATGAGGAATCACAATCACTCATAATGACAGGAGGCTGAAAAATCTAAAAGTCTAAAAATCGTACAGAGGCAAAAATCCTGATTAAATATGCATACACACCCCAGATTTGGCATATTGGAAAATCTGAAAAATCCTACATAATAGGGGGAAACCATTTCCCCCTGGCAGCAAATTTAACTCCAGAGTAAAAAAAAACTCCCAGGAGCTTCTTATTTTACGATAGATCACATGTGTCAAACTCAAGGCCCGCGGGCCAAATCCAGCCACATGCTGATTTTGATCCAGCTCGCATATTAATTTAGGTTCATAATACATTTTGGCCCAACTAGTTTTTGTTGCTTTATCTGAAGTTTTTGTCACTTTTGCCAACACTTGACATTTTTTTCAGCATTTTTGCCACTTTTTCAGACGTTTTTGTCGCATTTTTTGATGTTTTTTTCCCAATATTTTTGTGTCGCTCTTTTCTTTGATGTCTAAGTTACATTTTTTGAGGCTTTATGTCGACCAAGCTGTAAGTGAGAAGACTATATGAGACATGCAATAATGCAAATGTTTGACCTTGTTCGATTAAATAAAGCATGTCAATAAAATGTACATGTCTGGCGCTTGATGTAATTCTTTTTTTCCAGTGTGGCCCTTAGTGAAAATGAGTTTGACACCCCTGCAATAGATCAACACACACTAACACACAAAGGACATTCAGACAATGAGCCTCAGTTTTGTCTTACAGTGACTGACTGTCAACCTTGGTCTACATTTGTTTTTCCTTTTTTGCCAAGTATGCTTCTTCTTTGTAACTGGACCCCTGAAGCGGTCATAGTATTCATTATTAAAATGCAAACTTATCAAAGTCAACTCCTCATTGCTTGAATTTCAAGGCTGACTTACTCCCACGTCTCAGCCTCCTCCTCCATTTTTCATTTTCGCTTCTTGCCCATCCTCATTTCAGGAAGACAATCTGCCATTCATGTGAAATTGCCACCATTTGCATAACTGATGCATGGGTAGGGGTACGAACTCTGGCAGTGTTGATGTCACAAATGCAATTGGAGATGGGAGCGGAGGAAATAATTGGCCCGCAGCATTACTCCCTTCCATTCGCTATCGCTTTCACCTCTGACGTCGCTTCCTGACACGAAATGTCATGCAATGACAAGCAATTCCAAAAGACACCTTCAAGATTCTCACCAGGTGAAAGTCAGGTTTGCTTTGTATTTGGTACGCTGCAGAAACTTTGCGGTGAAGATGTGTCAAAGAACAGCTGCTTTATTGAGAGTCTGAAATGTTTGTTTTTAGCTGCTTTGGCCCTTTTCAGTCACAAACAGCCACAAAATAACTGCATTAGGAGTTGATGCCACTAAACCTCTTATGATTCCAGTTAAGTAGTCCTAACGCTTTAGTCTCATTATGTTATTATTCCTGTTTTCAATATTCAGTATAAATAATGAATCCATTTTGCCTTGCGCTTTACCATTCTTATATTAGCATAAAAATGTATCCAGCGGCCAGGATTCATGCTGTTTTAAAGCTATAATTTAACTTTTACTGCCTTTTAGCAGTAACATGACTATATTAAATATGAGGGGTTGTTGATCAATACCAGTGTCTCCTGATTTTAAGACACTCTCAGCATATAACAACTAGTCATTAGTGCAGTTATAGCCACTCCAGGGAATATTTTAATGTAATAAGGACACACAGTGTCACAGACAGCTAAGCGCCCTTCACAGTTTAGCATTATCAAAGAGAAGTGGTAGCCCACATAAATGATCCTGGTTCAATCTGTTCAGTTATACATTGGCTTGTTTTTACAAAGTGGAGCTTAAACATTTACAATGTTGGCTATTATTCTTTGGATAGAAGCTCTGTAATACTCAACATGAAAAATAATGACTTGGTATTGAAATGGAATAGGAAAAAAAGGTAAAAGGCATCAACATGGGACAGGATTGGCAAAGGGAAAAAATAACAGGGCTGTGATGAGCTCACAGGATTCACTCTTATCTAACCTCCTCTCTCGCAGTGAGAAACTGCTCCAGACAGTTAGCAAGACAGGAGTTGAGCTAATGAACTTGCTAACTCACAGCAAGCTAGCTGGATGTTAGCAAGCTAGCTAGCTTGGAGAGCCCCCTTCCCTCCCTCTGCTTCAGTAACTTTCTGAAATGAAATGATTTACATTTCTGAGAACTAAATGTCAGAGGGAACTAAATGCCACAGTACAGAGAAAAGACAAAGACGTTGGTAATGCAAATGTGGATTTACGTTTGCATTACAATTGTGAGACGGGGCATGCCATGCCAGAGGTCTGCGCTCTCCAAGTGCCCTTGTTGTTAACTTTCAATTTCAATTTTAGCCCTTGTTGCCATTTTTCACCCACGTGAATAGCTGCCTTACAGAGCTTACAGTCAAATTTCAGAGGCACACGCTCTCTAATGCCACATCAGATGAACATAGATCAGGTACGCCAAGCAACAAGCTGATTCTGAGCAGCTGAAGACGTTGGCCATGTGAAGGTCAACATCCTGGTCATCAAGTGACAGTGTAGCAGGTCGCGAGTTGTGCACAGAGGGCACAGACTGTTCAAAGGCTCATCTTCCCAGTTTTCTACTTGCAAGTGTAAGTGTTATTCCCAATGACATTCCAGTAGCCAGCACAACCCACTGAGAACTGATTAGGACAAATGGAGCTGACAGGTTTGTCGCTGTTCCCGGAGTTAGAGAGACATGCAAGGCAGTTGAGTAGAAGTCTCCCTGTTCTGTCAGGCCAGATCACACAGAGACGAGATGGGAGATATGATCCTTTTGGCAAACTTGGATCACCTCTTTTAGACTATTTGATTGTACAAGCTTTTATTATTTTGTCATACAAACTGAGAATTTCTTAGCCATCACCACCTTATAACAGCCCTAGATGACAAACAACAAAACCTATTTGCTTCTCTTTGTCATTCATAAGTGGATGATTTCTCAAATTATAATTACCTCAGCAAAGTATAGGTCTACCATGCAATTTAATATTTGCAGACTACAGAAAATCATTAAAAAAAGTTATCATTTTTACATGACATCAGCACACTGCCCAAACACCAGAAGATTGGAGTTTCTGTTGCTTTGGTTTCTGGAAATGGCTCATTTCTTTCCTTAATTATGTTTAGCAACAGCCTTGTGGTTTGCTTAGTTATAAGACGTGTTAAATGTGGTCAGTGCAAGCGATGCGGTAGCTACGGATGCAGTATGTTTGAATCTCAGATTTTAGGGACGTGCACATCTCCCCCTTCAACAGAGCAATGCGAAAACATCTCTCTAGTGACAAACTTTGCACAGATACAAGACAGTATAGTCAAGGGCACATTTAGGTTTTATTTTTTTTTTAAGCCCCCAGCGTCGTCTTCCAGGCAGCACTGCCTGCAAGGTGCTTGGATTAGGCAATGGTTAGGGTTAGGGTTAAGGTTAGGGTTAGGTGCCTTGAAGTCGACGGTCGCAGCACTGCCTTGAAGTCGACGTTGGGGGTTTAAAACTCCATCGAGCGCACATTTAAGGCGACATAAACATAGCAAAAACATAATTTTGAATGAAGAGGATCTTTAATTTTAGTTTTAAGTTTTATACAGACATAGTGGTTCCCAGACTATGAATCCTAATGACTTTGGTGATCGCCTGACCTTTTCCTCTAGCATTTCCATGAGGTTTACATTTGTGGTTTTGAGTGAAAGGTCTTATTTATAGGATTGCCATGAAGTTTGGTAATGACCTTTGTCTCTGTGTTACTGTTCTTGGATTTCAACGTCTTGGGTCCACGTTGGTAAAGGAGTTGCCTCATTTTATTCTGTAACATGTTGTCATGTTTGTCTTGTAAATCCATAAATAAAGGAATTAATTAAGTTGAGTGCAGAGGCTAGTCCTTCACAATCCAGGTTTAATTAACTTTAAAGACAGCTTTTTCCTCATCATGGAGAGGTGGGTCTGTTATTATTATATTCAGTGCCAGTAATGTTTTAGCTAAAGGCAGCCTTCATGATCAGATGAAGTCATATGCATGCCTGTGAAATGCTACTATTGCTCCATGTTTTGATTCAGCGGAAACCCCTCAGTTTAAAAAATGGCCCTTCAAAAATAATTTGTCATTACAACATTGAGATTAAATCTACTATACAATACAGGTTCCATCGCCTGCTATGATGAAAATTTGTCTTTGACCATACCTTGACAGTAAAACAGTACAACCCGAGACATGTACCAGCCTGAGAAGGATTGCTTTATAAAAGATATGGACACTGCATGTGAAGTTTAATTTGTCCACTAATTAAATTTATCCAGCAGGGATCGGGGTGATCTGGGGATATTCTACCTAATTATAAGAAATATAATTAATGTCTCTCTCATATGAGCTAATTTCCACTACTTCCTATCACTTTTGATAAAAGCGAGGAAGGCTTTTTTTTTTTTTTCTCCAGTTTTGCATCGATGAAAGAATTAGTTATCGCACTCGCCCTGATTCATTTGGAAAACATGAAAGCCTCTCCGATAGCCACATAATTAAACGGTTATTTTGGAGCATTCAATTTAAACTTGGGCTCAGCAGTGCCCTTGTAGGAGGAATAGAATCGCTTTGTCTCAGCACTCTCTTTGACTCTGAAGACAGTTTAAGGAAATCTAGTCGCAATAAAGCACCAGATCTGACTACAACACTAGGCTCAGAATTAATGATTTGCCTTTGATCCGACAAGGGCAATGCAAAAGGGCCTTTTGGCCTCATCTAAATGAGTTCCTAGTTCTGTGGAAGACTGCTAAATTATTAAGGCTGTGCTAGAAGTTAGATTTTTCTTTTCTTGCATTGCACCAAGGGAACCTTTGGCAAAGAATCCAAAGATTTAAAATAGAAAGTATCTGATCTAGGTTTGCAATAATCAAGATGCCTCATAGACTGAAGTTGCAGAATGTCTGCCTAATCTAATCAACTTCTTCATTAACCTGCATTGTCTATATTTGGATAGTATTTCTGAATTTTCTTCTGCAGAATACAGCACACTACAGTGTATCGTGATGGACATTGAGCTGCCGGCTACAATTTGACTGTAGGACACCCTCATCTTGTTTTATATATTCAGCCGAGGTGAGGGGGAGGGTTGGCCTATCAAGTGATGATTTGCGTAAACAAATAGATCCTGACTGGTGGTATAATCCTTCCCATGATGGCCAAAGGGCAAATTTAATGCACGGAGATATCCACGTCAAAGTCAAAGAGCAGAATAGCCTATTTTTAATCCACTTATCTGAGTCCTTGATTTTCTGCACATTTGATTTCTTATTCAACCTGATGAAAATGCTTTTGAAATGCAGTGCTTTTGAAATAAGGTGGTGCACATGAATCAAAACCACTGGGTGCATGTATGTACTGTATGTGTGGTGATAGGAAATATTTTATTTAAACTCATTCTGAATAATAAGTGTCCAGCAGCAGACAAGTATTCTGGTGTAGTAACAAGACAGAATAAGGAAGAGAGTTGGCTTGTTGACTCTCTTCTCCTTTTCAAGGAAACCTCTTGACACTTCGAGTGATTGACATATTTACCCCTAAAGTCCTCCACCATTCCTTTCTCCATCTGTCGCTGCCCTTAACCACACCTCATCCTGTTGAGAATGGGCCGACAGAGGCAGGAGATTAGGGGCTAATATGGTATTGGAAAGGAGGAATAATCTCACCCTATCTTTTCTCATAAACTCAAGAGGCGAGAGGACAGTCCTCCAGCCTGACTGACAGACTGCTGCACTCATTGACTGACAGCCGCCAAGGTTAGGGTACGTCAGATTGAAGTCAAGTTTAAAAGCCAGTTAGCAGCGTACCGTCTTAGCCTCAGGTCATCATTGTGGATGACCGCCTGTGCTATCAACTCTAATCCTGGCCTAAAGCCTCGTTCCCCATTCCCACAGGACCAATATTACTCTGGGACGTGATATGGTTTTGCAATCATTTCTTAGACGTATGGTGATTTAAATTCTTTGCAAATCTACCACGTCTGTAATATGTAAAGTAAAAGTTTGAGGGCCAATTCCTGTCTGTGTTTAGAAGGACAGAGGTCTCAGAATAGTATTAATCCATTGCAAATCAAATTCTGCAGTATTGTTTCTCCTTTTGAAACGAACGATTGCTCTGTTCCAACCCTGTCTCCTAGAAATTACATTTATTATACTCCTGATTTGCAACAGCAAATATGTGTTGGGAGATCAAATAACATTTTTTATCAGCATAATGAAGAAATGTTTTTAGATGTATTTCTGCCAAGTCGCAAAATATTCATACTGATCATGTCTGCAAAACAAACGTGTTTTAATGCATGATTAAGAATTTCTGATAGTTTAGGGACACTAGGAGCTATAAGTTTAGGGAAAGATTGTGGTCTTGGTAAAACATTTAAAAAGTCAACAGTGGCATGAAGCATGAGATAGGACTTCTTTACTTAATTAACATTTAAATGAAATTACAACCTTTCCCTAACCGTTGTTGCCCAAACTTAACCACTTTCCACACCCACCACCTCCCTACAACATCTGAAGAACATAACACTTCTTTCTTAACTGAAATTCTTTTTTTTGCCAATTAACATAATCCTGCCTTCCCTCAAAATGTATCCCTATGAGACAGGGTTATCTGTTCTTACTGTTATTAAAAATGCAGACAGAGGTGGAACAAGTTATTAACTGTGCATGCACTTGAATGACAAGGTTGCTGTCAATGTTTTGCAACAACCGGATTTCTTAAATGTCAAGTTAATGAGAAAGCTAGTTACTCGAATTTGAATAAAGGATTTGATTTGAGAAGCCTTGTTAACACATCAGGATATCTGCTGGAAAAACACTATTTCTTAGCTATGTATACATGGAACTGGGTTTGTAATGGGTTTTTTACAAGAGCACATGAGCATGACACAGAAAGGGAAACGATGTGGCAGTAGTACAGTAAGATTATGGGCAACCTCATTAGATCAGTACATTCATTTTTTCTGAATAATTCAATCTAAAATTGAAACTGACACTAAAATGAAAATCAGTGTCTTACAGAAGTCTAAATAAGTCAGTTTACACAGCCAAACAATGGACTATTTGTTAAAATCGCACATTCAATGAATCATTATTATAGACTGTCCACTCACTGTGCAGCCCATAGACCTTCAAAAAAATAAAATGGAACAAAAAAAACAAAGAAATCAGCAAGCTTTGGTTCAAAATCTGGTTAGTTATAAATCTCATTCTTAAACAGTTGTTTGCAAACATTGTTTACTACAGTAGTCACAACTTATATATTTAGATGCTTGGTTGACAGGGTTATTCATTCATTGTTCCCAACAAACTGAACTGTAGTAGCCCCATGTGAATAAGGCTTAAGTCACTTTTCATCAGGCCTCTTCTGTTTTTCATAATCTGCTTCTGCTTAAAACGCTGCAGGATCAGACTCACCTTCCTTTAAACTCTGTCTCCTCCAGTTCCCCTGAGAACAGAGAGTGGACTCCCCACTCCTGAGTCACTTTTACTTCGCCCTTCCCTCGCTGTTATTTCCTCTATGGAAAATGTGCTTATAGGATTTCAGTGACAAACGGGAGAGATTCAAGTTTACATCTATTTACACACTTCTCAGGCAACGCTGCTTTTCATGTTCACTCAGAGAATGGATGCGTTTGCCATGAAAATGACAAAAAACATGCTGTCAAGACGCTGACGACAGGCTTTGCGCCAGATGCCTCATACATGCCTTAAGGGATTATTTTTGAACATATTTTATTTCCCAATATGTCCTGCACAGTGGAAAATTATATAAAATATGTAATGTATAATATTACGCCTGTTTACCTATGTTATGAAGCAGTGATGCTTTTCAGAGAGCTCTCAAATAGACCAGGATTCAATATGCTCAGTATGCCTACACACTGCATGTCCTGTTGCATTGATGAAATATATTTTCACCTTGAGAATTACTGTAATAGTACTTTAGTTTAGTATATAGTTCTATAATCATCAGTTGTAATGAGCAGACAGCTGTGAACCCTACAAACTACATTCATTTGGTTCTATACAAACTACAAGAAATAAGCAACAGTCCAAGACCATATGTGCATGTCACTTTACAGTTTATACCACTCATTACTGTATATCTACATTAATACAGTACAGTATTTGCAGCCTGACTACACTGCATGGTGAATCCTTTAAACACCACCTTCAACTTTGAGGGGGATTATCCTTTAATAAGGTTTAAGCCAAATATAAGAAGACTCTTTAATTAAGCAAATAATTTTAAGCCATGTGGCTGTGATGCTTATCAAATATATGTAATTGTTTTATGTTTGTCACATCAGCCTCCAACCTGAAATAAAGAGAAAATTGAGGACAGTGTTCTGGTGCAGATTACTGTACATTTACATGACTGGACAAAAATAAAATTTGACATATTTAAATATTTTTTATCTTCAGTACAACAAAGACAGTAAGAAAGAAAGGTTGTTTTTGTTTTTTGTTTTTTTGGTAAAGTAAAAGTAAATTATAAAACCAAAGTTGCATCTATAACAGCTTGATAATAATGATGTCTCTCAATCTGAATGATGTCTCTGAAATCTAATCTGGAGCACAGATCCACAGAAACTGCATTACAAAAATACAAGTACAATTTGTTTAAAGAGGAATGCATTCTTAAAATCAATAAAAACAGCCATGAGTAAGCACGATGGAGCCTATTTGTGACTTTTTATTTACTCTCATTGTTTCCTCTTGAGGAACAGAGGTTACATAGCTAAATTAATCCCCTCAGGACCTTGATGGCATTTGCCTTCCCACATATTAAAGATAATGGAATAATTCACTCGCCCTTGAGCCGCCCGCCATGCATCCATACAGAACTCCTTATTGGGTCGCCAGCAAATTGAATGAACCTCCTTTCCATAAAAAGGTAATGGACTCCCTCAGATAGCCCTCTAAATAACATGGACGGTAGGGGAGGTAAGATGAACCAATTTATCATCTAACTTAGAAGAAGGTGCAAACGGAGGGCAAGGTCACACTCTCATTGATTACCGCTTCCCCTGTAGGGAAATGATAATTATGTGTACCAACATGGACCGGGGTCACCTCCAGTCATCACCAGGAAGGGTTAGAAATCCTCCAGGGAGGAAGTACAGTAGGGTTCTGTTGTGGAACATTATTGTTTTAGCTTACAGGATTTATGGCACATTTAAACAGTTCAAAATTATGTGATAGCATGGTTGGAGTAATGTGCCAACATATTCTACTCAAACAGATACATTGATAAACACTGAAAACTGACACTAAAAAGAAATGTAATTAACAAAATAAGAAAATACACCACTTACGTATACCATGTTAAAGGTGCAGTAGGTAAGACTTATAGAACTAAGTTTCTGTCATATTTGCTTAAACTGACCCTATGTTCATGTAGAACTACATGAACCAGGTCATTTAAAAAACAAATCTGGGTCCTCTGGCACCACCTACAGCCTGTAGTGTGATTTGCAAAAATCCACAGCTCCCTGTTCAGATGCACCAATCAGGGCCAGGGGGGGTGTCTAACTGCGTGTCAATCACTGCTCATACACACACATTCATTCTCCCTTGTGGGGGAAGGGGCTTAGGAGACCGTTTTGGGCTTTAGCGGAAAGGGGGGAGGGACTGAGAAGTTGTCGATGTTAAAATCTTTTGACTAAGTCCTGGATCTTTACAATCCTACCTACAGCACCTTTTAATTATGCTCTTTTACACTGATACTTGTGCCATATCTTTTCCACGTTGTGCAAAAAGGACAGGACATTAGATAATTTAAACTAGAAGCTTAATTTTAAATAAAGAAATCTTAATTTTTAAGTGAAAATGGCTATACGTTTGACCAGTTTACAATGAAATAAGCAAGTTTCTTTTTGTGCATTGTGGCCTATAGTTCTAAGAGTCAACAAAATGCATACTGTCTTACAATATGTCATGGAAGACCTGCAGTAAACATGCTTGTTATGCAAACCCAGTCTCACCAACCTAAATCATGATGTTGGGCTGCAACACAAATCTGAATTAATTGAGAGGCCAGATAGGTAGTTAAAATTTCCATCCGGCATCTGCATCTGCTGGTACAGCTTTAAGGAGAAAAAAAAACACCTAAAAACATAGGATGTTGCATAAAAAGATCACTGGACCACCATGCTACCTCTAGTTATAGTATATTGTGTTGACTGCTTTGCTCATCTTTCACACGCTAACGGCATTTCTGTCTCAAAAGCAGATCAAGTCTAGCCGACAGCCAACAGCACCCACACTGATTAGCATCGAGGGGGAGAAGTGGGTGGAGGAAGTCAGATTGATTGCTCTCTGTAGTCTTTACATTCTGAATGTCCTGCTCCTTTTTTAAGATGATTGATTTATATGTGAATGTCAGGTTGCATAGCTAATGTAAAGTCTCCTCAAGAGCCAGCAGTGATATGTCACGCTTGTAACCGACGCCTGCACACACTCCTACATATACGTACGTACATACATGCACAGTCATGTGTAGTGGGCAGCGTGGTGATACTTATTCTATAAATGTCAGCAGTGGTTGCTCCTGTCGAATGGTGTTGTTTATGAGTGGTGGACATGGTTGGGCGTTAGAAGGTAATAGAGAGATGATGCAAAAGGTGCTGTGAGATTTCTGCAACAGACAACATATACAATGATTTCTCTAAGGACACTGGAGTGAGATAAGAGTATATATATGTATGACATAGATATAGAGCTAGAGATAGAGACAATGTGAGGGACAAAGAATGCAGTGAAGTAAACGGAGGAAAAACAGAGATGGAGAGAGAGAGAGATTAGATTGAGGATATGACACCCGTGGCCCGTGTAACAGCCCACAGGGTGTAGCAGCAGACGTGGGAGGAGGTCATGACTTTGATACACTACAGACAGCGGGTGTCACGGGAATGTGAAGCTCTACTCGCAAAACCAAGACTCTGCTTCTTGGACGAGACTCAAATAGACAGAGACAGGAGGTTAAAGCAGCACAGAAACGAAGACGAAACAAGCCTGGAGGTCTGACACAAGCATACGAAGGCAGTGGGGAGTGAGTTGGCTCGAGATTGGATATGATGCCATCCACTAAGGTACATTTATAGCATCAAAATGGTGGTCGATCTGCTGGATCGTTTGGATGCTGCGCCTCCATCTGCCCGTGTGGCACACCTGGTAGGTGGCGAAGATGGAGCTGTGATGAGAACATGAGGGAGGATCATGGGGATAGTTTACCTGTTTACGTCTCCAAGCCAAAAGCAGCGTGATAATTAGCATAGGTGAAGAGAAAAGGACAGGTGTCAGGTAATTCAAGCAGTTGTAGAACCTGAAAAAATAGACATTATGGTGCTATTTATGTCTTATGTTGTGCAAATTCAGTGTTCATTTTAATGATGGTGCTGTATATTTAATTATTATTTTTGGTGCTTTTCTACTTTAAAAAAAAAAGTGTCCTGAGCAAGTTTCTTCGTTTGAAAAAAATGACTTTACATCTATTTCTCTACCGTAGGCAGGCAGCTCAATTTTGGGTATAATTTAGAACAAATTGAATTCCATGAATCCAATCATGAACCTCACCGTTAGCCATTTTCTGGCCAAGACATAATTTAATATAAACATGCCTATTTGTAATTTATATGGGGTAGTGTAGACACGACATGAAAGAAAAGTGAGAAAACACATTGTTATCCAAGAATACTTGTGACATGACTTTAAGCCTCACCCCCTCCCTGACAAATTGCACTCTGCTCTATGAGGGCATCTCAATCAACAGGAAGAAGAGAAAAAAATCTTCTGTTTTCTAAATTCTGAACCACATTCTCTTCTACTGACGGTGATAATCTAATGAGGGAACCGATACTGTGAAAGATGCTCATAAGCGAGCCTCTGTGATAATTCACTTGGCTATAATGCGTTGGAGAGGGCGTCACAGCTGAGGATGTGGTTGAAGAAAAAGAAAGTAAGGAAACATGATGGTCCATCCTGAACTGGTTCTCTAATTACCAGCGTATATCTAGATCTTGTCATGAGTTCCCTCACTCTCTCTCCTGCACCGGGGTGTCGATTGGCCCATTGAGTTTCATTCCGCCTGTCCTAGCCTGCTGCAAACCTGTTATGTTTACTGACACAAATTAGTGTGGAACTCCAGCAGCTCATTAAGGCAGGAGGGTGAGATCGAAATAGCAAAGTATACTGTAGGGTCACAATCTGTTCCCACATCGAGGTCTGTAAAACGCTTAAGTTAATGCTATGAATTATTCCCATAGAGCAACTTCAGGGAAACGTGATGGTGGATAATTGGAGGCAGAAATGGGAAAAGGCTGCTCAGAGGGTCCTTGATGCACAGAGCTATGGCTGCTGGTCTGTCAAAGCAGAGTCTAAATTAGCTTCAGTGTCATGGAAAAAGTTTTTTACCGTCTTCTTTGCAGTTGCTTGTAAATATTACTTGTTTAAATGTCAGTTTTCACTATTAATTGGGATAGGTGTGCTGCAAAAGTTGATGATGTTTGTTTAGGTTCTCTCAACAACAACAAAATAGGCCCAAAACTCGCACTCAATATGGAGCAACTGAAATGCCAAATCCTGAAACCATCTGTCAGCTGCTGTTTGAGTGAGCAAATTATTCTTCATTGGGAAAAATAAGACCCCTTTCACAGCATAGACTTGCAGGCCCATTTCCCTGATCCAACTTTTTTTTTTGAAAGGCTTCACTCTTTGTCTTCTTCTTTGGTCAAACTCTGCAGAAACACCTTCTGCCAATCATGCACAGGCTTTTTCCTCAGCATCTTCCTCCTCGCGTGTTCATCGCTGGTGTGATAGTGATAATTAAACGCGGGGCGTGTGCGATGATTATTGCTCGCTGCACTCCACATACATTAGCTACATTAGCATATGCAGAAGGCCCTTCAGTAATCTCCTTCACACAGGAAGAAGTGCAATGAGGAAGTGCGCCTCACAAGCTGCTAATTAAACCCAACTATGCCTGCCTCCCTCCCTCTGCCTTCACACAAAGAACCCTCTAATCACTTCTAACTCGATGTGGAAGCTAGTAATTGATGCACACGTAAGGTTTATGATGCGTGAAAGAGGAGAAACACAGTTTAGATGTTAACAATCTGGGTAAGCAGGATCATGTGACGCCAGAGTTATTTCACTTCTAAATGTGCCTGAAATGGCATCATTAATTATGACCACAAAGGGCATAGCGGCGATGATAATAACAGTGGTGATGATGATGATGATGATGATGATGATGATGGCGGCAGCAGCACCACAGTGTTGGCATTCGTATGAGGTTTCCGGCTAATCAAGAGTTAGACTAGCTTTGTTGTGAATGTTGCTGTCTGCTGGGGGTGCAGTCTTTATTCCCATGTGAAAATCCCTTTTCTTTTGCTCCGCACTCCACACTGGAATAAACTTTGCCTAACGTTTTGCTTCTCAAGCCAAAGCGGCTTGTAACAGGAATGAAATGTAAAGCAGCAGCCACAGGGAATGGTGCCATCTTTGTCAGAGCCTCGGAGCTTCAGCCTCCAATTCACAGGGAAGTGCTGCTGCCCTAACTCTGACATGAGCTCACTCTAGCAAATAGTATTACCATGCAGACAGCACTGACACATACATGTAACGATATCTGACATGTCACCATCCAATAAGACAATTTCTACTCAAATCACACACGCTGTGCAGCCGCAGCGTGTCGTATGTAGACGTTATTGAAATGTTGACATTCCTCAACATCCCCTCCTACGTGATCTCCCCTCCTCTCAGCTCCTATGAGTAACCACAGAGCTAACAGCTCTTGTGAATCTGAGTACTAGCACTGTGATTTGATTTTAGCTCTACAGAGAGTAGGCAAATAGAAAGAGCTGCCAATAGAATCCAGCAGGTTTGCCCAAGTCAAATGAAGCCTTTAGGCTATGATTCACTGGTTAAAAAAAAAATTTAATTTATTTCCAAAAGGGATTCATCCTTTAGTTGATATTGCAGTTGTCATTCAAATAACTCTGGAGAAGACCATCTATTTCCTCTATTTTAATTTGAATTAGATGTTCGGACTTTAGTAATAATCAGAATCAGAATACTTTATTGATCCCCTCAGGGAAATGATTTAGTTGCAGTTGCTCACACTCAAATTCAAGGTAAAATAAGAGTGAGAAAAGAGCAAGTCAACAAGTGTATAAAATAGCTACAATATGAAAGAAATAATAACGTTAAGTAGAAGTAAGTTAGATCAGGTTACAAGTAAGATTAGGTTAAAAAAGATTGTTTCAAATGGATTGTACAAATTCTATTGTAGTGCAGTGTCAACATAAATACAGTTCTAACATAAATCAGTACAGCGTGGATATAAGTAGCAGCAGTGAATAAATAAAACACCCTGCACATGTAGCTGATAAATGATTGCACCAAGTAATTATTGCACATAATTGTCCAAGAATATTGAGATGTGATGTGGAGTAGAGGATGGATTCACGACCCGAGCCCGACGGGCCGGGCCGAGTTCGGACAGATATTTAGAAATGATGTTCGGGTTTGGATCGGGCGCGGTCACATCAGCGCGATAAGGCATCGAACATTTTAAATTTAAAACAGCTTATTAACGTTCGCTTGTTGCCTCGTGTGCGCTGATGCGCTCATCTGTTGACATTTCCGAAGGCCTTCCTACAGTTGCTTAATAAAAGCGGGCTTTCCACACAAAAAAAAGTACGTGTCATTAGTATGAGAATTTTTTTTATAAATATCTTAATGCCTGTCGGGCTCGGGTCGGGTTCGGTTACTGCTCTGTCGGACGTGGGCCGGGCTTGGACAGAAAAATGCGGCCCGATCTACACTCTAATGTGGAGATACGTGATGTGATTACCAGTTTTGACACTAAGCGTGTAACACAGGGAGGAGTTATATAGTTTGATGGCCACAGGCAGGAACGACCTCCTGTGGTGCATCGTGGGTGTCGGAGTCTGTCACTGAAGGTGCTCCTCAGACTAACAAGTGTGTTGTGGAGTGGGTGGAAGGAGTTGTCCAGGATGGATTGTATTTTGGACAGCATCCTCCTCTCTGACACTATAGGCTCGTTCGAGATGAGAAAGGTCTGCGCAGAATCGATCACCAGAGATCGGCGCCCAATGCATGCCGGTTAGATTTGTGTCCGACTTGATCCCGACTTGCTGCCGACGTCGTGCACACGTGGGCAACGATAACCTCACGAGATCAAGGCGGCTGCGGGTTTGAGACGCAGGCAGCGCAGTTGCTTTTCACCGACTGCAAGACCCAGGCGGAGCCAGGGCATGCTGGGAAACGCCTGGCTCTCAGCTGATCTAACAGTCTAAAGTCTTTTTCTGCACAGAACACATGTTGTGTGGCTGATAGCTACATTTAGAAATTAGCGGAACTAAATCCGTTCTGATTACGGATCATCTACAGTATGTTGTTTATTACCTTCAGCAACAGATCGCATGTAGAGCATTTTGACAGCTACTATGTCATAATAAAAACAACTGGAGACTGTGTACAAACTGATATCTGGGTCTGATAACATTGTATTAAATCGGAATCAGACCTAACAGGATGTGAGTGTTTCTGTGACTTCCTGTTCAGCCTGAAGGCTGCTGGAAACAGCTGTAAACTGTCCGACTTTACCGCTGCTTTTTGTCACCGCCCTCGGCTGCTGCCGCCTGCTCTCGTCCACTTTACAGGCGAGGCGCTGCTCGTCTCAAACGAGGCTTATGTCTTTAAGGAGTCCAATAAAGCTCTGAAACGGCATTAGGGATGGATGGGGTCTGATTTTACTGACGCTCTGATATTTTTGTGGTGACATTTTTATTTTTCCAACATATTTAAGTTATTACTTTGTAAAACCTGCATGTTTTTCCCTTTTTTTTTTTTTCTCAAATCATAGACTCATTCTTTAACACACAGTATTTTAGGACATAATACTTGATTAGCTGGAAAGAGACCTCCAGGCTATTAATTTAAAGAAGCAAAACAAAATTCTAAAGAAGTTCAGTAAGGAGCTTCTATTAATGTTAACAAAGTATAGTTGTTTCCTCAATAATAAAATTGTATGCCTAACTTTGGAAGCATCCTACCAAACAACTTGATGGAATTATTAACAATATTTTTATGTTTACGATATTAAATACTGATTTATAAATGTTTTTGTCCTGTGGGTATCTTAAAAGGACTGCCAGGGTTAACTGTGCGACTTACAGTGTACTGTCTTAGAATTGTTTTGAGTATCGATTTAGGTAATATCTACCTTCAACATCCAATTTGTGCATCTCATGTCACGTTAAATTGCGTTCTTACCACTGAGCTAAGCATCTGATTTGGCAAAAAAATAAAATACCTGGAAAAACCCAGACGGTCAATAAATAACACTTCCTGTTGTTGTGGAGGTATTTCCAAAATCCTCAAAGACTCTTCTGACCATGACTAAAAAACTATTCTGTCTTCAGTTACAGTAAATGTAAAAAGAATCATTGGGAAACAGGCTAAAAATAGTTTTCATCATGCAGCAGACAGAAAGCTTTCTCATCAGATCTGGAAATACGTTCAGAACAGTGGCAGATGTTGTTGAGTGATTTTCTGGGTGTTTTTTTTCTCCAGGAAAACAGATGCTTAGCTCTGTGACTCGGATGTTATGGTAATACATGACCTGCACAAACTGGGGCGAATCTGGCTTTAAAATGTCCACCTGAGATCTGTGAACTGAACGTACTGTAGCTTCATAACATCTGTAAAACAATCAAGCAGTGATTTCTTACATCCTACTTATGAATTTCATTAGAATTTAATACAGAACATATATTTCAAGTCATGAAACTTCAAAGTCTTGCCAGTGCCCTAATGAGCAGCCATGTTAGGACTGAGTGCTAAGGTCAGAGGTCACAGTTTTCTTCCTCTATCGATCCCTATCTGACCTAACCGGCAAGAGAGCGTCTCTCAGTCTCTGTTGACCAATTGTACCTCACAGTACCAGTGAAGAGAACAAAGTGTAGTAAGCCCCTTTACCCGTTAGCAACTAGTCCATATCCACGACATTCCACTTCCGGGATTGCTCCGGTGCCGCCGGAAATTCCCCTGGATGTCCCTCATTTCAGCCGGATGTCCGTAACCTTCCGGTTTCTTTGTGTTGGCATTTTAAACTCTGGTCGATTCATGAGGACTATGGTTAACTGCTCGTCAAGTCTCTGCAGGGTAAATCCAGACAGTTAGCCAGACTATCACTTGAGTTTTCTGTTGCAGGACTTAAACAAGTTTTGAACGTACACATGTTCCACCAAAACAAGTTCCTTCCCGAGGCTATTTTGCAGAGGCACCGTTGCCCAAGACGATTGTGATTGGTTTAAAGAAATGACAATAAACCAGAGCATGTTTTTCTCCCATTTTCTCCCATGCTGTGTGGACTCGTCATACCCTCCTCCACAGTGTTGTGGAGGAAGGTCTGGCAATGTGAGACTAAATAGCAACATTTTCAACTGGACAGTCCTGTGACTACACCATCGATTCAGCTTCATATAATCGTTAGGAAATTAGCATTGGGAATACATCTCCGTGTGTGGTAAGTGGTCGTGGATGTGATTGGAGGTCATGGAGTTGCTCATGCATTATCATGCCTTGACATTTGACAGCCTCACATTTACACAATTTTCTTGCCTGCCAGTCGTCAAGATTGTCGCGAGTTTTAATGGCTGCTTCAGGCGAATAAATTCACTGAGGTCCTGTACAGCCTCGCTCACACTGGCATTATAAGTATGCATACACAATTTCTTTTAATATTTCTGACATTGTTCATAGCTTTCTAATCACCCTGAGTGACCTTTGCTTGGAGTTACAGTTATTAGGGAAACGCTTCCTTGGCCGGAGGCGGAGGTCTGAGCCAATCAACTCATTTGTTCTGTGTGGAAGTGATTGCTGCCGAGTGGAGGCTGCTTTAATTTGATGGATGTGTGGTTCACCAAGCGGTGGATTTGGTTGTAATTACTCTTTGTGCTCACCGTGATAAGGAAATTAATCAAGCCATTATGTTGTTCCCATTTTATCATCAGGACACAATAATTGAATAAACCAACCTCACTTGTCGTCAATGTCACTCTGGCTGCTTGGCGTGCCTTACCGCTGGAAGGGATAAAGTGCTCACTATTGCTGGGTGGGGGAGAGGGGGGGGAGTGTTTTTTTTTTTTTTTTTTTTTCTTTTTTTGTTTTTTTTTCCCTCTTTCCCCCTCCCCCCTCTCCCGGAAAACCAAGTAATGCACTTGGTTTTCAACAAACAGCATTAAGTTCATTGTCAAATGTATAAGAAGCATTCATGTATTCTCGAGATGATGATGATGATGATGATAATGGGGTAAGAAAAGGGAAGAAAAACTGTATCTAATCTTTGTTTTTTTGGGGAAATATTTGATAATTTAACCTCTTTTGGCCTGAAACAGTTATTAAAAGGAGAGCATCAGAGAAGTTTAGAGGTAAACTCTCTCGTTGGTGGAACCGCGAACAACCTATAGACATCTGAAATGTGACAAGAGGCTCCAACTGCTTTTCTTGTAAGGAGTCACAAACTCAGGATGTTGGAAACCACTGCTTATCTTGAACAACATATTTTTTAAGCTTATTTGTTTTTTAAGTTTTTATGTAAAATCTTAATAATTATAGCTGTAAAATAAATGTAGTGGAGTAAAAAAGTAAATTTTCTTCTGAAATGAAGTAGAGTAGAAGTATAAAGTAGTATGAAATGGAAATACTCAAGTAGAGTACCAGCATCTTAAAATTGTATTGTAGTAAATGTGGTTAGTTACTTCCCACCATTGCTCTTTGATGCTCTTCAGTACAAATTGTTGAGAAAATTCACTTACAGAGAATTAATTTATAGATAAATCATGAACCTTGAAATTAAAATAGAGAACAGAAAACTCATTCCCATCGTTACATAATTACAGCCTAATGTACTGTCAAAGCTTAATGCTGAAGTTGGATGTTACATTTGTAGCAAAATAGCAAAGACAGGAAATTGCCTGGAGCCACTGACACCTCCTAACTGCGGCTGAACAGCCATTAAATCTTTAATGTTCACTTCCATCATTCCTTCCTCCCATCATGCATTGTAAGGAAGAAGAGGCAGCCAATTTGGGGCAGAGCTCAGCCGCCCAAAAGGATTTGCATCCATCCTTGCAATTTATTCTAGCAGGAGGACTCTAAAAAAAAAAAAAAGTCTAATTATCCTAAATCCTAAATTTATTACCCATCTGCGTAAGTTTGGGAGAAAAATCGCCTCCACTGGGGGGCATTGATGGGGTGATTTTCTTACCCATAAGAAAGGAAACCGCACTTTTACATAAAAAAAGACTTGTTCCAGGGAACATGACAACACCCAGAATGTTTTTCACAAGTGCAGCTATGCAACCTAGATTGATTTCATGGCAAACGAAAGTGTTGAGTAGTCAGATATCTTAGATTATACTTTACGAAACATACCAGCTCATTCACAATTCAAATTTAGTACAGTTTTGATGGCAGCTTCAGTGATAAAGTGGTTGAATCTTTATGTGCCTAGTTGATTGGGACTGCTTGATTGCATTGCCATGTTCGTGTGGGAATGATTGCCTCACAATCTCTTAACATCTAATCAATAACACTTAAAAGTATCCACCTTGCATTTAAAAAGTTGGAACGGGTTTTAAGTACCTTACGAGTTAGCCTTGTGCGGGATGCGTTTGATTCACTTAGTGTGCATTTAATGGCTCGTTTGTGTCCTTTGGTTTATGATAAAGTTGTTCTTGACTCAAGTCTGAAACTTGGATAAACACTCTTGGTGTAAATTAAAGTGCCTTGGGACCACCCTGTTTGGGTTTTAATTGTGGTAGTAGATCATCTCTTTCCCTGGTAATTATCTCAACTATCATCACTCCTATAATAACTATAATCAATTGCTCCTGGTGGCTCTGCCAGGGATAATGAAAAGTTTATTAGTCTCCCTGAACCTCACGAGTGGCGGGGAAACTCTTAAATCATCTGTGGAAATTGGGAGAAAATATAAAAGCATCCTTTTCTGCACACTTCACTGTCACACAAATTTCTCCTGAGAGGATGAAGGTCATGCGAGTCCTTCCTCCATCTCCATTGTCAACTGCGATAGCCTTGATGTGTTTACAAGCTTGTAACTTAGAGCAGAGCTCCTTAAGCGCTAATTTGCACAATTTGGCAAACCTCCACTTTGTATAATCAGGATGTTTGGGTTTTTATACTGAGGGCCACTCCAGTGTAAAGAGGAGTGACACTGAGGAAATCTGTTTTCCACTATACTTTAGGTAGAAGTTTCTTAATTATTTAGCATTATTAAACGAACCATCAACATTTGATTTGTATTTTCAACATAATTTTTTTTAATTGAGTTTTACATAATATGTGCTTTACAAATCCAGAAAGAAAATATAAAATTTTCTTGGTTTCGAAATTCTCCACTTATCTTGTTAGGACTTCTCAAAGTGACGTATCATCCATCGATCCCCTGATGTTGTTTTCCTGTTGCTTTAGGGATAGCTGTATTGATCCTTCCATATATATCCCCTAACTCGTTTGCCACAGTTTGTTATTCACTTGCTCTATTAGGCGCGAGTCTTCTCAGCAATCAGCAGGACAGAGCACCTGTGAGGGTGGCATGGCAACCAAAATGACGCAGGGTTGACCAATGTGTATTTTTGGAAGCTGGAACTTATATCTGTATTTTTTTTTAAATGAAGTCACCAAAAATAAAAAAGTCACTTATCTTCAAATTTTATACAAAACATCTGAATTTTTTATTCTTAGTAAAATGGAAAAGTGTCTGAAACACCGTAAAGCTCGTGATTAGACTCAAAATCTTTCCACTTACTGAAACCAGTACTAGTGAAAGTCCATATAACTAGCAGATGACCTATTTAAATATTTGGGTCACAAGATGATTAAAGGAATTAAAAAGAAAAAAAGTAAAAAATAATGTTTGTATGTCTTTATTCTATTTTTTTCTGAAGACCTTTACCTCTCAGACCTCGGGCATTACCTCAGAAGAAACTATCTGAAAAGAAAAGTGTAGTCACTATTTGGTTGAACTGTTAATTACTTATATCCACACTACAGGCCATATACTGTGATGTCGAGTCACAAGCACATATTGCTTAATATTAAAGAACACTTCAGGAAATAAACACGGGCTTCAGATGAAGAGATCAATACCACACGTCTGACCGGTAAATATGAATATGCAGCTAGTTAGCTTAGCACAAAGACTGGGGAGAATCAGCTAACCTGGCTCTGTCCAAAGGTAACAACGATTTGAATACAACACATCTAAAGCTCACTAATTAAAACGTTATATCTTGTTTCTTCATTTCTGTGCAAAAACTGAAGTGTAAATAAAGGATACGTACAAGGGGTTACATTCCAGGCCAGGCGCATTAACTTCCTGGAGTCTCTGCTGGTTGCCCAGGCTGCTGGACATAGCTAGAGTGGTGTCAATCTCTTATCTAACTCCCTGCAAGAAAGCATATTTCCCCAAAACTATTCCTTTCAGGCGCCACAAGCCAAAGAGTGAAAACCACTGGACCATTCAATAGTTAAAAGCAGGGATCTTCAACGTTTTTTTTTTAGGCCAAGGAGCCTTAACCTGAAAGCGAGAAAGGGACCCCCTAGTACACATATTGTATAAAATTGAGTTGCACAATAAACTGGGCCTGCAATAACATGTAGGGCGGCCTAAAGCCTATACACATTATTTTTATGGTGCCCTACAATACTAAGCTAGTATTAACATATTAATATATCATCATGCTTTAATGTCAAACATACATGTGGAAGGCACAGTAAATCCATAAGCTTACCTGAATCATACGTAAGCGTATCATCAATGTTGTTGAGTTTGTTGTTGTTTTTTACAAATAGCTGATTTATCTTTGCCAGTAATATGTTGGATATGTTTTCATACTTATTTTAGGTTTTGGGGGGGTAAGTATTAAGACAATAATTTGGCGGCCCCCCTGCAGTGACTCTGAGGACCCCCTGTTGAAGATCTCTGGTGGATAGAGGATATAATACCACCTTTAAATAAAGAGTATGAATTGAGAGGTTGTGGATAATCCAGTGTACACTTGTGGTGCAAATGTGTCTAATTAAACAAAATCCATTGAACTAAGTAGACCCTGGAAGCAAAGTTTGTGAAGCTACACGGATTTACGCTGAGACAGCAAAACACAACGGAGTGCATTTGTCCGTTTGTGCTTTCAGGAGCAGATGAAATCACAGAAAATGTTCGAATGGCCCTCGAGTGTCTCTTAACTCGATCTTGTAAGATCTCGTTCTGTCACGTCAGGGGTATCTATAGACACAAGGGTTAGAAAGGAAAAAGTTGCATTTGAGTGCCGTGTGTTTTGTTGTGTCCCCATTGATCTTCTTGACTCCTGCACACACTGAAACGCCCCAAAAGGCTTCCTAAAGCAAATTATCAGACAGTTTTCTTGGAGTAAACACTTAATGTGAAAAAGCAGAATGCAGATGAAAACATGTCTTGCAGAATGTAATTAATGCAGCTGAGAATGCAATCTGTGTTAATCCCTGGAGTGATTTTGACACGTTTTTAATGCAAACACCGCTAGTGTAGCACTGTTTTGCTGGTTAGTTAATGGCTGCCTGCATGCTTCTTGCACACCTGTACGATGTCAACTAATGTTGTGAGTTTGAGCCCCCCCCCGACAGCGAGCCAGTGTTGTGTAAAGCAGCTGGCAGATTACAGAGCAGCTCCTGGCAGATATTGAGGCAGTTTATCTCAATTTAATATCGTAAATGGGGTGTGGACAATGAAACTGTACACAAACTATGATGATCCTCCTGTGACTCTGGCAGTCGATGATGTTTTATGAATACATCTGTGCAAAGCTGGAAGTTCAACAGACGAGCAGATGATTAGATAGAAAAAAAATGTAAAGGCTTAGTCTTTTCTTCTCTTTCATCTCATTTTTTTGGACCAAATAGACCCATTAATAATGTGACACGTGCAATCCTGCACTAAATAAACCAACCCTGTCTCCAGCACACTACTTACATATACAACTCATATAACTCATTTACTCACAACTCATTTAAAAAGTTATCTATTCATCTGGCAATATTTAATGAATTGGTCAATAAAATGTCAGAAAATTGTAAAGCATTAGCATTCACCAGCATTTCATGTCAAAAGTGACATTTTCAAATTGCTTGTTATGTCTGACCAAAAGACCAACATCCAAAAATCATTTAACTAAAAGAATTTATTAATTATACATTTTCTGGAGATTGACTAGAGCTGAAACGATAAGTTGATCAATTGATCAAACTCATTTGCAATCACACGCGTGTCACTAAGAAATGTAATTTCCTTGTGGAATCTAAAGCAGTAATACATTTTTATGGTTATGTTTAGACAACTAAAGCACTTGTTTAAGGTTAGAGAAAGATGGGTTGTGCTTAAACTCAGAAAAAAATCAACAGTGACTTGAAGCACAACATGGGACATATCATCTGTTTAAATATTTAACCCTTAACCAAAATCTTTTCCCAACCTCAAAGGTTAAGTCTTGCTATATTCTATATTTTAGTTTTTGTCAACAAAACGTATGAAGAAACTAAAACCGACAACGTTTTAGTCCATCTCTCGATACGTTCCCATTTCTTTCCTACTGAATATGTAAAGAGACCACAATGGAAATAAGCCTCAGGGCTTTATTGTGTTATCCTGACTTTGTTTTGTTTTTAATGTATGGTGCATAGTTGTATCATATTTTATAATGAAATGGGCAAATAAAATCAATCAATCAATCAATCAAAATCATTAAAAAATATATAAATTAATATCTAATAATTTTAGATATTAATTATTCAAAAAGAAGTAAGTAATTTGTAGAGCCCGACCGATAAAGGATTTTAAGGCCGATATCAATACAAATATTTGGTGATTTAAAAATCCGATATTCCGATATATTAGCCGATAAAAAAAAAAATCCAGAAACGCGTAACAAAACATAAACAGATTATTAGAACGTTATTTATAAGTCCTCACTAAAATAATATGATAATGCCGTTTAAATATAAACTTATTTGTTTTTATTGTTACAACAGAACAGAGGAACATCAACATATATTAAAGTTCTGATAAATAAAATGTATAAAAATACAAACTTAAGATATGAAACTTAAAGGGTTAAACACGAGTGTTGCCAACAGGGGCGTTGTAGAGCGCCCTCTGGTGGACAAACTATGCAACGCCAACACTCATAACATGGTTGAAGGTCTGTCCGTTTTTATTTTATTTTTTAAATATTCATTTATCGATCATTGTAAATGCCGATACCGATAGTTTGGAAAATTTGATGGATTTGGGCACCTGGATGGTATATTTGGGATGGACTCAAAATAAAACATTGATTGTTTGATGTAATTTGTTAAAAAAGTATATGAACATATTTTGTAGGAGACAGCATTGGCACCCACACATACCCTGTACTGCACCCATCTATCCATCTAAATTTGGAAACAGAGGTGAAAATCTTATCCTCACCCTCTTCAAAAAAGCACTGTCTCTCTGTATGCAGTGTGTTTTTGGGCACCATCTGTCAGTGTTTGTTACCTGTCCACGTGACAGCGTTTGACGGCGCTGAGGAGCCCCACGTTGAGAGGAGCGAGGCGCTCCCTCTGTGACAAAGACCGAAACAAGAGGTAGTCACAGCATGGTCACTCCTCTCAGCCTCCAGAATTACTCATCGCAGAGGGAGCTGTGCTGAAGCATACATGTGCACTATGACAAATATGATGAGAGGAAGAGGTCAAAAAGTCAGGAAGTGGGATGCTACCATAATCTGAAGCGTTGCAGTACACAGACAATAGCTTCAATGAGTGGCATTCCCATCATCCCATATTTCAACAGAGAGTGTAATGCAGCTGATCCCAGCCTATGAATTTTACCTGTTTTGTGGTAAACAAATCCAGTCAGGATTTTGGAGGATTAGTGTCCACGTAATTCTTCGTCATCAAGTACTCTCACTTAATCCACTCAGTATTTGCATTCATTTAAAGGTCCCATGACATGGTGCTCTTTGGATGCTTTTATATAGACCTTAGTGGTCCCCTAATACTGTATCTGAAGTCTCTTTCCCGAAATTCAGCCTTCGTGTAGAATTACAGCCACTAGAGCCAGTCCCACAATGAGCTTTCCTTAGTATGTGCCATTTCTGTGTCTGTAGCTATTGAGGAGGAGAGATTGCGCAAGGTGGAGGGTGGGGGTGTGGCCTTGACCAACTGCCACTTTGCTCGTTTGAAAGCCATGATGTCTATCTCTCATGGGTGGGCCAAATTCTCTGGGCGGGCAAAGCAGAGAAAGGGGAGGTAACCTTGCTCCTTATGACCTCATAAGGAGCAAGATTCCAGATCGGCCCATCTGAGCTTTCATTTTCTCAAAGGCAGAGCAGGATACCCAGGGCTCGGTTTACACCTATCGCCATTTCTAGCCACTGGGGGACCATAGGCAGGCTGGGGGACCGCATATTAATGTTAAAAAACCTCATAAAGTTAAATTTTGTTTGGTGCTTTGAATTGCCCCTTTAAATACCTTCAACTGCTGCCCGGATATGAATTGTGACTACAAAAAAAGCTGTGTGTGTGAGAGAGAGAGAGAGAGAGAGAGAGAGAGAGAGAGAGAGAGAGCGAGAGAAAGAGCGAGGGGTGTTGTTTGACAGATAGAAACAGCCCATGAGAAATCCAGGTGCTTACAGCTTAACAAGCCTCTGCCCTAAATTGCCGGATCAAGGGAATGTGCATCCGTGATGGCCAAATCAATTTCATTTAGAAATCATTAACCACAGCTTATAGAGTGACAGCAAATAACAAAAAGCAGAGAGGGTGGCCAGTTCAGGGAGCTTTGGGCCACTTTCCACTCCGGCTTTGTTCAGGGACGTGGAGCGTTCAACAGCAACGTTTTAACCTTTTTTTGTTCTCCTGTGTCAAGCAAATTGCTTATATTGTCAGTTTTTCACAGGAAGTATTACCACTGGCTGGATTATCAATATCTTTTGTCACACTAAACGTGTTCAGCAGTCAAAGACCTTTATATATACATATATGGTCTGTTTATGCTGTGAATTGAATGTGATCTCGCTTGATCCTTGTTTTAAATTGGATTTTTTTTTTTTTTAACCATGAATCGGATTAGTCAAAAATGTTGTTTTGGTGGCCGGTTAGCTCACTTGGTAGAGCAGGAGCACATATGCAGAGGTTTGATCCTTGACACAGAAGGTCCAGGGTTAGAGTCTGACCTGTGACGGCTTTCCTGCAGATCTTCCCCCTCTCCCCTTTCATATCTCAGCTTTTCTGTCAAATAAAGGCAGGAATGTTTTTATATTTTTATAATTTATATTGGTCTGAAGGAATGACACATTTGCAAGGTTTCAGATGGTTTCCATATTCTGCTTTGGTTGATTAGGTTGTCAGATAGATATTCAATGAACACCACACATATGGAAAGAAACATTTGAAATTCACATATATCTAAATGCAAATACAAGAGCAGGAGGGGAGGTGTAGGTGGAGGACATAAATTGCTGAAAGCAGGCAGCAGTGTAGCGGCAAGATGTAGTGCTGCTTATTGTTGGTGTGTATGGATAGAAGGTGTGACTAAATCACCCTATGTGGACTTCTTACTGTTTGCTGGGATCAGTCTAGATAATATTTTTGGTGACCCTTTCTTATCTACTCTCATGTCATCAAAGTGAATGGAGCAGTAACTGCTCCATTCACATTGTAGCCTATATATTCTTGTGTGTCTCATTAAACCTTTAGAACATGGCAAACGGAACCATTTCCTGTGTAGCTTTGTTCTCCCAGCTCTTAACTGCTTTCAAAATCAACTCTCAGAGGTCAAACCAGTAGACAATAGGATACAAACTGAATGAATGCAAAATGAATCGCAATTTTATCGAAACAGCAATATGGACTAGTGCAGTATCCAAATCACTGGGGGGCGCAATATTTGTTAAAGGCAAAATATGTGTCAAATAGAGCTGGGCAATATATCGATATTATATCGATATCGTGATATGTGACTAGATATCGTCTTAGATTTTGGATATTGTAATATCGTAATATGGCATAAGGTTTTTCCTGGTTTTAAAGGCTGCATTACAGTAAAGTGATGTTATTTTCTGAACTTACCAGGCTGTTGTAACTGTTCTATTATTTGCCTTTACCCACTTAGTCATTATATCCACATTACTGATGATTATTTATCAAAAATGTCATTGTGTAAATATTTTGTGAAAGCAACAATAGTCAACACTACAATATCGTTGCGGTATCGATATCGAGGTATTTGGTCAAAAATATCGTGATATTTGATTTTCTCCATATCACCCAGCCCTAGTGTCAAACCATTCTGAATTAAGTATTGTGGTGCTGCAGAGACGTCCCGGCCTATAAATCCTATCCTACAGAGTAGGAGGTTTTTATTTAAAATTTTTCAGTGAAAATGAGGATAGTGATACAAAAATGATCACTCCCTCCAATATGATGAATCCTATCGCAATCACAATATAAGTCAAAATAGATATTTTCTAGGGGTGCACGATTCAGAAAATGTCACGATTCGATATAAATTTTTAGGCTCAAGATTCGATTCAAAATCGATTTTCGATTCCGAAACGATTCTCGATTAAACAAATGATCCACAGTATGTAATTGTAGTTACTTTTCCCATGTGATTGCAGTAGACATACAATTTAAAAAAATTATAATAATAATTTAAAAAATCTCTCTCTCTCTCTCTCTCTCTCTCTCTCTATGTATATATATACAGTACAGGCCAAAAGTTTGGACAAACCTTCTCATTCAATGCGTTTCCTTTATTTTCATGACTATTTACATTGTAGATTCTCACTGAAGGCATCAAAACTATGAATGAACACATATGGAATTATGTACTTAACAAAAAAGTGTGAAATAACTGAAAACATGTCTTCTATTTTAGATTCTTCAAAGTAGCAACCCTTTGCTTTTTTGATAACTCTGCAAACCCTTGGTGTTCTCTCAATGAACTTCATGAGGTAGTCACCTGAAATGGTTTTCACTTCACAGGTGTGCTTTGTCAGGGTTAATTAGTGGAATTTTTTCCCTTATTAATAAAAAAGCAAAGGGTGGCTACTTTGAAGAATCTAAAATATAAGACATGTTTTCAGTTATTTCACACTTTTTTGTTAAGTACATAATTCCATATGTGTTCATTCACAGTTTTGATGCCTTCAGTGAGAATCTATAATGTAAAAAGTCATGAAAATAAAAAGGAAACGCAATGAATGAGAAGGTGTGTCCAAACTTTTGGCCTGTACTGTATATATATATATCTATGAATCGATTTTTGAAATTCTATGAATCGATTTTGAATCAGTAGAGCTTGAATCGCGATACGAATGTGAATCGATTTTTTTGCACACCCCTAATATTTTCCTCATATCTTGCAGCCCTAATACAAACACTGGCAGTCGGATTATTACATAACACGGCTGAAATGCCACTGACATGTCACTCTGCTACACAAATGTAAAAACCAACAATGACAAAGTAAGATTCATGATCTATCAAGATGCTCTGTGAGTTTCAGACTTCATCTTAAATAATCAGCCACTGTTAAAAAATAATTGTGAATCATTTCTCAATTTCTCACCTCAAACAGAATAAATTGCATACAACTATACACACAGCGATATACAATAAGCTGACCTTTATTTGAGTCTCCAAGAACAATCGAAGAACATTAGCCAAATCACTGGGGTATTCAAAGGGTCCTTTCCCTTCAGCCTCCTTGATCAGACTAATCATCCTTCCGGTGGCTGTCTTTATCCTCCCTATCAACCCTTTCAAACACTCGGTCATGTTGGAGCACTCAGTCCGCTGTTTGACATTATTAGTTCCCTGCCGGGGGCGCTCCCTCTAATGCAGAAAAGCATAGGAAAGCGAAGGTGAGGAAGATAGAAACCGACGGCTCCTGCCTGCTCGTCGCTGTGGGGGGGGGGGAGAGGAGGAGGCGGCGGCGTTGACGGCCTCATCTCTGGCTCTGATTATCTTCTCATTACAATCAGACTGGAGCCACTCGAAGAAGAGGAGAATGTGTAATTACGCTCAAATCTCCCATGACTAAAACATAAGATAATAAGCAGGGCTAGAACTATGTGCTTACATCTCATCATTCAGTTTATTTAGTCATTCGTTCTGCAGCCGCATTTGACTGTGAAGATTTTTTGGGAGGTTCACGTGGTAGCTGTTAAATAAGTAAACACCTGAC
Source organism: Perca fluviatilis (assembly GCF_010015445.1). Taxonomy (NCBI): domain Eukaryota; kingdom Metazoa; phylum Chordata; class Actinopteri; order Perciformes; family Percidae; genus Perca; species Perca fluviatilis. The sequence goes on from NC_053117.1 coordinate 30,809,871, forward strand.
TTATAGCAGCATTGTTTGGAAGCCAGAAATAATTTGCCTTCATTTTAAAACTGCAGAAAATGTGTTTAAACATGAGGCTGAGTATGTGACTTTTGGTTTTTCTTGATTTAGCTTTTATTCCTGGGTTAATATATGTTGATAACTAAAAATGTATAAGCTCTGGTTTATCAGAAAAAGTTCAAAGAAAACTTCAACTGTTCTTATAACCATGCATCACACATGGCTGCATCTGCCCAGCACGAGATAGAATACACCATTTCCCAAAATGTCAGGGCGACTGAAGCATGTAAATAGCTACATTTCAATTGACGCTGCGATTTGAATGGTAAATGGCTGACCTCCAATTTTCCCAGAGAATGGCTGGCAGGGAGAAATGGAGGAGAATAAAACACATATCCAGTAGACCAGAGGGAATCAGGTTAACCAAGCATGCTACATCCTCCTCACTATTGTATTGCTGAAGCGTTAACTGTGTGGACAACTACAGAGATCACTTTAAAAAGTTGTCGTGAGAAGATGCAAGACTAAAAAAACTAAACTTTTTTGCTCTCCTCACAGCTTAGAGACAACCGCCTGCCAGCCGCTCAAGACTGATGAGAGGAAATCGGCGGACACCAGGGTGGACACGGCGGACAGACATGGCTGCATCAAAGGAAAAAGACGCAAACACCACAGTCATCGCAGGGCCAGGAGGTGAGTTAGGCTTTGCGTTTTCACAAATGCCGAGCAGGAGCACTTGGAAATCATCAAGGAGAATTTTTCTTTTTAAAGATTTTTTTTTTTGGCATTTAAGGGCCTTTAAGTGATAGGACAGCTTAGACATGAAAAAGGGGAGAGAGAGGGGCAATGACATGCAGCAAAGGGCCGCAGGTTGAAACCGAACCTGCAGCCGCTGCAGCGAGGACTGAGCCTCCATACGTGGGGCGCACGCTCTACCAGATGAGCCACCCAGGTGCCCCCAAGGAGAGTTTTCTGATCTCAAAGAGCGAGTGCTTGGGAGAGAAAGTTGTCGGATTGTTGATCCTCTTGAAACATTTCAGATCATGAAAGGTTTACGTTATTTGTTTCCCGGTGCTGATGATGAAACATTTTAACAGTACACCAAAAACACCTTCAGGGCTTGACTCTCAGTGAGAAAACAAGAGCTAATCTCTGTATTCTAGTGTGGGGGAATGTAAATAGTCTTATCAGGTTGGGCCCAGTGGAGAAATACAAATTGTTGTGAGGAATTCCACAGCACCTTGAACCAAAAGTCTCCTTCACACAGTGAGATTAGTTTTCAGGCTTCTTATTCTAAGGTTGGAGAAATCGATTCAGGCAGATTTTTTTTTAAGAAACCTCTCAATTAATCTGACATTTTGAAAGCATTTTGCCACAGCAGGGAAGCAACCAGTGATATGTAAAACACGACTGAAGCCGCATCGGAAGGTGATGGAGAGGATCATAAACATGAATCATAGGGCTGGGCGATAAAACGATAACGATATGTATCGCGATAGACACGTAATCAATATCAATAGAAAATGCGTTCGATAAAACGTTCGATAACTTGTTTTTTATATATATTGTTTTTTTCTTCTTCGGAAGAAACCAGAAGTTGCAAAGCAAGTTTGGTTGCATGAACAAAGGCACTCACTCTCTGGTAACCTATCAACGTAGGGAGTGACACTCTAACAGCCAATCATGTAACAGTATCTTTTTGGTTGCGCCACATCGCTGTCTCGGATTCTACAATAACAGAACCGGCGGCGTGGAGCGATAAGTGGAAAGTGAGTGCCGCAGCGAGCGAGGAAATTGTTGATAAAACAGGAAAAGTCAGTATGGCAGTTTTGGGGATTTTATAAGTCTGACCGTCGTCCCCACCAACACTACCGCAAACTTGTTTTACCACCTTAGCCGCGCTCACACTTTGGAGCACAGCCGTATTCGCCAGCAACGTCCAACATCTGCAGCTGCAACACCGCACAAGCAGCAGACCGCCATGGAGAGGTACTCTGCATCAGCGCCTTACTAAACGCTACAAAGAAATAACGGAGGCAGACGTGCTGAGCACTGTCCAGAAGCCAGGTTACCAACCTAGCACTAAACCTGCAGAAAATAGTTCTTCTCAGGTTTCTCTATGTTTATATTTAACACTTTGCACCATTTTATTACACCTTATTAAGCAGTTCTTACTTATTCTTTCTTCACTGTGATTTTAGACTTATGTTTACATTTTAATTATTTGAGTGATTTCCATGGTTGTGTTGACATTTCTGCTTTTATAACTGAGGGGATTATAATCAGAGGAAGGTTAAGTTTAAAATAAATATGTTTAAATTTAATATATTTTTCTCCTGGTCTTTATTTTAAATAGGTCATAAAAAATATCAATAATTATCGATATCGACCGATATGAAACACTTATATCGTGATACAGTTTTCAGCCATATCGCACAGCCCTGATGAATCACTTCTCTGTGGATGAACTTTACCCGGCGGCTGCTTCTCTTTGTTTTTGAATTTAACAGCAAGTGCAGAGAACACGCAGGCATGAAGGCTTCTGTTCTGATAATTTTTCTGGTTTGTGCGTGCAAGAAATCTGATAGAAAATTCGGTAGTGTTATCCTTGAAACTAAAAACTTTTTCCGAGTTGAAGTTACACTAGAGGACTTCAGTAACTCCAAATGGCAGCGAGATGTACAAAGTCGGTTGAAACTTACTGAGGAATCACAAGAGATGTCTTCAGTAAAGTGGACACAGCGCAGGAAAGGAAGGGATATTTTAAGCGCACACCACAGTCATATCTCGTCCTTCATGCTACAAAGTAATCTACCAGGAAATGTTGCCTTGACACAATGCTTTTTTGATGCAAGATTGTGGGTTTGAACGCAGCCTAAAAATACAATAAATTCAAGCCACCCGCCAGTTGAATACTTTTTGAATATCGTAATAATAATCACAATAATAATAGTCAATATAAAGAGCACTTTTCAGGCAAAAAGCACAAAGTGCTATTCAGAGTTGGAAAAATAAAACATGTTGACATAAGTAACAGCTGCATGAGGTAGAAAATGGTAATGAATTGTATAAGAAAGAAAAAATAAATAATAAACCCACATCATAATAAAACAAAGAATATGTCATAGTTGTTTTGAAAGGCCGTTCAATAAATGGGTTTTAAGAGGAAATTTAAAAGCAGGCCTGATGCTAAGTGGAAGGCTGTTCCACAGATAATGAGTCAACGCAGCAAAAGCTTGATCACACAAGTTTTTAACCTGACTTCGGGAACAGTTCAAATACCCAAACTGGTGGAGCTCAGGGGACGACGAGGGGTTAGAAGTTCATGCTCCGGCGCCAGACCATGCAAAGTCTTGTTTGTGATTAATAGCACATTAAAATGAAATCTTACAGAGATTGATTGTACAAATCCACCAACTCTCTGAAACATTACCAATATTTTAACCACAAAGAAAATGTCTCTAAAATGTTACCTTTGTCTATGAGATTGTAATCATGTATCTGAGGATCTGATAGTCAAGAGTAATAGACGGAACAGCAGCTACAGCCACAAATATTTCAAGCAAATATTTAATGGAACAAAAGTGGCCAAGAATTGAAGAAATGCATGAAAAATATTGTTTGAGTCTGTCCATTTCCACTTCATAAAAAGTGGCTAATGAGGTGGATTAATTTCCAAAGTCTTTGTCTAAGTTACAAAGCACTGTGAGTTGCTGCCTGAGAAAACTCTCCTCTGTTGAGAAAGACCTTTGTTCTTTCGATTTTTATCTTGTTAATTGGCTGGCAGCAACCCAATTTAGCAGAGCAACCAATGTTAATTATAACATGAAACCACAAGCTACTGACAGCAACTTGCTTCTAGTAGCGGTTTGTTAGCTACAGTGTTTTAGAAAGTGTTTGTTACCAAACCTGGTTCATTAGAAAAGGAGCCCCTGAAATGAAAAACTTTCATTTAATTCTGTTGAATTAGTAAAAACATGTAATTACCTAAAAAAACCTGATCATGACTGCACTAAACACAATAATAATAATAATAAGATGTATTAATTTCATTTGTATGTATTTCTAATGTATGTATTTCTAATTTATTTATTTTCTAACCCTCCTCCCCTTTCCTTAAGTAGCTATGCCACTTGTCAGGCCACCATTGTAAATAAGAACCTATTCTTAATGACTTGCCTGTAAAAATAAAGGTGAAATAAGAATAAAATAAAATTAGGACAATGCACATTAATCAACATTTCTGTAAAAGTGCCATTTTTAGACAGACGGCTTATTTTCAACCATAGTCCTAATTACCTAGCATGCATGTCTTTATGGTGGGAGGAAAACGGAGCACCCGGATGAAACCCACAAAAACACGGGGAGAACAAGCAAACTCCACACAGAAATAGGGTTGGGTACCGAAACCCGGTTCCAATATGGAACTAAATCCTACGCAACCGGTAGGAATCGGACCGGATTAGAACGTAAATTTTGGTTCCTCGTTTCGGTTCCACTGAATGTGACGACTGAAATATTTTCCCTCTGTCGATCCGAAACAGACGTAAAAATATCCCGCTTCCTCTGTAGTCTACCGTTAGCTACCTACCGTAAATGTAGGCTACTTTTAAAATGTCATATTTCCCCTCTGGGCTCACCGAAACGGACGTAAAACCATACATTTTTCAGTTTTTCAAGAATCGGTTTAGGAATCGGAATCGTAAAAATCCAAATCCAACCCTACACAGAAAGGCCCTGCCCGGACCAGGGATCGAACTCTTAGGGCTGGGTATCGTTCAAAATCTTTCGATCCGGTACCAATTTCGATACCTCAGTTTCGATGCCGGTTCCTAACGATTTATGGTATTTTTTTTAATACCATATGTTTTAAAATCCATTTCAACATCAACAAAAATACATTAAACACAAAGCTTTTATTTTCCACCTTAATTATGAATCAAAACAGTTATCAAAATTAAAACAATCTGGTAAAACTGCTCACTCAGAGTAACATTAATAAAAGTGCATTGCCTTGCAAGCTCAGCCTGTCAGTCCGTCATCAGGGCAGAGAAACCACTGTTGTGCCTGCTTGTCTCAGAGGAAGTGTAACGTCAACAGCACCGCGACCGCTTTCAGCTCGCCATTAATCTCATATCGCAGCAAACGCTGTCTGCGTGAAGTTTTGAAAAACTGTAACCACACTTGAAAACAACCGTGACTCTGTGACTTCAACAAAACTGCAGACAGTTTACTCCGTCCGCACCTCTCCGTGTGTGTGTGTGTGTGTGTGTCGGAGCTCCGCTTTGTGTCAATATGCAGAGAGGACAGATAAGCTTGCGCTTACGCGCTCAGACGCTTATGGAACCGAAATTTGCCACCGAAAGATTAATCATTTTTCGATACTCATAGGATTGGAGTATTTTTTCCGGTGCCATAAAAGTATAGACGTTCGGTACCCAGCCCTACGACCTCTGCGGTGCCAACTTACTGTGAGGCAGAAGTGCTAACCACTGGGCCACCATGCAACCCAGGGCTTGATGTCAACCAAGTGATGCATATCTAGGTCTAGGATGTAGTTACACGTCTACATTTATACACATTCCATGTATCCGTGCATGATTGCGGCCGGGGAAGAAAGCAACATGCTCTTCAGAAAAATAGGCTGCATTCACCATCAAGCATATCATCAGATGCCCACAAATCCCTTTTTCATACACCATTGTTTCGCACAATCACCATTCCCAGTGTATCGACTGCTTTTTTTATTCTTCCTTTCATTCCCTCGACCTCATCAAAAGAAACAGTTTCTGCTGGAAAGGAAAAATGCAAATGCTTGCCTTGTGCTCTCTTTCTACAAGGCCCAAATGGTAGAGGTGTTAATGAGTGACAAAGCGTTCTCATTACCAGAAGAGGGTACTTGGGTTTGGCCGGTCTAATCAGCCCTAATGCATTTCAGTTCTTAATGCTCCCAAACTGCCGACTACACCAAGCAGGGCCATTTATTATAGCAAGACAGTCTTCTGCAGCCAATGAAACAGGCACAAAGTCTCCAGAGCTCTGTGGTCGCATATATCAAGCAGGAGTGCAGTTTGTCCCTGTCTGGGTCAGTTCTGATCACATTCACCTGTTAGCGTGACCTGCTGTTTGTGCAACATAAAGGTACATTTCCTTCAATTTTGACATAAATAGCAAACGATTAACCTCCAGTAAGCATGAAAGTGCTTAAAAATGTGCCTGATACAGCTACTGTTTGCAAATATTTGAATGTATTCTGTCCAGAGTCTAATTGTGTGCTATGAAAATACAAACCTCAAAAAGGATTTACCCATTTGTGTCATTAATGAGGTGAAAATGAATTTTTACCTGAAGAAATTGCATTTCTGTAGCCTCACTCTTCATTCAAAGCAGCAGGTGATCGTGTGCCTTGTGGGTTTGATTGCTTTGAGGCAAAATTTAATTTCCATGCATCGTTTTCCTTATTCAAGTCCCGTAGCTAATTTAAGTTATTGGGAAGCCACTGATCTCAACAGTCAGGTTTTCCTTTATTTAGTTTAAAGTTCTTTTATGTTTTTCAGAGGAGAAGCAGCTATGTGCTTCTGTTTAATGAGTGAATCCAAACGAACATGATTGGTTGTCATTCCTGCGTGTCCTTTAATAAAGCTGAAGCTTCCTCACCTTCCCCATGGCTTTGAGTCACGGTGGGCGGCGCCACATGTTTTTTTGAGGAGGAATATATAAGTGTTGAAGGCGTCAGACCTCTTTCTCAATTATAATAATATATTAATATCTATTTTGTTGATTCACAAGTCTCCTCCTAAACGACTCTTGTAATTGGATATTTTCCCTGTTGGAGGAACGACTGAGCCAATGAGAGCCTTCGTAAGTTGGGAAGATCATCTAACTGTACCAGAGCCATAATATGTGGATGAAATCACTACAGCTGCATATACCAATTATTTTCAGTATCGGTTAATCTGCAGTTTTATTTTTTACATTGGAGAACCTGAAGCTCATGAATATTTGGTGTTTTGCTTGAGAAAAAAGACCAAAACAGTTGCACATTAACTTGCTGTCGTTTGATTAAGCGACTTACTGCTTCAGTTCTAGCCTGAATGCAAAAGAAATCTACGTATTGAAGTCACTTCTTCAAAAGAAAGCTGCCACAGAAAAACCCATGTTTTTGTCCTTCTTCCCTATGGGAGTTTGGAAAGATTTAATATGTCTGGTACTTGATGAAATGGGTTGGAAAGACTCAAAGGTTAGTTGTTTTTAGGACTGGCCTGACAGCAGGTTGGAGTGCACAGCAACATTGAAATAGAAATGATTTAGTTAAAGGAACTTGACGTTTTACAAATGGCACGTTGCTTTGATTGGTGTGATAAATGCTAAGATAGCTGCCTTTAGTCGCCATAAAGGCTTCTGTGTAGACTGGAAATGATTGAGTGGATGGATACATCATTCTCGACATCAGCTTTAATTATTAATTCATAAAACAGTTCAGTGTGCATGTACCCATTTATTTCTCTGTCTGTGTAAATGGGCATGTCGGTGCAATAACTGTAGTACCTCATGACGCCATGCCACCTCCCTCCTCTGTCTTATTTACCACCCTACAATTAATGATGTAAACACACTTTCACTCCTACATGAAATTCACATAAATTCTGGTTTAACCTACACCAGACAGCCTTTCCAGTTTTCCAGATGAAGCTTATTTTTAACCTCATTGTCAAAGTTTCAGTCAAAATAATATTCTTGCACATCTCTCCTTTACATGCTCACTCACACCACCCGCCTGTCTTTTTCTTTCTGATGAGATTCAGTCGGTCTGCTCTTCAAAGTGTCATTCACTGAGCCTGTGGTTCTTCAAAGGCCCTCGTCTCCTTTTTTATACATCAGTCATTTTCCAGAGAGCAAATGAAGTGGACCTCTGGACAGCAAACAAGCTGTTCAACAGATGGAATCGGAAACGTTTCTTTTCTTTGTAATGATGAATTTACACGTCAAGAGGAGAATGGACACAAGAAGAAGAATATCTCAGGCTAGCATGAGCATGTGTGTCTGTGCACATCAAATTGTGTGCTGGTGTGTCCAGTGTCCAAAAGTGGCACCATCTTAGAGGTCCATTTAAGAACTAAATAAAACAGGTTTTTGTTACTGGATTAAATCTTGACACTAAACTGCCGGAGGACTCCTTTTAAGATTAAGAATGTCCAACACATACCTAGTTAGTCTAACAAAAATCACAAGAAGGTTCAGTGTGAATTAAAAATGTGTATTTAGTTTTGTTGAAACAATCAAATATAACATTCTTGAAGGCAGTTAGTTGTACACATGCATTGCTGCTGAAGTGAGGTTCTAAGGGGTCAGTGTAACGCTTATCAGTTAAATTTTCTAGGCAGAAACGGAAAAAAACAACAGAAAAATGAGTTCCAATATCCAATTTTCTGTTTTTATTCAGAGGATCAGAAATTTAGAAAATTACAAAATTGCGTCTGGGCTCCAATTATTCAATACTGCAATGATGTTCTCTCCCTCATTCTGCCTAGCTACACCCCGCCCCTCACTCGAAACCATCAGTTGCAAGCACCTCTGACCCCAAAGTCTATCAGTTTTTCATTTTTCCATATGCAGTTAGTGACCTGCATATTCCGCAAAGTAGAGGAAGAGAATACCATTGCAGTATTGAATAATTGGAGCTCAGACGCAATTTTGTAATTTTTCTCAATTTCTGATCCTCTGAATAAAAAACAGAAAATTGGAAAAACAGGTTAATTAAGATCCAATTTTTTAATTTGTCAAGGTGTAAAAAAATTAAAATTTGGATATTTGATCCCATTTTTCTGTTTTTCAAAATGTATGTTTGTGCTCATGTCAAAAATGTGACAAAAAGCATACAAAAATGTCAGAAAAAGCAACAAATTTACAAAAAGGTGACAAATGTCTGAGAAAGCCACAAGAAAGTCGGAAGAAAAACAACAAAAATGAGGGAAAAAGCTACCAAAATGTAAAAAAAAAAAAGTGACATGCGGTAACAAAAGCACGTCAATAAACTCTACAGTGTGGCCCTCAGTGAAAATGAGTTTGACACCCTTGCCTTACGTGGTCACTCACCAGTCATTTGAAACTGTGAACATAATTTATACAAAGCAGGACTGAATTAGGGTTGCACGATATTGACAAAATGTGATATTGCGATATCGATTATGAATATTGCGATATCAACATTAATTTCAATATTTTTAAACATATGTAAAATTACAAAAGTTACGGGAAAACGCATCAAAATAGATTCATAACAAATTAAACAAGTTTTCTTACAACACAAGGTTTATTTCAACTGACGGTCGTATTGGACTGGTACAACATGAATAAATAAATAAGGACCGTGTCTACAGAACATGGTTGTACAGTATAAAATATATAAATAATGAGAACAGGACACACCTTTTCTTTCGCGTCTGTGATTCATTCCATTTGTTGTCTCTATCAATTTCTTCACTTACACTGTCACTCTGTCAAAATATGCAGACACGTGGTACACTCCATAGGGTCTGTCACGTAGTGGACCCGTGCGCTGATGTGCACTAACGTGTGCAAGTGGCACGGTAACTGGCCAATGAAACATGATCATTACAGCATTTCAAGCGGGCTCTAAATCAAACACAACTAAGCCACGTAGCCAACGGACGGGACGCAGCGCTCCACAAAATAAACAAAATATTGCAAACTTGTTGCGACACTTTCGATATATTGTGATAACCATATTGAATCGATATATCTTGCACCCAGAGGTTAAATTGGGCCGGAGCGCACCGGAGCGCAGCTCCGCCTCCTCAGGTCCACTATACACCCTGCCGGAGCTCAGCTCCGTCTCCTTCAGCATCAAACATTTTGCCGGGGCTTCAGTCCCAAATGTATTTTGAAAAGTTGACTGACAAATATGAAACTGGACGTCGCTTTGTGCCCAATCTCGCTGTAAAAAGCTGGGCAGCTTCAGGTTTATGGATGCGCTCTGCTGGCGACATGCTGCGGCAAATGTGTCGCGTTTGTGCGCAGCATTTCTGCCATAAGTTTCGGGTTTCCACCTCCGATGTAGAGCAGCGTACAGCCACTTCCCTAAACGTCTCAAACGGCGCTCTGTGTCTGTCAGACGGTCTGAGATCTACCGTATCAGCAGACCAATCACGTAATGCGCAGCAGACCACGGTGCAGGTAGATTATTTTCTGAAATATAGTGACTTTATTCTTGTAGGCTAATAGCCTATTATAACTTTATTTTTCACAAAATATCACGACTCCTCCAAATCTCAGAGAGCACAGGTGGGATGAGTTATATTTTGAATGTGCACAAAATTTTGGACATGAGCAGAAATCTTGCTCAAACATCTGAAATATTACAGTCCAGGGATTTATTAAATGAATAATGTATCACTGAGGTGAATAATTGTCATATGCAGATTTACAGAGGTTACTTCCCCAACAAAAGATGCAAAAGAGGGAAGAATAAATTAGGCCTAAGCTACATGTGTGCTGACTCAGATATAATTAGAAAAGTCGATCTAAAGGAGAATAAATAGATGAATGCAATACAGAATGCCTGACAGCCTTACTGCAATATTTTCCATTATGTTTTTATATTTGGATTGTAATGTTTCCCTTTACATAAAGATATTTCAGGCATATTTATTCAGAAAAAGGTAGAAGTAGGTGCATACAAATTCACCAAAATGCAGGAAATAAAGTGTTTAATGCTAAAAAAAATTCTGGGGGAGGACCCCAGACCCCCACATCATAAGTCAGCACACAAATCTGGAAGCAAAACCTTGGCCTTTGGGTTGCCAGTTATGATTAGACCAAATGTTGGTGCCATCTAACAAACTGGAAGCTAAAATGAACATACACTGGCTATTAACAAGCTGGGCAAGCCAATCACTGTTAAAAAAGCTATAATAGTGGTTTCTGATTCTCTTAAATCAACATAATCTTGTTTAAAAATGTTCAATTTCATACATTTTCCAAGGGTGAAATCCGTTGCCTGCCTGTTAACATTAGCCTATAAAAGGTAAGAAATAATAATAAAGTAAGTGAATTGTAAAGTATTTCTCTTTGTTTGAACTAATCAACCCTACCTTACACATTAATACTGGAAAAAGTGCCCCTTTGGTGTAAAAACACATTAAGTCATTTTACGGCGCGATTTTGAATGACGACCATTCACCGTAAATAAGGGCTCCCCCTCCCTACAAAAGCCAATTTAACCACTGCTTGCACGCCTAGTTTGAATCCCACTTCTGACACATACATACATTTTCTTAGCCTATTCATGTCATACTTTATATCATAGCACATTCATATCTACCCCTTATTGTTTATTCTACACCCTGTATTTATTCTATATATTCCTTTGCACTTTACTGCTTTTTACACTTATGGTTAGTTTGTTGTCTCAAAACGTGTGGAGGTGAATAGAATTAAAGTTTGTGGTGATCACAGGATTGAAAAAATACATTAAAATCAACAAAACACGCTGCCATCTGTTGTCATAGGGACTATGTCTTCAGTAGTTCCAATTATAGCCGCCTACACATGATAAGCAATTTGCTCTCCGCTAGGTAGGGCGCAGAGAGCAGAGCGCAGTGCAGGTCTTTGTCATTGAGGGTGGCAAGGAGGCTATTTCCCGTTGCTAGGTAATGACAACTGTTATCTATTTGGTTGCGCTTTAGAAAGGTCAGCGGCAACTAGGTCAAAGTTCAAATAATTTGACCTTTGAGTGCAGCGCAAAGCGGCTAATCCAAGCGGTGTGCGACGCCAGGGGTAGCGCAGCGTTTAGTTGGGCGCCACCGCTCTCCCCATAGGAAATCAATAGAACGGCCAGCGCAAAGCGGTTTTTCCGCCTATCATGTGTAGGCGGCTTAAGACATCTTTCAACTCTCATTTTCCGATACTTTATGCACCACCAATGAAACTCAAGGTTAGTTTTTTGTAATTTCGGTGGACTAACCTTTTAACACTCAGCAGATTAACTATATGCTGTAAATCAAATTCCAAAAGTCCAGATATTAGGATTCAGAAGCTCTACGGTAACTCTTGCTGCTGAGATTTCACATTTCATATCCCGTCACTGAATGAACACAGATGTGTCCCATCTGCTCTGTCTCTGCTTGCAGCCCCTCCTTTGATGAGGAACTATCCCCCCGGCCCAAGGGGAAGAAGAAGAAGAAGAGAAAGTCTGAACGGAAGAGGAAAAGGAAAAGGTCAGTTACCAAAATGAGATGACTCTGCAGTGAGGTGTATTGTTAGGCGCTTTTTGTCCTGTTTCCTGAAGTTAATAAACTGAGGGAGGAGAATGCTTGGTACTTTAGATCTCGTGTTTATTTGCCTTCCGGCTTTAGGTCTCCTTCCTACAGCCTGTCGCCACTGAGGAAGAAGAAAAAGAAGAAGAAGAAGAGCTCCAAGAAAAGCAAGCGGCATAGGTAGTTCTTGCTTACTACGACAATATTTACAAAATGGCATGACATTTATTTTTAGGTGACTGAAATCATCTTTTTTTTCTTTTCTTCCTGTAACAGGTATACCTCCAAAAAGTCAAAACACAGGTATGTGTGGGATTATTGCAAAATTTTGTGCATCATTTCAGTGTGTCTCGTGGCTGTGGGTGTGTCATTTCTAAAGGTTAAAACATTTCATTAGAAGAGCTAACTTTAAGGTTAAACAGTTCTCACCTGGATATATTTCTGTCATAGATGTGGTAACCATTTGGCGTCTGCTTTCCGTAAGATTTCCGACTTAAAAGCCATTTCTCTCTACGTCTCAGTAAAAAAGCAGGCTGTATGTGCAGGCTTTGTCTGTCTTCATGCGCCTCGCTCATGATTCTATTCTCTTTCATCCCACCAGCTCTTCAAGTTTAAAACATAAGAGGAAGGATGAGCGCAAGCACAAGAAAAGGTCAGTCTGATTGCTGCATCGGAATCATGTACTCTCCAAATCCTACACAACTTTTTTTACCCCCCCACCCCCACCTCCTCTTCCTTCCCCATGGTAAGCCCATCCACCCATTTCACAACACCAATTGCTGAGGAAGACAGAGCATCCTTCAAAGTGCTCTCATATAGGGGGCACGATGGGTGAATACAGAAACATGCAGGCTTTTATTTTTCTGAGCAAAGCGTGAATAAACCATCGTAAAAAAGGAAAACCGTTTGAAAGCTTGAGCCACAAAGAGAGGCAAAAACGGGTGAAAGAGGGTAAGAGAAACCAATTTCATGCTGTGATCTTGCAACATTTTATAATTTGACTTTGGATGAGCGGGCTGTTGTTTGTAAGCACAGAGCCAAGTTCAGTTGCTGTTTACTTCAACAGAAACCACTGCTTTCCAGCTTACTTCAACTCTCTCTTTTGTGCTCTTCATGCCTACGCTGTCCTATTTTTCAAACACGGTTCATATACATCAGAGAAAACAAGATCCAAACATTTGGCAATGCCAACAAATTAACATAAATTGTCAGGTGTAAATATCTGCACTATACACACTAACTTCCAGGTTCAAATTTGACCTGCCTTACTTTGTGCAGTTGCACACAAACACAATTATCCCATGCACTGAGGGATTATAACAGACATTTGGGTACACTCATTGAGTTTTAAATAAAATAAATGGTTTTGATAATCTAGCTAAACTGTTAGCCTGTTTACAACCTGTCTGTTACTCTGACTGCTCATGTTTCTTGCACTGTTGAACTTTGTGGTAGCGATTTTGCTATGTTTCCTAATCTCAGCAAATTATTTAGTGAATTATGGATAGTTTTATGTTGGTAAAAAATGTTCTAAATCTAAACATCTTAAAGTGTATGTAATCTAATTTTATGTAACTTTTAAATGTTTCTGAAACTGTTTAATGTTCCATTTGATGAACATAAATGACCTGTAACAGCAAACGAGACTAACAGTGAAAAGAATGCTATTTTTATTAATGCCTGAAGAACAAAAAAAAAGGGAACGTGAAAGACAACGGGCGTAATCCGAGTCACACACTGTTGGGCTTTCAACAGATGGAGACAATTACGGCATTGTAAATGATTTAAAATGTTCCCCAAATTGGCCCTCAGGTATGTAATATGTCTATTTCATTCATAAAATAACTTTAGATTGCACAATGTGGTTGTACGTCAGTAGCCGACATTGAGTTTTATTCCCTTTAGTCCGTGTTTGTGTTGGCCTATTTTCTTTTCTCTTGTCCCCCTGTTCTTGTGTAAAGCGTCCTTGGGTTTCATGAAATGCACTATATAAATCTAAGTTATAATTACATTGGTTGCTACAACCTGTAGGGGGACCGAAGAGGGAAAAGTTACATAGTGTTGCTTTAATGCTTTGGCTCGTGACACAGTGACAGTGATACCAGGTATAGCTCACGACACATCCAAAGTTGGCTAAGTTACTGCAACACTAGAAATGCAACGATGCATCTGTAACGTATTGTCTTGTTGTAAATGAATGACTTTCTGTCTGAGCAAAGCATTCATTGCGACTATTTGACCTCCCTGTAACGCTTCTCCTAGACCTTTACGACAGCAGGTGTGGTAAAAACACACATATATCCAAAAAGGCCACTAAAATCAACACAAACTGGGAGTTACATATAGCCACTTTAAACAAAGACAAAATATTGAATAAATGTCAGAAACCGATTAAAGCAATGACCAAAGAGATGTAGGCTGAAGGTGGAGCTTAATACGCCTACCCTTTACACAAAACAAAAAGAGTTTATGGGACAAACCGTATGTACAAACTACAAACGTAATGAGTAATATATGCAATGGTATAGAACGTATGAGAAGCTGGAATTGGTACTTAAATAACATTCTCGATTAACTGAAAATTGCTGTCAAGTACTTCCTGTTGATTGATTAATCATAGTACGCTTAGCCCCTTATCCACTCGTGTCTTCTCTCCTCATCACTTCCTTCAGTTCACGGACTCACTCGCGGCGGAGGCGACGCTATCGGAGGTCAGAGTCGGACAGTTCTTCTTACCAATCTTCCACAGACGACAGGTAGGAACCCATCCCTCCCCCCTTCTTACTTCCCCTTACTCCCTCAGTTTCTCTTATCAGCTCGAGGTGTCTGCCGAGTTCCTGGTCACGCCACAGCGATGACTGATAAGGCGGAGGTGACTTCCTGGTCTCAGGCACGACCAGCCCTTATCACAGCTTCACAGGAAGTGGCCCCATATTCACTCCACAGATCGATGCACTCAATTAAAATGACATATTGCAAAATCTTGAAAGATGAAGGATGTTTTTCACAGGTTTTAGGGGTTATACTGAACAGAGTTGACAGCATGATGATCTCTAGTAGCCAGTAGAATAACTGGACTCTTCCCCTGGTGATAGTTCATCTTTAAATAATCATTGCTCGCTGTTGAATGCAGAATATTGCATTTAGAGTCAGAATGGCATCCTTAGGAACAGCTCAATTAGTGAACTTTGACACATGTGAATCGGTAAGATTCCCTTCAGTTGAACTCAAATTGAGGTCCAATTTAAAAAATTTAAAATTCTAAAATAAACATTTTTAAATCTGTCTGGAGCTCTTTATTACTTACTCATTACTATGAGTTAGGGCTGGGCGATATGGCCTAAAAAAAAAAATCTAAGATTATTTAAGATTAAAATCGATTTTTTTTCCCACCCTACTTAAAATATATCTGCAGATGGAAAAGAAATTGTTCAAAACAAGTTTTAGCTTTATTTTGTTTTGACTCATACACACGCACACACACGGGGCATGTATACCATTATGATTATTCATGCCAATTTTGTGGAAATATAAATTGGTTTGAGTGTTTTCCCCTACCATTTTTTGAGGGAAAGAATGACAAAATTATATAATTATGCTATAGCTATATTCAACAACAACAAAACGGATGCGCGAGATAAAGCTGTTTTCACACATACAGGTAATTCACTTCTCGTTCTTCGCTAAAAGTTCAAATCATTTTGACTTTAGTCACGCAACCTTGCCCCTGATCCCGTTTGGAACTACGGGAGCCCAGAGGGGAGCGTCGGCGGATGTTAAGGAGAAAAGCGATTTTCATTTAAACAAATCAACGTTAACTACACATTCGAATTAATCGATAAAATCGATTTATCGCCCAGCCCTACTATGAGTTCATGGGATTTTAAGAAGAGGAAATCACAATTAAAAATCAAGATATATTGAGCTTTAAACTCCTTTTTATTACACAGCTGAAAATCAATCCCTTATCAGATAATCTACACAGGCAGAATAACGCTCAAGAAGTAATTTCTTCTTTGGTTTTTCTATGATTACACAACAGGTTACAGTTCCTTTTTCAAGATGGCCAAAACAATACAACAACAACCAAAATGTTTCTGAAGTAAATCCAGATATTTCACTAACATCAAATGGGCATGAGTGATACTTATTGTCATGTTCTCTGGGGTGCCGAATTGGCTGTAAGGGAAAAGAAGCATTTATGTCTCGATGCTGTGTCATGAAAACTAAATCCAGCATTTTCCCACAGACACCATCTGCAGAAATCTGTGGTACATCAGGCATTAGGAGACCTGGCAGTTGTAGTAGAGGAAACCAATGGAGTGCTTGACCACACGGACATGAAGTGGAGATCTGCAACCAAATCAGTGTGTAAAACGGCTCCAAAATATCGCTCCATCCTCTCCACTGCCACCGTAAGTACACTTTAGGACTCTAACAATGCTGCGGCTGGTTCAGTTTGATTTCTCAGTGATGGCCATGTTAAACAGCTTATTGTTAGTCAAAATAAAATGCCTACAGTGAGGCGGTTGGGTTTGGAAAAACTTTAGCTCACTATTAGGATTTGGATTGGATTGAATTTGAATTTGTTGAAGATTATATGTCCATTCAGCTGTCCTCTAAAGGATCAATATTTACAAAATCCAAAAACTATACATGGCCTGACTGAGCTCATTTTATAAATTCTTTATTTGCAGTCATTTTGTCAGTTCTTGATTTTCTGTTTTTAAAACTAACGCCATCGGGTACTTGGTGTAGAAGCCCCCCCCCCCCATAACTATAATGATACGGCTGGAAAAACACATTCTCTATATTATGGCAATATGCATTTAGTGTTTTGAAAGCTTATTTCCCTTCCTGTTGGGAAATTTCAAATTTACATGAAAAAGAACACCAACAACACATTTTATTTTCAAGAGCTATTTCTCACTACACATTTTTATTGCTTTATTAAAGGTGTTATTGCAAAGTTTGTCCGGTGATGATGAATATTCCGTGCCAATATTTTTAATGAATTACTTTAACAAACTCTGTGCATCTCAACCATGGTCAAGATTAAGATAATACAACACTTGGTTACAGCTTCATGTGTTGACCTTAAAACTGATCATGTAGACTTGTAGTCGACTCCTACAGGATGTATAAAAAGCCTGTGGTGTAGTTTAAGACCTGTCTGTCGCATACTGCATAGTGCACTGTTGCTGCAAGCAGCAGGAAGGAAGGGTTTTGTTTGTTGTCTTCAAAAGTGCAACACGCTGTGCTTGGTCAGTACATAAAGCTTAAGTTTAGGGACGTTGGATGCAAATCATGTGCTCATTCAATGTCAGCATTATGTCATTAAGACAAAAGCTGCGGTCGAATAGTCTTTTTTTCCCTTAGGAATGTTCCATTCTGAGGGAAATGACCTGGAAGTATCTAAGTGGCAGCCATGATAAGAGCTGGTCGTATTCTCTAAATGCTTACGAAAGGTGCTTCAATCTCTTATCTTCTTTAGCATAGGATACACTGGACTATCCCTTACCATAGGAAAACAGATAATGTCGCCCCACAATTCCTTGCAGCAGTATCATTTAAAGTGACGCACCATTTGGCCGTTAAACGAAAAACAAACAATATGAATATCTTGCATAAATTTAACAATTGTTTTCATACAATCCTACTTATTGGGATTTATGTTGATTTATGTTGAGTGGACAGGAGGGTGAGCGTGAGCAACCATTCTACAATGCGCCAGCCATTGCGTTTCATTTTTGTAACTGATAGCCTATATTTCTTTTATTTATTTCAATTCCAATCTTGGCAATGAAGTAATATTTTTCACCAGGTTGTCCACGTTTATATAGTCTGCATGAAACAACATGGTAAGAACACACAGGGCGAAGTATCTAAGATTGCGTCTTCGGAACTTTGTAGGTTCACCACGGCCGATATAATCACTTCAGTAGCATCTGCACATTACATAATAAAGTAGCCGAGTTTAAATGCATTCGGTATTTCTCTGAGTACCAAGGTTGTCTTTTCCTGAGCAGTGTTTCCCCTACCATTGTTTTGGGGGGCGGCCCTCCACCTTCATT
This sequence comes from Perca fluviatilis, assembly GCF_010015445.1. NCBI lineage: Eukaryota > Metazoa > Chordata > Actinopteri > Perciformes > Percidae > Perca > Perca fluviatilis. The sequence continues at coordinate 30,828,223 of NC_053117.1, forward strand.
TTGAGAGTTTCGGTTTTTATTTCTTGTTTCCCTCACCTGCGTCCTCTGATAACAGCTGACAGTAAATTGACGTTTTCACAGCGCTGTGCCAGCTCCAAAAAACGGAAGAAACAACAACAATCCCAAAGCAAAAGCTCTCCGTCTCTCCTGTGACTCACACAATCCTACGCCAAGTGTGCGCAGCCGGTGTAGCCAGTTAAAGGTGCCATAGGTAAGATTGCGAAGATCCAGGAATTAGCCAAAAAATTTGTACGTCGACAACTTCTCAGTCCCTCCTCCCTTTCCGCTAAAGCCCAAAACGGTCTCCTAACGGTCAAAAATGATGTGCACTAAACCATAATTGTGCTAGTGGTCACAGTGTTTGGACACCCTCATAAATCGTTGTTTCAGAGTCACCACCCCCGCTGGAAAAAATCCTAGAGGAAACACTGTCCTTGTGACCCTTCACATCTTTCCTTAACCTCATGACTTTGCCAGCAAGGTCAAGGAAATGTTTTTAGGAAAAGACATAAGACATATATATATTTTTGACTCTTCGACCGCAGCCCAAGATAAAGAATGATGATACATTTTGGAATTGTTAGCATTTTCTTGCCTCTTTGGACTAATAAAAACAACGGAAACGCACGTCACAATTTTTTTGGTAATGCAATTGACTTTCTTGTGCTGATCTAATGAAACCCTTGTTAAAAAAATAAAAAAGAAAGACTTAGAGACTCTTGTCCTGCTGTCATGAGAAGCGGGGGAGGGGGGGGGGGGATAAAAAATATGTCCGTTTCACTTTGGCCCTTCTCAGTCCCATCTGGCCGTCTGTTATGACTTGTCTTCCAGCAGACAGTTTCAATTGTTCAGATTGTGGATCTGACCTGCAGCTGAAATGAAACCAGGAGAAAACATCCTTAAACTGTAATTGACAGCTTTTACACGACAGACTTTGAATTTTAAAACTGTGCGGTTTATGGCAGGTTTTTTTTAAGTGATGTCCTCCCAACGAGCCTCATAAATACACCCATGTCCTTAAACTCATTGTCTCATGCTTATTGGAGCATGAAATACATTTAATTTCTCTCCAGCAATCATTAAATTATGGTAATTGCACAGACAAATGTTTTTAATTACCCACCACAGGGTTTTAATTGAAATTCAATGAATTAATCCATATATTGAATCATGCCTGGTATTCAATAACCCAAAGTCTTTCAGGAGGACTTCAGAGTTGGTTGCCTCAGAATTATTCAGTGGTGTTTGCATTTATTTATGGGTTTTGATTTAGTAAATAAAAACATATCATTTCAAAAGTAATGCAGAATGATCTTTGCTTAATATTTCTTTCCCAAAAAAGAAAAAGCAAACCATAAAGGGAAAGGTAGGTATGACCGGACAGAAAACCCCTCAAAAATATGAATAATCGACATGAATGTGGTTGATTATAAAATATGTCAACCTTTTCTGTAAATATAAGTGGTGAATTGATACATTTCTTTTGTGGTGTAAGCATAAGAAAAGTTGTGGCAACAAAAGGAAAAGAAAGCTCAAAAGAACCTTTTGAAATGTCAAACTATCTCCAGGCGACAGTGAAGAATGTCTCTGATTAGAATTTGTCCTTCTGTAAGTGAAATCTTTTACTCCTGAGTACGATGCGAGCGTTAAAGAGGATGGTAGAAGAACAAAGATTTGTTTAAATTTTTCCTTCTGTTTTGGTCCCTTTTTTTCTTCTTTTTTTTTTTATTGTGCCCCTTTTCCCCTAAATAGGAAACCTTTCCCTTTTTTTTCTCTTTTTTCCCAACAAATGAAGAGAGATCATAATTTAATACGATTAGTCAGGTATGATTCTCGGAGAGTCAGTATCTCTTTCCGTCTGCAGTAAAAGAAACAACAACAACAACAAAAAAACGTTCTAGTTCAGTGTGCAGTAGTTGTACTCGCATACAAGCACACTATTAAAGTATTCTGGGACTTTTTGCTCCCGAAAAATTCCAAAACAATGCACCATTAAGGAAAGAAAAAGGAACATGCCAATATAAGTCTAACTGGCTCTGGGTTTGAAGAGAGGGTTATTGTCTTTTTCTTGCAATTTACGACTAATGATGAACTTATGTTGCCCGCTCTTCCCTTTTTCTTACACCTTACCTACTTAAGGAGGAAATCTTGATTGGTAAGTCGATGCTATCCGCAGATTTAGGGATTTACTTGTAGGTCGGTGCAGGCTAATTATTTACTTCTTACAGGAGAAAGAGCACAGTCATCTGTCCCATTCTGAGGGCTTTTCTTAGTTAGACTGATGGGATCTCTCTTTGTCTGCAATCCTTTTCATTTCTACATAATACCCATTTTGTGATGTTTGTTCAATGTTCTTTATACGAGGCTTTTCAATGGGGCTATTGTTTACTCTTTTTCTCTTCGAGTTAGAGCCGGTAGATCTTTCCACGCATAGTTTTTCTTTCTTATCTGCTCTTTTGTTGTTCCTTTCATATAGTTTTTTTAGTTTAGACTTCCTTTATCTCAATTTGTTTCTTGTTGATTTCTTTGACTTTAGTTGAGTTCAGACTTTGTTTTGGGGTTAATCGCATGCTTCAAATTTGCATGATGTCTTTTATCTTTCAAAGTTTTCTGTCCCGAGAAAAGAAAAGAAAAATAAATACTTCTCTGTGTTTTCAAGGGAATATGTGCCGTTGTACTAGAGTATTCAGAGTGCATCAAAAGCAGATAGCAGGTTCCATTCATCAACACACGTTTGGTTTTAAGCTGCAGCCTCTTTGTCTGTTTGCAGATTTTGTCGTCAAAACCTGGAAGCGAGCTTTTACACGGAAAAGGGTCTCAGCATTTATCGAGCCAGACCGAAGGTCCGCACGATTACGATTCTGGGAATGACACATCTTCGCCGCCGTCAAGCAAAACTGGCGTTTCTCAGGCAAATGTCACTGACAACAAGAAGACCCACTGTAAACGCCTGGCCTCGCCAGAGAAGCTGAAGTTCAAAGACAATGCCTCTGATTCAGGAAACTCTGTGACCAGCTACGCTTCCCTGTGCAAACCTTACATGGAGGACGGCTTGTCTGCAACCCTTTTCAGTGGAAACGGCAAGAGGTAATGTTGTGTTCATAATAAATAATCCATCTGAATGAATGCTTCCCAGGAAAATTGCAAGCTGTTTATCTTCTGTTTCCACGCTCTGTTTCCTCTTTTGAAATATGAAAAAAGGGAACGCATTTTTTAAAAACAACCCAGTTTGGGCTTTATCACTCAAAGCAGTGAAATGGGTTTTCTTTGCAGAGAGCAGATAACCTTAGGGTGTCGGGTAGAGGTTGTGAGATCTCCGAAGCCTTCCAGCTGTTCACAGAGGATGAGCGAGTCGTCTCGAAGGCGTCTGAAAACCCGGTCATCCAGCAGCAGGAGCAGGAGCCGATCATCGGGGAGCTCCAGATACTCTGGGCGCTACTCTCGTAGCCTGTCGCTGTCATCTTGCACGTGGGTTAACTACTTTTATGTTGTACATCACCAACATCCAGTTGTGGAATGTAACTTAGTACATTCACTCAAGTGCTGTACGTGCCACTTTCTACTTCTACTCCACTACATTTCAGAGAGAACTATTGTACTTTTTACTCCACTACATTAATCTGACAGCTTTAGTTACTAGTTACTTTACAAATTCAGATTTTTGCACACAAAACCCATGTAGGTTATAAAATACGTTACAACAATATAACGGCCTACAAGTACAGCTGAAATGATTAGCCGATTCAACACAGAACTGTTTTGATCGTTTCCAGTTTTTAAATGTGAGGATTTTTACTTTTAATACTTTAAGTACATTTTCCTGATGATACTTTACATTTACATGTACATTTCCACTCACATGCAATTCAATTTGCACATAATGTGGAAAACCACTTTGGTCCAGACTGTTAAATGGATTGCTATGAAATGTGGTAGCCTACAGATATCCATGGTGCCCAAATAATGAATCCTAATGATTTTGGTGATCCCTTGACTTTTCCTAGCCCCACCAGCAGGTCAAGGTTTTTGCTTATCTTGAGAAATATCTCAACATCTACAAGATGTGTTGGCACAAAATGTATCACAGCCATTGACAGTTTTCCAGAAGATGTATCCTCACGACTTTGGTGATCCCCTGACTTCCTGTAGCGCCACCATGAGGTTTGCATTTGTGGTTTTGTGGTTTTGTGTTCCCCTCCGCTTCCGGGATTGCGCTGCCGGAAATTCCGCCGGATGTCACTCTTTTCGGCCGGATGTCCGGTACTTTCCGCTTTCTTTGTGTTGTAATTTCAAACTCCGGTGGATTTATGAGGACTATGGTTAACTGCTCCTCAGATCTCTGCAGGGTAAATCCAGACAGCTAGCTAGACTATCTGTCCAATCTGAGTTTTATGTCGCACGACTAAAACTACTTTTGAACATACACATGTTCCATCAAAAGAAGTTCCTTGCCGAGGCTATTTTGCAGCGGCACCGTGGCTCTGTCCTGCGCTTAGCACAGCCAAGACGGTTGTGATTGGTTTAAAGAAATACCAATAAACCAGAGCCCGTTTTTCTCCCATCCCGGAGTGCTGTGTGGACTCTCCAGACAGCTAAAGTCTGGCGAGTCTAAAGTTACACGTCATAGAGCCAGGCAGGAAAAACTCTGCGTTACGCACAGACACGGGGCTCACGTAGTAGGAGCTGAAAAATATCCGAAAAGATTTGTGCCTTAGTGTTGTAATTTATTTTTGTTTTATAAAATTGGTATCTGAAAAAGTATCATTTAGGAACCGGTATCAAAGTCACATTATTGGTATCGGTACCGTTATTGAAAATGTTTAAATGATACCCAGACCTACTGTCATGATACATTTGCAAAAGGAAGTTGATGGAAATATGCACTGATTCATATTTTATTTTGCAGAAATAGTTGTGCAACAGCTTATACTGTACAATCGTAACTACTGCTTCTTTGCTCAATTCCAGGGGATAATTGTTGTTTTTCTCATTGCCAGCTCGTACTCACGTTCACCGAGTTATTCAGCTGACCTGAGGCGACGAGGCAGCGTGGCCAGCCTGAGTTCCAGAGGAAGCTACTCCAGACACAGTGCTGACAGGTGAACTTTGCGAAATGTTTCAGCTGCTAATGACTCCTCAATTATTGGTGTAGGAAAACCAATACACATTGCATTGACCTTGTTGGTGACAACAGTTTCACATTGTCATGTCTGCTTCCCAGACTACGAGACAGAAAGAGAACGCATAGCTCCCGAGAGAAAGATGTGAAGCATGCACATAAGGTTAGTGGGAAGAGACAAAGACGCAAATCCTACTCTCCTATGAAGAAAAGGAGGAGAGACTCGCCAAGCCATCTGGAAGCACGCCGAATCACAAGGTACAGCTTTCCCAGCCGGGTTATTTACAGCTACAGTATACATTGTTATGCCTAAATGCAGCAAATAATGAAAAAAAAATATGTACTGCTGGTCACACCCTCCGCTCCCTCAGTTGGTCAAGTCCCCACCCTCAAATCTTTCTCCTTGTGTCGATGAGCTGTGTACCTTGAAATGGCATTAAGCCAGACGATGAGATAACCGTCAGCTCCAAAGCCACCACAGGTGCTGACGAAGCAGATGGTGGAACACAGGCAATCTGAAATGTAAAACAGAGTTAGCTTTACTTTTCCTTCATTTCATACTGCTCTTTGACAGCAGCAAAATGATATACACCCAGAAATATGCACAAAAGAACACGACAGCCACAGATTGCTTTAGCTGCACTGTTCAGTATATGAATTATAGGCCAAATGACTATGTGAAAGGTTCATAGTAGTGAACCCACGAAGAATTGTCAGCCGTTTTAGTGTCTATCAGCTCACTGTTTTGGTTTTGCCTACAGGACATGCCTGTAAAATATGTTTTATTTCAGTGAGGCCTTTTCCTGGTTAATGAAGTTACATATATACAGCAGACAAATAGCATAGTGCAGCATTTAGCAGCTAAAATAGGTCAACTATTTTTCTTGGAGTTGGTGGAGTTGGTGGAGACCAAAACCAGAGCTAAAAGGGGAGTATATATTGGACCAGGTGTCCAGAGATGCTAATGTTGCTCTGTGTCAGCTGGATGTGTTTGGTAACACTTTAGCTGGAACAAAATTGTAATGGGATTTCTTTTTTTGTGATATTGCCCCCCCCCCAATTGACCATATAGGGGCAACACAACAAAGCTGTATACACAACATTTACAAATTACCACCCTATGATATTGTGACTGAAACATGTTGGCAAACGTTTGCCTATTTACACGTCCAGCAGACACAAAGCAATGTTAGCATCCATTTGGAGTTGTGTTTCTGGCCAACTGGCTAATGTAAGTCCATGTAGGTCTCCTTTAAGTTCTATTTTTAAGGAAATAGCTGGTTAGCTATAGTCGCTAACATTGTCTGTCTGCCTGTTTGGTGCTGAGCAGTGAATTTATTAAAGCTGTTTTGCTGAAAACAGCTATCTCTTGAGAAGGACACTGATGAGAGTGGTGAAAGTGAACCAAAACGGCAAAATTGCTGCTGTAAAACGAAAACAATAAACTGTCAAGCTGATGTATTATTTGACACATTGTTCATATGAAAACAATGATGAGTGCAGTTTTAAGGTTTAGTAAAATGTACACCTTGCAGCTTTAATTCTCTTAATGAATGTCAGTTTCACACCACTTACCCTTTTTGGCTCTTCCCAGTGCCAGGAAGCGACCCATCCCTTACTTCCGACCCAGCCCTTCAAGCAGCAGTCGGTCCACCAGTGTGTCGTCCTGGAGCAGCCTCTTCACCCGCAGCCGCAGTCGCAGCCCCATCCACAGTATTAGCCGGAGCCGGAGCCATAGTTACTCCTCCTACAGGAGCTTCAGCCGCAGTTCATCCTGGAACTCAATCTTTGGGACCCGCAGTCGCAGCCGGAGCCGCGGTTCGTTGAACAAACGCAACAAAACAAGGCATTAGGTTTCTTAGAGCACATTAAGGGACGAGAGCGGGTGCGGTGGATGTTGGAGCAATCGTCTGTGTCTCTGTGCTCCACTTTGACACTTGAGTGGAAATGTCCCCGCAAGGGCTCCGACCACGTCTTTCATTGAGGCAGTCTTGTTCGCTGTCTGCTTACAGAGACCACTGGAGACCGAATGTCTTTTTGTTTGTTTTGTTCTTGTACTGCATTCTCTTGCATCAGCACTCACAATGGCCTGAGACTATTTATCTCTTAGATATTTACTATAGAAAATGCACATGGGACATAAACAGTGTTCCTGTATTTGGTCAACAAACATCGCTGTTCCTTATTTTATGTCCATGCACTTCCCATTGAATTACTATCCTAAATAAATGCTCAATATTTATTTAAAAATTGATTGTTCTTTAAAATGGTGCATAATGAGGCCTGAAGATACTAAGAAGAAAGTACTTAATTCCCATAAGTAATTAAGGGGGGGGGGGGGAATATACAGTAATGTGTTAGCTAATGCAAGAGCAGATGCACCAGCTGAACAATTTTAATGTTTCATAAGACATCGGCATTTACTATTCAATGTCCAATGAAGTAGTTAAGTATGGAGGTAACATTTGAGCCGTTTGATCTGAGTGTTAACAAATGGCTTCAGAGGGATCGTTGTCAGGAAAAAGGGAAAATGTTTATTGCTCTGATCTCTGCACTTCACAAGGTGGAGAACAAACGCGTTTCCTCTGAAAAATGAAACGGCGAGGGTGGCCTGACGGCGAGCAGCTGCCTGTCAGCTCAAAGGTCAAATTAATTGATCCTCTGATCAAGTGGAAAACAATTGAAATGTCAGTGCATGTAATACAACAGAGAGCGATCGAAACATTGGGCAGGGACGGGGACGGGGGGGTCTTTTGACAAAATCTTCACGTGTCAGAAGAGGTATTGTCTTTGACAGCTTATGACAAATGAAACGTAATGAATTTGTTATGGGGTGGGGGAAAGGATACTTTAAAGGTTAATATAATGCTTAAATTGTCATCTTGGGCCGTCCTATACATACATACATATATATATATATATATATATATATATATATATATATATATATATATATATATATATATATATATATATATATATATATATACACACACACACACTGAGACTGAGTTTTTATTTGATACTTATGATTTCAAAAGATGGCACAGAAAGAACAAGTTGTACCTCATTTGGTGGCAACATGTTGACAATAAGTCTGAACTTGTGAATAGCATTGATACTGAATTTACTTGAATAATGTTTTCTTGCTACAACACTGGAACCAAACACATGAATCAACTGTGTTTTTTGTTGACTTATATCACAAGAGGAAAGGCCAATTGTTTTAATTGTGCAGCGCCATCCATATTTATTACTAATTTAATATTTATTGGTTTGTTGTCCCTCTCAGTAGTAGTCAATCTTTCTATGCAACACTGTCAATTTATAGTTATTATGTCACTGTTTTAATTTATTTTATGTTTTTAATTATTCTTGGGTTTTGCCACCTCACTCACTCATAAACCTCAAAGTAGAAGCAGATGTTCTAAAGACGGAGGAGCAGAAGCTGAAATGGCAAGAAAGCGAAGAAACAAAATGTCAAACTTTTTCTTTAAAGTTCATTTTCAAAGCTGCTTTGACTTGAGAGTTTGAATCTGCGAAAGGAAGTTTGAAACTGCATTTCCACGTAATTAAGACTTATAGTTCTCAATCATTTCAAATCTATCATGCTGTCTGTGCAACTGCTCCAGGCCTGACAGACTGCTCTCTATGCACTCAATACTCTCAGCTTATTTCCCTGAATGTCAACTAAATTGGACGAATGAGGGAAATATGACGCTGGATCTGGAAGGGACTTGGCACAAAAGTCACCCATAAACTATAAAGTGACGATGACTCTGTGCCAGTAGAAAATGTGTGCAGTCATGTTAATAAACTTTTTAGATGGGTGCCCAGGCTACAACAGCCCTCTCCCCATCTCACAATGTAAAGTTTACATCAGTTCTTGTGCAAGATAATTTTGAATATGTAATTACTGTGGTGTACATATGCATCTGCATTGTAATGATTATACAAAATGTGATAATTTGATTTAAAGAATGTGATTTGGGCCTTGTTGGATGTTAAAATGTTTGAATAATTATGTATTGACCAGTGGAAAAGGAAAAGACGACAACATGCCCATCAGGCATCAATAAATGGACTCTAGATGTCTTTGTGCTAAAGATCCCTCCGATCATGTCTTTTGTTATTTAAAAAAAATCCCATTAACAAAGTCATATAGCAATGGTGATCGATTGTTTTCAGTGATAAATTATGCATACTCCCCCTGTTTTCCATATGAAGGAGCATATTGCAAAAGCATATGCTTTTCATACTGTCACATTTTATCTTGTGTCAGTTGGAACTCCACTTTGTAATGACGTGTCATCTGAATATTGAATTGTTCCCAGGAAATCAACTTTCCCCTTTCACTGCGTGTTTAAAATAAGCTCTATAAAATCATGTTCTGAATAAAAAACGTTTCTGATGACACACTTATTTTCCACAGTAAACACACTCCACCTTCACAAAGCTGACTTCTTAGCTGTTTTGTTTTATCCGTACTGTGACATCAGTGTGTTTGACCTGAAGCTCTGCGTTATTTTCTATTAAAAAGCCAGTGAGTCACCAAGAGCTCCAACTCTGTATGAGTGACATGTGGACAGTTGCTTCATTTGGTAAAAGGGAGGCTCTTTGGTCAGCTGTTGCGCCTTCACTGCAAAAAATATCCACATCAGCAAGTCATTTAATGTGAATTAAAGTCTTCACTTGTTTTTTTGACCCTAATCAACACCTGGAACAGTTGATTCGCAGCAGAGCGTGCCGTTATTTCATCCTGTTCTCTTTACTTGAAAGATTTGAAGACTCTGTTTGACTTCTTGGATGGATATTTCTTGCAGTGCGGCTGCTTTCCAGATCCTCCCAGCACTTTCGACACTGCTCTGTGCCGACTCATCGTCTGGGAAACCACCGTCCAGTATAAAACCCACAGCCAGAAGGCATTGACTTTTTCAGGAAAAGCACTGTACACTCTTCACGTTTGTTGTTGGATCAACTGGTGACCGGTTGCGTAACTGTGATGCGCAAAATCCAACATAGATCAAGTTTTACGACACTTAGATCGAAGTAGTTCTGGGTTTTGTTTGTTTTTTTTAAAAGAAAAGTTTTGGTTCGGGATTGCTTGAAACAAAGAGCAGAACTTAAACTGGTTTAGAACTCGGCTGGACATGGCAGAGGGAGACTTCTACACGATGGGAAGCCGGCAGAGGTTTCCCAGAGATCCGTTTGGAGAATCACCGTTCAGGGATCAGTCTCCGTTCAGGGATCAGCTCGGCTCTCGGTTTATGGATGATGAATTTGGGATGCCACCTTTCCCCGAGGATTTGTCAATGGATTGGCCGGGTTGGGCTCGGCCGGGTCGGCTCAGCTCGCGCCTCAGTTCTTCGCCCTTCAGCAGTAGTTTACGCACAGGTTTCCCGTCGCGCCAGTCCACGGGAGGCCCAACGCTGTACACCAGCAGGTACGGCGAGCCTTCCTCCCGGAGCTCCCCCACCACCACCGGGGGGGAACCGTGGAAAGTTTGCGTGAACGTCCACAGCTTCAAACCAGAGGAATTAAACGTCAAAACGAGAGACGGATTTGTAGAAGTGTCAGGTGAGTTGGGATGCTGTTGCAGAGGCCCAATGCACTTTTACGTTACTTTATTGAAAAAAATTTCTGGTACAGGTTATACAATCCTCTACTCTAGACTCCCAAAACAAACATATATATACTTTCACATTTTAACATCTTATTTTCATAAAACACAATCATTTCATAATTGAAATTTTCTAACAATTCATAAATAAGTTACATAAATTACAATAATCAAGTTCATTGGGTATAAGGGAAAACTTTTTACTTTTGGTATCAGTGTCTGGAGGACAAAATGAACCCACCTGGTAGGCCTAATGTCCCACTGGGTCAACCATCAGCTCCGTTATATTTATAGAACACCTTTAAAGACAACCAATGCTGTCCAAAGTGCCTTTGAAATGGGGATTTAATCGGTCAAATACATAATCAGAATGAAAATAATATAAAGGCATATTGCACATAGAACATTAAATAGAATATAAACAAAATTAATTGGGCAAATAGTATCATCTGCTTGTGAAAAACACACAGGGGTGTAGCCGCTTATGGGAAATCTTACATCATATGTTTTTTTTTTTTAAAGGTGTATTCTGCAAATTATCTCAATAGGCTATCTATCAATATGACTTTTTAGATCAACAAAAAACTAAATCCAATGAAGTTATATTGTTTTATATCTCCAGCTTTGTTGAATTTGAATTCACATTTTAAGCATTTAGACCTTACATTTAGGAAGATAAAAGTTAAAAGAAAATACAATGGAACACTTAGGGTATATTTTAACAATATAATTAAATCATAAGCTTTTTCAGTGGCTAGCCTTTTTCTTAGCAGGATGGGAATTTGGACTCCTTACCTCAATCTTTCTTAAACCTCTCACTTCAGCACTGCTTATCCCCTTAATATATATTTTTTGTTTTTATTGAACTTTTCACCAGGTAGTCACATTTAGACAATATATCTTAAACAGACAAGACATAAGAAAGCATAAACAACACCTTACTGACTATCTCAGGATCCTCAGTCAAACCTGGCTAAGAAATATCAACTCTTTAACTTTGGCAGCAGATTTGAAGCAGCACAATGAAAGCCTCAGCGGTATAACATGGTCTCAGCGTTAATGAGTCTTGATATGGAAGCTAAACAGATTTTGGGGACTGGGACCTGCACGTTGGCAGACAGATCCTCAAGCTTGGACACCTGTTTCAGATTCCTGTAGAATCACTCCCTCAGTCACCCATGAGCTCGATTTAGATTTAAGGCAAGGCAAGGCCCGTGACAACAGTCTCTGTTTACAATAAGACAAGCCGCTCGCTGCCATTAAACAAGGGAGAGAATGTTCTGGAAATAGGATCCCACTTGTACCCAGCCGTCCTCGTGCAGGTTCTGTCTTCTCCTGGTGTATGTTCAAGCTCAGTCACTGATTATGGGTGTAAGTTGTAGAAATTGCAGCCTCATGTCCGTGCTTCAATAGACCGATGAATTCCAGGGATACCCGTGGCTGAGGAGGGCACAGAGGACAGCAGGCCCCCCTAACTCTGAGTTTTTTATAAACACATTGTTGGTATGCCAGTTGGGTCATTCAATCAGCGCCATGTTGGGCCTGCCTGCCGCAAGTGACTCAACCCCCGTTCTAAAAGTGTGACAGGGAGTGTGTGATACGAGCATGTTTGAGGTGTTCAGTACACGAACAAACAAATGTTTAACACCGAATCGTCCAGATGAACCAAGCGTACTCATCATCGCTGTCACAGACCGAGTCAGTGACTTTGAGTTCATCATGAGTGTCACCACGAGCATGTCTCTGCCTGGTAACATTCACTGAAAGTATGATTCAATTGTTACTGGAGCTTACTGAAAGTTGGTCAAAAAAACAACAACAAATGAAAACAAGTTGATTAAAATCTCACTAAAGGATTCTAACAGAATTCCTGAAAGTTAGATTTTAAGAAGCTAAATTCAGTAAAAACTGTCAAAATTTGTAGTTAACATTATATATAATAGGGCTTTTATGGGCCCTGTTCTGTGCTGAACTGAGCTAATCGAACCAGCAACAGACCAAACATGTAGGACATACATGTTGTGGTGTATGTCAACATAGGATCCAACATCCAACCCATCCAATCCCCGTAATACCACAGCACTTGGCTTAAAGCAGTATTCATTCATATTTTTGGACACTTAGGGGCAATGGAACAAGCTGCATTTTAATTATTCTGTTTGTTTGTTTATTTATCAGGGACAGCACATAATTAAATAGTTACATAGTAAGAAGTAATGCAACAGATGTCATGTAAATATACAGCATCTACTACCAGACACAGAACATATAGCATATAGAGCATATAGCATACTGTATATATAGTTTTATCTGTGTCTTTAGCTGCTAAATGCTCCCATGTGTTCACCAGCTAGTTGCTAGTCCTTCTTCATGTCTCCAACAAGGGTGACTGCGCCTCAGAGCTTTTTCCACCGAAAATAGCTGACTAGTGCAATTGAAAATGAGGTAGATGAGAGTGAATCAAAACAGTAAAGTTGTGGGTCATAAAACCAAAACGTTTACGCTAAAAAACGCTGAAATGCTCCGTTGAACTGAGTGATTACTCTCTGGGGGGGTTCGTCATTACACATACCTGTAGTCAATTGATCTATTGTTATGTAAAACATGTTAATTAGTGCAGCTTTAAAGAAACTAACAAACTATGGCTCGCTGCATAGACAGAAGGAAAACAGCGTATGCCTTTCACCATGACACAGTAACAAAATGATAAAAAAAAAAAACATAGCCCTGTCCTTCTTCCTCAGAAACACCTTTTTAGTACGTTATGCATGACGATAAGATCCCATCCGCCATCTGTCCTCCCGCGACATTCAGTATTCTGAGCATTGCATAGAGCATCTGGAATTTGGCATCTCTGTCATAAGATACTTAAAATCAAGGAGAGGCAGCGCCTTGGACTGCTCTCTGACCAAAACCTCCATTATTCATGACATGGGACCCAAGTCTTGGCGAGGTTTAAACAATAATGTTATGACTTCACCGGTGATCTTAGCACAGTTCTCTCTGGAGTTTTATTCCACCCTCTCGATCCCTGGTGCAGTCTGGCACTTTCAGCAGGCAGCCACGTCACTGTGGGGGTATAGGGTAGCGCATAGTCAAGCCCAGAGTGCAGACGGGGGTCTAGGGGTGGAGCAGGCCACACTGCTGGCTGGCGGCACTGATATTCAGCAGCCCCAGAGCAGCTGTTAGCAAGCCCGAGAGATACAACGGCCATAAACAGAGCTAGGAGGAGAAGGTGGAGGTGGATTGAGGGGGGGGGGCTTTCCAAGCTTAGCTTTTCTCCCCAACTTCAGGCCAACATGTCCTGAGTGTCTTTCTGCAGGAGAATCATTCTTGTGAGAAACTGAAGAGACTGAAAAGGGTGTTTCCATGATTTCAACATGATCATTGCAACCCACCCAGAGGTCTCGATGGGAAAACACAGCTGGGGTTAAGGAATGGAAAACTGTGTGTGCCAAATGAAATGTTATGATCTCAGTGTCACCAGCTTTTTAATTAACATCCATTAGGAAGCTCATTGATACACGTGAACGTTTTAAAAAGTCATGAAATGCGCGGCATATCTGATCAACGTCCTGTTGATCGGGAGATGAGGACACTCCTGTACGATCCATGACGTCGCTAAACTGTTGCACAATGTTGAACTTCATAATCTGAGGTTATGTAAAGTTAGTCTCCACGCACCCACTTATTTGTTGGTGTTTCTTTTCAAACAGGAAAACATGAAGAGAAGCAGGAAGAAGGAGGCATAGTGACAAAGAATTTCACAAAGAAGATTCAGTGAGTATAATCTCCGTAAACTCTGTATCACAGTGAATGATAGCTGCACACTCGCTTATTGTCCCCAGCCCCTCATTGCTCCGAATAAGTGAAAAAATAACGCCAACATGTTCCTGTTTACATGTTGTGATTTGTATAGTCACAGGGTGTACAAATAACGAGGTCACTATGCTTTTACCATCTAGTAATTGTTGACTCTATTCCTCCAACTCTGAGCGAACTCCAGGCGACTCTCTGCTCCTCACCACAGGGCTTCAGGTGCTGCTAGCAAATCACTCCGCCCAAGTAGCAGTGCTTCGCCTTTCTGAGAATATAGTTCCCAGTTCGTATACGGTTAGAAGACGGCTGTGTCTCATATGACCTCGTTATTTGTACATCCTGTGACTATACAAATCACAACATGTAAATAGGAACATGTTGGTGCTATTTTGTCACTTATTCGGAGCAGTAGGCTAGTTGGAACCGGTTATTTCCAGGATCTGTGCTAGGCTTAGCTAGCGCTGGGGGCGTCAGACAGAGTTACAACACGCATGGAGATGAGAAGGGTATGTATGGACTTGTCTAACTCTGGGGGTTACAGTGAATAAGCTGAAGTCCCAATAAGTGTGTGTGTTCCTTTTTAACCAAACCAAACGGGCTACAGAAGTTTCCACAACCTTCCCGGCTCTCTGCCTTTAATTGGGCAGCGAGAAGACGTCAAACTGCAGTGCTAATCACTGGTGGGAATCGCCGTCTTGCTGGCTCGCCGCTCCAGTTCTGCTCATTTCCTGTTGGCTAATTAGTAAGCAGTTGTGCTAGCCCCACACTGTTCATATCACAGTCCTTTTAATTGGAAAGCCCTCACATCGGCTAAACAAAACCTGAAAACATTGACAGACTGAATAGAGAGGGGGGTTTCTGGTGGTGGAGGGAGAGGGGGAGAGGGAGGGGGTCAGATATAAATAACTGACCTCGATACCCAAATCCTCTGCTTATATGAAACAGTGAGATAGCACAGAGAAGTCACAGGAGCCTGCAGTACTTTTAATTGATGCACTACTACTTATATAGGTATGGAAGTAAGATGAGCAAAATGTACTTTAAGGAGTAAAAGTCCTCGTAATGCAGAATGGTTTCTTTCAGAGTTATATATTCTTATATCATTGGATTATTATCACAGATGCAGTAACGTGTAAGTATTAACATATTTTATGACCTAAACCTATGTTTTATATTTAAACCCCTCATCTGCAAAGTAACTAAAAGCTCTCAGATAAATCGAGTGGGGTAAAAAAACAAATATTTAGATATATACCCTCTGAATGTAATAGAGTAGAAGAATAAATAAGCATGAAGTGAGAATATTTTCCTATACGTACAAGTGAACAGAAAAAGACTTTGCACATCTATTAAAAGACCGGTGCATTCGTGGGAGAGGGTCAAAAGGGGTCAGAGTAGGTCAAAAGTTGTGGCTGGGTTGGCTCAGTGGGTAGAGCAGGCGTACATATACTGAGAGGTTTATACCTCGATGCAGAGGTCCAGGGTTCGAATCTGACCTGTGACGAGTTCCTGCATGTCTTTCACCTCTCTCTCCCCTTTCTCACCTAGCTGTCCAAATTAAAGGTGGAAAAGCCCAAAAAATAATCCTAAAAAAAATAAATAGGTCAAAAGTTGCTAAGAAACTCCCGCACACTAACTTACAAAGGTAAATTTAATAGCTGGCGTTTCAGTACTAGACCTGATTAAATTTACCTTTGCAAGTTAGACTGTGTCCGGGAGTTTCTTTGCAACTATACGTACAAGTACCTCACAATTAGACAGTAAATATAGGCTATGTTACAACAAATTATGTAATAACACCCACATTTTGTAATAAAAACCTGAACCCAATAGTTAATAAATTTCTCCGCATTTTGTAATAAATGATTACATAATCCAGCGGTTCTTACAAAATGCGGGGTTGCACTTTTTTTAACGAGATGTAATATGGTGCATTATGTAATAACCACCCAAAATGGATTTCTTTTCTTTTTTTTTTCATATATTTTATTAGATACAGCATTCAAACAGTACAACATAGTATAACATAAGTCTCCATTTTGTGTTTTCAGAATGAACAGTTCTTCAAAACAAATGTCCTTTCGTGCTTTCATCCTATATCCCTCCAAAGAATGGACAAAATCACTGGAGTTCTCTCAAAGTTCGTTTTTACTTGCAAGTAGAGTCAGTTTTACAACACTTCAGCGCAAGTACAGAAAAATGACTGAAGATTGTTCACAACGTTGTCTTTTTAATGGAGTTGGGAGTCAAGTTAGTTATTCGGTTCATGCAATCAGTAGCTTTTCTTCTTATCTCTGGTCAGGCCTGGCATCTCCTCCTCCACATTATGCACTCTGCCCTCAGGGATACATCCTGTGCTCTTTGCAAGGTCACTCAGCTTTCATGATTAACAAATTAAAGACAGAAATACTGAAACAGCACTTTGGATGCAAATGGTTTAACAAAGAAACTGAAGCAAAACCGTAATAATTTTTCTAACAGGGTTATTACAGGCTTTAAAAATCTTACTTCCCAACTCTGCATTCATTAAACGTTGGGGTAACAGCAATATAAAAGCAAAGTAGATGCTTTTAAAAAGTAAAATATCAACAGTTCATTACAGAAATTATTGATAGAATACACTGCTGATGTACAGGAAACAACAAGTGCAACAGGGTCCAAGGGTAGATTTTTCTGTTAAAATATGTAAGTTATTAACCAAATGTGTTGTTGTTGTTAAATCAGTTCTGAGTATAAAGATAGCTAGAAAACGCCAGGTCAGGAACTTATGAGATACATGTTTTACACACTCCATGAACACACACTCAGCCTGTCTGGTCTCACTGTCTTGTGTCTCTCTGCCTCAGCATCTCTGCAGGGGAAAAGCATATTGGACAGTGTTTGGCAGCTGGACAAAATCAATGTGTGGGATAAAATGTGTGCTTGCCAGAGGTAAATAACTCCCCGAGCTGGACCGATAAGGTTTCTGCCGGAGTCCAACGCAATAAGTTGGCTGAGTGATTTGACTTTGCCAGAAGGGGCAACTTTGCTTCGCAGCAATTGGCTCCTTGAAGGGAGGAGTTTAGTTTACAACCAAATACCTGCAAAATGCAATGCAATACAGCCCCACTGTACTCTGTGTTTAGTGCTAATTTACAAATGTAAGCATGTATGTTAGCAGCACTCCTAGCTATGATGGTAAACATTGTAAACATGATTGCAATGGGATAAAATAGGTGCTGTAGTTGGGGGGGAAAGGGCAAAGAGACGAGACACAGAGTCCAACCGCATGATTACACCTGCTAGACACCAACATGTTAGCGTTGTAGGAAAAAAAAGCGAGGGCTACAGGACATTCTTATTCTAAACCCAATATATTTCTACAGCGTGCATGTTAAGCATTTAACTCAATTCAATTTTATTTATAGTATCAAACTCAAAGCACGAAGAACTAAAGCCTGACGGAGTCTCAAGCACGGCTGTAGATTCTTACTCGTTTCAGTATTTTGATTGAAAATATATTATATTGCACAGGAGCGTCAATACATTTTCATAGTACATTTGCAATTTAGTAGAATGAGGCGATTTAATTCCCTCTCAAATTTTTTTTTAAAGTTGATGACAAAACTTGCACTGTTTTTTAGAAAACCCTGCCATAAAAACGAGTGAGTTTGATGCTGGTGTCTTGAACATATGCAGTAATCTACAGGAGATCTACATGACTGTTGTCAAACCTCTGGGCCCCGTTCACTTACCCTCAATCCAACCCCACACTTACCTGACCGCCCTTGGCCTCGGAACCATGTTAAGACATTTTCATATACCGACTTCCTGCTACTTATCTCTTTGGACGTGTATTGTATTGTTCTTATTATCTTACTATCTAAATTGGATTTACTATAATCCTACTGTATGTACTGTCTATTTTCTTTTCTAAATGCCTGTTTTGTACCTAAGGCTCTTATTGCATCCCTAGCCATTTGAAAAGGGGGTGGGGTGTGTCTTTCTTTTTTTTTTCTTCTTTTCCCGTCCCAAGTTTAATCCAGTTTATTTCCTTATCTTTGTGAACTTGGGTCTGGTCCTGGAGGTTGTTGTTGTTGCAGTGGACCTGTAGAGGTCAATGAGACACTGTGTGTGATATTTAGCAACACAAATAGACCTGGCCTGAACTCTCTTGTCTGTCTGCTTCAGTGTGGTGAAGGTTTTCAGTCCCTTCTGGCTTGTATTTCTCAGTGGAGTGGGAAGCCAGTGGAAGGTCCTCTCTAATCAAATGGAGGGTAAACCCACAGTCTCCTCGTCTGAACAGAGCAGCCTGGTGTTTATATGATCTCTCAGAGACACTTGGCTGCTCACACAGAAAACCTACAATACCCATATTTGGCCACACTGTCTGGACAAAGAACCGAGTTTGCCTGGATCTCTGTGTTTGCCTTTACAGCATGTTTTGGAGGACTTTCATTCCAAAGTGATGTGTATTATTTATTTATTTTTAAACTCGAAATGAAGTTGACTAATAAACACCTATCAGTTTGATCATGTAACATCATTAAATATCATTGTACCTAAAGCAAATGGAAAGTTTATGGAAGTAAAACTTCAGCTTTGGCTGATTTTTCATCTCCTTTTATCTACCTGCAAGTTTTGGAAGCCAATTAACCCCCCCCCCCCCCTCCTCTTCTCTGGCAAATATAACATTTTACAACATGAGAAGAGAAGTGTCAAAAAGTTCAACGAAGATGCAAAAAGAAATGCCAGACACAAAATTAGCTGTTGTCTATATGACAGATGAGAGCAGCAGATAAGTAGGGTATACATGTACATCGATGGAAATATACAGGTGTTAACTTCTCCAGACAGACGCTCTCCTTAATTGGAATCAGGTTTCCCCTTTACCTCACACCTGCTCCACTGTGTTTTCTCTCCCACGTCTTTGTCGCAGAGCTGGAGGAGTTTTACTTTCAGTTCATCTCCTGGGTGTGAGATCGTTTTTGTGAGTCTAGAATGAGTGCTAGCCAAGGGGTGAACGTTTTTAATAAAAGTCAAAATCCCGAGCAAAGACTTTATTTTTATTTTTTCCAGCGCTGTGATCACTCGACTGCAGGCTGTTTATTGGTATTGAGAAAGTGTCAATAAAAAATCCTCGCATTTAACAATGTTTGCACGGCTGCTCTTACAGAGGAAAATGTCACAGTTTTGCATGACCTCCAAGCAGGAAGTGAACTGTTTCTCTAGGCTGTTTCTCCTCGCCGCGCTCCTTATTTTGTTCCTCCCACTCGTGCTTTTATGCTGAACGCACACAGCGGCTTACAGATTTTCCACCAAGTAAACTTCTGCTACTCTAAACATCTAAACTTCTATGCTTGAATAAAACTCTCTCCCTTTCTCACCCCTCTTCTCCTCTGTTTCATCAGGATCCCGATAGATGTGGACCCTCAGACCGTTTTCGCCTCCTTGTCCCCCGAGGGCGTCCTCATCATCGAAGCCCGGCAGACGCCTCCGTATTACCTCTTCAGCAACGAGGGCTCCCAGGGTGGAGACACACAGGAGGTGGAGGCCCTTAAGCTCGAAGAGGCCCCTATGGTCTAAACCTCCACCTCCTCACAAACCTAACAAATCGTCCTGCACAATTAATTACAAGTTTGATACAAAATGTGTGGCCTTCAGCTTCATGTTGTTAGACACCTGGGATTCAAATGTGTAAAAGGCAAATAGGCAAGTCCTGTTTGATGTCCTTATTAAAGCTGCAGAAAGAAAAGTTATGTATAATAAGCAGAATGGTGAAAAGCCTCCTCTCCCTACTGACACAGATGCTATAGATTTGCCCCATTGCCCAAATGAAATTTGGGTACCATTTCTCTTTCATGTTAGATGTAAACCCAAAATCCCAATGTCCAGAAGAAACTTAAGAAGTCTATTTTTAACTCCATTGTGTCTTTTCTTACAAAATGATTACAGACCAGCAGGTTTGATAAACCTACAATTTCATGTATATCTTCAGAACAGCACTTAGTGTTTTTTAAATGACCACCTGGATTTTTTTAAAGATCACAAATGTTCAAACCGCTACAGCTTGCGGAGCCCTCGGTGTGTTTAACTTGTTTGTGCAGCTTTAATATTCTATATGGGTATATCCTGAGGTTATGCAACAGCTGTTGGGCCACTGATGCATTACATGTCATAGCATTTTCAATAATCAGTTAAGTTAATATGACGCAGTATGTGAATCAAATTTAAAATGAACATGCAATTAATTTTGTTTAACATTGCATCAATTGTATTATTATTATTATTATTATTATTATTATTATTATTATTATAAAGACAAATGTGCCTTTATTTACTTGAGTGCCTTGACTTCCTTCAGTGCAACAGTTGTTTATCTTTTGAGTTAATGAATGTCACATAAACTGACAAGAAACGAAAGTGAGTTACCTTTTGTGATTTCATTAGATGCTGAATTGTGTGCATTAATACTGTATTCTACCAAAGTGTATTGTAAATATACTTCAATATGTGCCAATTCATTATAAATATTAATCTGAAGTGTTCCAGGTTTTGCAATATGGTTTGCATTTGTTTCTTTTCTATCTGAGCATTCAGGAAGATGGCTGCATGATTTTTGGAGCGGACAGACTGACTTGTTTGCCAAAGACGTTTTGTTTCCTGCCTTTTTCTGTCTATGTCTTTGTATTGGCTGATGCAATAAAAATGTCCAGCCAATCTCCCAGTGTGTCTTAACATCTGTGTCTTTTAGTGAGAACAGTGCCACTCACTGGCCTGGTACCAGGGATCCAGGGGGGCCTGTGGTGTTATTGTTGGATAACAGAAGGAATTGGGCAGCAGATTAGCGGAGGGTTTAGTGCTGGTTCAGATTGGCACTGCTGTGTGCTGCAGAATGGGCCGAACACATGGAGGCAGCACTGCCAGAGCTTTTGTATGCAAATACACAAATTGGGGCAGTTCCTTTGCATGGTGTGTGATGCAAAATAATGTAATCTTCTCTGTGTACTGGAATCAATCAAAATGGATGATCGGTTTGAAAAAGTTTCCAAACTGGAGTCACACGAAACAACAAAAAGGCCGCCACAGTTTTGGCTGTTCATATGTGTCGCTTTTTTTTTATTACATTTTTTTAAAATTTTTTATTTATTTTAAGATTGAGAGGAGGTAAAAACACAACACAGTATTTAACATTTTCATATGGCATTGCTTTATTGACGCTTCAAAGACAGCATGATTATATGGCTATTATATTTATTGACTAAAATGCATCTGTAGAAATGGTGCAAGGCAAGCTGTGCAGGCGGTTTCAGTATTTTGTCAAAATGTGGTGTGTGCAACGATATTTGTGTTTCTACTCAGTGTGTTCTTGTTTTATGTCGGGGGCCTCCAGCTCCTGGCTTGGGACCTCACTTAGTGGACTCTTGCCCAGGGCCGTCTCCTCGGGGTGGGTGATCTCCTCAGCAGCCTCCCCTGAGCCTGCCATTAACTGGATCTCGCCACCCACGGCTGGTTCTTGTGGTTCGTGCTCTGGCTGTTTGGACGTATCTGTGTCTGGGTTTTCTTGAATTTCCTGGGCTTCATGGTGCTTAGAAGAATCTTGAAGACTCTCCTTGCCTTCGCCATCTTCAGGTGCTGAAGGGCGGTAATCTCCAGCTGGCTTTTCATGGGTCTCTTCCTCCTGTTCCCTTCTCTCTTCATTCTGCTGAAGCCCAGCTGTGGCGCTGCCAGGGAGGGCCTGATCACCATGGACCTTTAGTGCAGACTCTTCCCCATCATCCTCTGCAGACGGAAAACATGGGGCCTCTGGTGCTCTGCAGCTATCTGGGTCTGTATCAGGGGCTTCTTCTTTCTCCTGTTTTTCTCCAGTCACATCCAGCTCCACCTGTTTTTGTGCATAAATATGTAGAAAATGTCATAAGTCAAATGAAATGATTAAAGGTTAACTAGCTCAGCTTTCATTCACAAACCTCAATACTGAACTTGGATGCCAGTCCTTTCATAAGTTGAAAGTCAAGAGGGATATTGAATTGGATGCAATCAGCAGATATTGTTCAGAACTTGTTTTGAAAATCTCCAGTATAAAGAAATAGCTTGACATTTTGGGACATTTGTTTTTTGCTGAGAGTTGGATAAAACGATCCAAACCACTCTCATGTCTGTCTTGTAAACTGCCAGCAGATGGTTAGCTTAGCTTAGCACAAAGACTGGAAACGGGGAAAGAGCTCGCCTGGCTTTTTCCTTAATTCATCTACCAGCACCTCCAAAGTTATATATTGTATTGTTATCAAAACAAATGAAAAAGTGAGTGAGTAAAAACTATAGTTGCAGCTTTAGTTGTGAAAGCTGCTCTCGATCAAGAAATAGTCCGGCACATAACCCCTGCAACTTGTTTTTGTATGGATTAAACAAAGTATATATAACATGTTCATATGTGAGTTTACAGGTACTGGGAGGCCTTCTGACAGAGCCAGACCAGCTGTTTCCCCTGTTTCCAGTCTTTATGCTATGCTAACTGGCTTTCCAGACACATATCGTAAGTGGTATTGGTCTTCTCACCTTACTCTTGCCAAGAAAGCAAATAAGCATATCAACTAAAATATCAAACTGTTACTTTAAAGGTCCCATGGCATGAAAATTTCACTTTATGAGGTTTTTTAACATTAATATGCATTCTATGTGGCTGTAATTTTGCACCAAGGCTGAATTTCGGGAAAGAGACTTCAGATACAGTATTAGGGGACCACTAAGGTCTATATAAAAGCATCCAAAGAGCACCATGTCATGGGACCTTTAAACGTAAATAAGCTTCCCAGTTGTGATCACCTTTATGGGAATGATAATGGCAGCAGGAACTGAGGTTTCGGGAACTGGAGCTTCCACAGACAGGATACCATCAACAGAAAGTGTGGATACGATTTTGGTAGCATCAATCTCAGCTGGGAGCCTGAAAACAACAGGATCCTGTTTACAATGTATCAACATACAAAGTGCCTATTTACTTTTCAAATAGTGAAATAATTTTTTTTAATTTTTCAGATAAGTGAGAATTTTAGAAATTGGATACTGTAAAAAAAAAAGAAAATAAGAAAAAAATAAAGACCCTCAATGCTACATTCTTGGCTGCTGACTGTGTTTAGAGTGGCTTAAACTGTGGGTGTGTCATTGTCTCCCGTTAATATCAGCATTTACTTACCTGTACATAGTACATACCTGTATTTCCTTGAAAAACATCTAGCAATAAATCCATGCTCATCTGGCCTCTCCTCGTGTTTCCCTGGGGATGGATTACCATTTATGGGGAAGAATGTAAGGACAAGCAACACAGAGAAACCGCTCAACGAAGAAATTAATTAATAATTAATTTCTGCTACAAAGCTGTGATTTCCCTGAGCACATTAAGCAGCTTTGCGTAGTTTATTCAGTGAACTATAAAAGAAGTCTATTTACTGTGACTCTGTGAGATAATAGAAATAAAAAATAGGTTATTAATACTCTATTAAGAGAAACTATCCTGTGTGTAAAAGTTATTAACAATGCTAATAAAGTGATCTTTTAGAGCTTGTTAATTAAGAGAACTGTAAGCCAACACTCTGTACCTCCAACCTCCAGGAATCCGTCTCTGATGCTGAGAGAAATCTCTGAGGGAAAGAAGTGAGCCACGTCCAGGCTGACCCTCCACTTGTACAGCTCCTTGCTAATCTTCTGGCTGGGCTGATGCATCGACCCAGAGATGTAGGGCACAAACAGTGGAGTGGGTATGTACCCTGGCCAGGAGAAGGCTGCCAGACTCCTCTGGAGCCGGTCCACATCCATCCACCGAGGGTCTCCTGGCTCCAGGAAAGGCGGCAGGCCAACATCTTGAATGAAAAGCCTGCTGGACTGCCACCATTTTCTCAGGGGGTACCAGGGGACAGCCCCGCCGTACTCCCCGCATGACAGCTCTGTTTTGGCCTCTTCGCTCATGATTCAAGAAATAAAATTACACACAGAAAAACCTATGGAGAAGATAAAAAAATAAATATAATGGCAGCCCTTTTTTTGATAACAGTCAGCAAGTAACTTTTCTGATTGTCGGGGTTGACTCACTGAAATTTCGGCAATTAAAATCTCCTTAATGAGTGAGGGAAAGTTAAGGGTGGTGAGACTGAGAAATCTCTGAGGAGCCTTATATACGGCTCTTGTCTGTTTTAGCACTTATTAAGCACTCATGCCGATCCCATGAGAAGAGTGTGTGGGCATGGGGTGATGGGTGTGGAGGCTGTTACCTCTTGCTGGCCTGAAGAAGGCAGCAGACTAATTAGTTGTATTTTTAACTTTTAAGGGCGCGATGGCAAATAGCTAGCAGTTGGCTGGGGCTGGTTTATGTTTGAACTGTTGCATCTGTTGCCTGAAGACAGTTCTTCTCACATCCCAGTGAACTCTATTCTGTCAGTGGTGACTGGGCTGCTCAGTGTTGTCATGAAAGTGTCTCTTCCACTTGTGTTTCACCCCTCAAAGGACACAGTGGCAGTGGTTTGTCTGGAGCATGAAATACCTCTGCTAGTGGCTGAGAAGGACACAAAATTATCTGTTTTGTGTTATCTGAAACAATTCTGAGGCATGTGTGTGTATTGAGTGTACAAAGCTCCCTTCCACTCCATTTTTCTTTCGCTCGGCAGGTTCAACAGGATTATTATTGTTCCCTCTTTTATCAAGTGTGACAGACTTGTCAGTGTTTCATTTTAAGAGCTGTGTGCCCTGATATCTTGGCATTCTGTCCAATGGAGCACAAAACAGATTGAACAGATGTTTCTGACACTTTGTGTGATGCCTCAGCCACAGATTCTGTCTGTAGGATATGCTGTGAGAGGTTGAATTGGGTTTCTCTGCTGCTGCTGCTGGAGTCGCCTGAAAAATTGGTTCCTCTGTTTCAACCATCAATAGCGACTTCCATCCTGTTCACATTAAAGGCACATATGCCCACGGTGCACCAAGATGTCCATGCTACTTTTCAAAACTATAGTGGGGAAATGCAATTTGTGAAAAACTGAGTGAAAGATTCAACTTTATTGGTGAGATCATTGACAAATTATTCTAAAATATGTCAGTTCTTTCTCAAATATATGAGTTTGACCCATTTTCACACTTAGAGGCTATTGTTTATACTTTTTTAACCAATTTTCACTAAATAATGGCAAGATTTATGAAAAAAAAAGAAAAAAGAAACAGGTTTAACCGTCTCCCCAAATGTTATACTAATGTTTTTAAAGGTTAAAGTTTTTCCTGCTGCTAAAAGATGCTCCACCATTCATCAGTTTACAGTAGACAAGGACATCTTGATACAAGAAAAGCACAAAATGCTTCCATTAAATGTAAACAAAGGTAATTAAAGGCAATTGAGCTGCTGATTATGCTTTAAAGTGAATACGATAACATTAAACTACCAAAACTTTCGGCCAGTCATGTTTTTCAGTGTTAGGGACCCATTTTTGGAATGATTTAACAGATCAAGTGAAATAAAAACACAAGCCAAACTGAAAACATTTAATAGAAAGGTGAAACACTGGCTAAAAGAAAACCAAACATGTAGCCACTAAGTCAGGTCCATAAATGCAGGAGCAGGTTCACGTACACACACACATGCACACACTCTGTTGGTCCTGTTTTAATGTATTGTCTGTGCTAGATGCCTGGCTGTTTGCGCATGGCTGCCAAGGTTCACCCCGCGGGGCGGGGTCTGGGTATGGGAGCCAAACATGTAGCGGCCCAGGCCCCTCACTATCGGGGTGGGTATAGGTTGTGTGCGGCTGGCTGCTTGGGGTTTGTGTTGTTATGTGACGAATCTGTGAAATGTTGATGTAATATATTAGTATACAATGTATCTGCTGCATGATTGTGTAACTCACACTATGTAGTTCTTTAAAAAAAAATAATAATAATAATAATATTTGGATTATCTTTTTAGAAAGGCCTGACCAGGGACTGGAGTTGCAAATTAACCTAATGGCTAGAAACCTTTTATGCAACACATCTACACATATTATTATATACCAACCAATATACCAATATATTACCAATATACCAATATATTATATACCAATATATATATTATACCAATATATTACGCAACAGCGAGGTTGGTAAATATAAATATAAATAGTATTATAATAGCAGTATAGGTTTTGTGTGTGTGTGTGTGTGTCATCATGGCAAAATCGCAATAGCGTCACAACTGTGCAAGAGGCAGTCACAAAACTTTACAGGTATGTGGTTAAGGTCAAATGAAGGCCGAGTTTGAAAATGGGTGTGGTTCAAGCAAGGGCGCCGGACGTAGGTGGGTAAGAAGTAGGGGGGGGGGCCCACTTAACGCCCCTGGCTTGATTTGGCGTTTACAATACTAGCAGTACATACTGATTTTGCCAAAATGTAGCATATGTAGTATGCAGTATGCAAACAAAAGCTAAATCTGCAGTATGCCATAGGCCTACTGATTCGGAAAAAATCTCCAGTATGCACTAGACCAGTCTACCTCACCTGCTGTGTCCCACAAGGCAAAGCGCTGGAATTTCCACTTTCAACACTAAAAACCAGCTAAGCCTGACCTAGCATATTAACAAAATAAATCGATTTAACCGTTTCATACTGCATACTACCGACAAATGCACACTGCGTTTGTCAATGGTATGTAGTAGGCGGTTTCTAATACAGCCATTGTGTCCGTCTATCATGTTTTCCAACCCTTTTTTCTTTGTATGTGTATTAAAATAGATAATTTGTCACAAGGTGATTAGAATGTAAATGAATGGACCGTAAGGAAATTATTATTGATTCTGCAACATTATCTTGATTTATTAATTTGGATTAATTGCCTGCAGTCTCACACATCTGTGATTTTGACAAAGCCAACTATCATAAAAGCTTTGGCTCACTTCAGCCAATATCAATAAAGTCACAATATTTTTAATGTGATTGAAGGTTTCATAAGAGATATAAATGTCTGCAGAAAAAAAGGTAATGCAAAGGAGAAGTATGAAAAGTAAGGAAGTAAGGAAAGTATGCTTGCAGGTTGTAACTCTTACAGTAATGAAAGTCTTTTTTCTTCCTTTATTCATGACAGACATTTTGAATAGGGAAAGTACAGACGTAAATAATCAAAGTAATGATGGCTGAATTCCATTTAGCTGTCGCACTTTCAGGGCCTGGTATTGTGCACGCTGGTTCACTGTCACTATTGAGTACATAGGCTACACGTACACAGTGGCACTGTACAAGAATGTAGCCATAAACCACCTCTGAATGTGGTCTGACTAAATGCGTCCTCAATGCGTCCTGGGTGCATTTACACCTGTACTGAAACCTTGTGATCAGATCACTCAGATAGGATTTTAAGGCCAGGGGGCCACTATCATGGCTTGAATAGAACGGAGCCATGGTAACAGCTTTTCCTATTATGGCCCTATTTTGACTTGTGATGGTAAAAAATTACGCAGGTGGAGTTGATAATATTAATAGCAATCCATTTAGGTGTGTCACATTCAGGGTGTTGCCTGCTGTCTCATTGGTGAGGCTTACTGGGACATTTAATGGAGCAGAGCCATGTTATTTATTTTACTATTAACCTAGCTCTTAAACTCTGTTTCGAGTTACCATGGCTTAGCATGATGTAATTTTCAGTTTTTTAGTATTGACAATTACCAATTATCAATGCAAAAGCCTCAAACATAATGACATGGTTGATACAAGCTGGGGCTGCCTTATATGCAGTAACATACAAGTACATTTGGTCAGAACTGAGATAAGGCTTAAATCTGGCATTAATGTTTTACAGTAGGCAATAAGAATGCTATGCTGGAGCCACACTGATATCAAACACCTCTGGATTAGAGTCCATAGGGAGCACCTTACACCACTACAGTGCTACTGTCAAAAATTTGACCTCTTTTACTATAAAAACAATATTATGCCATATAAATATGTAATTTAAAACAGTTAAAAATCCAGCCAAACTGCAGTAAATGCACTTTTAACAATCAACTAGACTAAGCAAGAAGGCTAAACACTATAAGTGCAAGGTAGCGGGTGAGATAGCTGCGGCTAGCCTTAGCTAGAGCTAAAACAAAATTGACTTATTGATTTTTTTCCCTAGCTGTTATCTGTAATTGAAAAGTCTTGGTTATTCAGTTAGTTCCACATAGGCCTAACCAATGAATCAGCAAATTAAACAATAATGATGATGCAAAATAAAAATCTAAAGTTAGTGCTAAAGTTAGTTATCTTGTGATATCTCCGTAGCCGCTAGATTTAACTTTTGCTTTTGCTGTGCTTTTGATTCCAAAAAGAACACATTTTGCTACTGTGTTTTTCTCTATCAGTCATTTTTGTTGGTTTTGTGTGGCTATTTGTTTAATTCATTGTGAAATGACCAGCCCAGAGCCATAGAGAGAGAAACGTTTTTTTCTTTGAAAAATGTTTTTCTCTATCACTCTGGACCAGCCTAAAATAAAGCATTAGGCCTACAACCTTTTTATATGAAGTTACTAGGTCGTGATTCCACTACGGCTCTGTATCACACCAACTAGTCAGACTTTCATCCACCTGTTAGAATCCTTCATAATAAAGTGGTTAGAATCACATTCTGCATATAATTAGCCGCCAACCACAAACTAATTTATTATAAACCAACCAAACGAAGGCCTCAAGTGTTAATAAATTCATAGGGCTGCAAAATCCCGGCTATAACTTATATAGGGCATTTTACTGTGGTAATAAGAGTGTCCAAATACTTTTGGCCACATAGTTTATAACTTCCACTTCCTTGTGGGCTGAGCTTCATTTGCCGTTACCATGGGAAACAGAGGTCGCAGGGCAAAAAAACCGCGAGGAGCCAAAATTTGTAGAAATGTTTGTACACTTTAACTCTGTTCATTTACTCCAGTGATATATCACTGTTTATGTACAGTTTGAGTTCACTTCTTCATTTACAAACTTACTATGATTCATCGAAATTCCACGCTGGATCCGTTACGTTTGGGTACAGTAACGCCTGCCCTCGTTTGTGACCAGAAACGTCGTGCGCGGGCTAATACTGCTGGGCGTCCGGTTCGGAAGGAGTCGGACTCCCGGCACGCGCCCTGGAGCTCGAGTGAGGCACCTTCACATCTGGAAACTAAACCAGTGATCCAGGACAATGTGGGACAACATGTGGAAAAGGTATTTCAGTTATTATCCTAAAAACGGCACAATTTCAATCAAATTCAATACAGTTTGTTTTGTTTGTCTGTGTGTAGCCTATATTGGAACGAGACTTTATCAAACTTTCTCTCAGATGACTTTCCATCCCCACCCCCTGTAAACACATCATTACCAAATCATTCTGATGCCTTGAATCAGGATTAACTTCAAAGATGGCTTGCAGTTTATTCATTTCACCCAAAATATTTTGAAGGAACCCAAACTCTCTCTCTCTCTCTCTCTCTCTCTCTCTCTCTCTCTCTCTCTCTCTCTCTCTCTCCTCTCTCTCCCCCTCCCTCTGTCTCTATCTCTCTTTCTCTCTCTGCTATCTTTTTTACAATTTCTGATTGATCCCATCCTATCTGGCAGCTGCTAAAGATCAGAAAGTCTTCACATGGTCCCTTCTGCTTTTCCTTCCTTGAACTGCTAATGCCCCTCTCAAGTTATATTTTCATATCATTCTGTGTTTGTGATCCCTTTCATTTCATGGCAGTGCTTATATCTCTCATTCATCAGTAACCCAAGCTGCTCCCCCTCCCCTCCCCTCCCCTCCCCGGGCTACACAGAGCAGTCCCATCCAAGACCAGTTGCTCTTTAATGGACACATGCGTGCCCTCAAGCACATCAAGTGTGTCGCAAATCAAATGCTCTAGCCCAGATGAAAACAAATTTTGAATATGCAGTCAAAGTATGGGAAACACACCTATGGCCCAGTTTACTTGAATCGTCCTCAGTGTGCGATTTGAGGTGAAGAGGATCTCAGAGGTAGTTTTGAAGGCCCGGTGGGCTCTGCAGAGTCAGCTTTCATAAGCAGTAACACAGGTGTTGTGTCTGATCCCCCAAAGCCTGTTACCACTAATAAATGCATTTGAAGTAAGATATTGCCAATTGTACGATGATAACAGTCACCTATGCTCAGGGGAGGGCTCAGCAGAGGCCAATCACAGCGACTCATGAGGCTTCAAACAGCCCGCCGCGGAACCAGGGGGTATTAGCGGCTAATGCATCAAGGGGGATGAAGTGTCAAATGGCTGGTTTGTTCCTGTGGACACTGCATTCATCATAGTTATTGTGGAGCTGGCTCAGTCACTGAGGATGGCTGGAAAATAGAGAGACGTGGTCCATATCAAAACTGACACATCCGAATGGAGTGGCTTATATATGGAAATATATTTTTGGAAAAGCCGTTTTACGAGTTATTGCAGCCAGCAATGAGTCCGAAATAATTCGGAGTGATGCTTGAACCTCGATCTAACATAAAACGATGGTATTGGTGGAATAGAAATGTTTTCGCAGAATTGGTTTAGCCATGCCTGTTGCCAATCCATTGTCTCTATGTCTACAGTGAACAGGAATCGCCCCGTATACACTTTAAATCACCAAGGAGGGAAAACGAGGCAATCTCATCTTCTGTTGAATCCTGCTCTGTTATTGCATTCACAATGCTTTTGATTTAGCACTCTGTGGTGCTGTTAAGACAAATGCAATACTAACAAAATTGTTTGGTTTATGTGTGTTACTCCTGGGTGGAGATGGAAATACACAGGACAAGGCCACTTCACAGACCACCTCTAAAAGAAGTATTTTTTTCTGTTATATGTATAGTATTAGAACATGCATTTCCTGTGTGCGTTCATGTGCGCACATACAGTATTCATATGCTGACATCTCTATTCTTTGCGTCCACTGAAGTAGCAGAGAGGCAACAACAGTGTCCCGGTTTGACTCAAAAGAGATTTGCAGCAAATGAGCTCATCCATCAGCAGAAGTGTGTGGAGACAAGGGGATGATGAGGAGAAAGAGGGTGAGGAGGAAGATGAAGAGAGGCGGTGGGGCGGAGCAGGGGCCCAGCAGAGGCAGGACCGCTCAGAAAGCAGCCTCACATTAAAATATGACGGCTGTGGCATTTCTGTGGTCTCCAGCACCTTCTTTTGTCCTTTGGATGTTGCAGCTTGAAGACCTGAGCTCATCTTGGTCTTGTCCAATTCATCGGTAGCTTTGCCATAAATAAAAAAAAAAATCATGACATTTACAGTGGTAGCATTTTTAAGTGTATTAACCACCAAGGATTCAGCATTTGCTCTCTGCAGTTTTCCCCTTTTTCGCCAGTTGTAAGGTTGGAAATCATCCTTTCTGACAGTATCATTTACAGTATATTTGGTATCAGTTTGTTTCAAGTCCTAATTGAAGATGTATCATATTTACAGTAGGGCTGTGTATTAGCAAGAATCTGGCGATACGATACGTATCACGATACATGGGTCACGATTCAATATATTGCAATATATTTTTCGATACTGTGCGTAAGGCGATAAATTGGGATTTTTTTTTGAAAGTATCATTTTATAAAAACTAATATTTAAAAAAAGACATGATGTGCATTAAAGTCAAAGAATATTACTTTAGGTAAACAATTCGGTACACAGAAAATCAAACAGCCAGTTTGGGATTGTGGTTCACAGGTTCTTAGTGAGCAAATTTTGATATGCTAAAGTAGGCCAAAGTTCAGCCATAGCTAGATTGTTAGCTTCTAGCAAAAAGTCAGGCACTGCTAGGAAAGGACACTAGTGGTGCGTCTCAGCATAGCCATCTAGTAGTAAATGTGAACCACTGTCTTACATGTATATTTTTGCACGTAAAAAAATAAAATTCGATATTGCGTTTTTGAAAATCGATACAGTATTGCAAAATAAAATATCGCGATACTCAAGTGTATTGATTTTTTTCTTACACCCCTAATTTGCAGTGAGTAAAATATTTAAATCTAAGGCTTCATGTGTTTTTGGTCTGATCATTATATGGAAATATTCTAAATTTCTTGTGCATCATTTTAGACACATTTCCCCCAATGTGGTATCTTTGGAAACTTTGGGAACTAAGTTTTTAACAGCTTGGGGCCATGTTGGAAATAAGTGTTCTAACGTTAACGTTCCTTATCTCTTGGATCTAATGTGTTTTGTAGATGGCTAAACAAGTCAAATGAAAAATCTGAAGAAAAGAAAAATCCATTAATATCAAGTCCAAGCTAATGACACTTTGCCTCCTCTCTGATGATCTATTCATAGGCGACTACAGATGACCCACCAAAGAAAGTCGACCAATCCATTAACCGCAACCCTCCAGATTCCACAGGAGGTTGTAAGGTGTGACTGTTAATCATTGAACCCACATTTCTTCTCCTCTCTCACCCTGCTATCTAATTTATTTAGTAGAAAACATCAGTTTATCTTGCACACAGAGATTTCTTTCTACTCATTGCAGTTAATAATTGGAGATTAATTGCCTGATTATCTGTCGTTTCCTTGAACAATGTCATATTAGAGACACAATCCTTAATCTTGGCCTAGTGCCCAATTTTCCTCAGCAGAGGTCACATGGGGATGCGTCAGAGCTTTTCATCGTTGAAAAAGTGCTCCGAGCTCCAGAGCTACTCAGAAGACAAAACGATATTAGCTGCTTGTCCTTTTTTGTTTTTTATGCCTTTGTTTTTATGCACTTTCTTTTCAGAGTTGGCCAGTTTGTCGTACGCAGGCTGGAAAACGAGCAGATATCGTTTCCCTGAGGAAGCATCTGGGCCACGCCAGGTGAGGGTTACATCTGTGGGTGTGGAACAATGAATCCCTTCTGTTGATATAAATATGTGGCGTCTAGCTGCTTTTCCCCCTGAAACAGATGTAGACTGCAGCTATTTGTAGAGAGAAAAAAACGTCACATTTAACAATAACAGGAAAAAAGGGTAATCTGCAACAGTTTGCTCACTGCAGGTATGCTCAGCTTTCAGCGCTCCTGTGTCCTGCAGCCAGTGGAGTCCTGGCACTGACAAAGCTGTGGCATTTGGACTGCCGTGTGTGTTATGAGTGTGTGTCCAACCCCCTAACCCCACCACAGGGTGTGGAGACAACATCCTCTGGGGGCAGCCAAGGGTACTTCCAACCGGCTGACATTTCTGACAGCCTCTGATAGAGCCCGGAGTGTTGAATTATTCATACAGGTGTTATGGGGAAAGGTTGCCATTTTCACAGGATATACTAACCCCCAGATGAATTGTAGCTGTAAGTGAACACAGTAGTAATGATTTGGGGCTGTGATGCCTTTTAGGCCAAATGGCAGCCCAGTCTCTGTCAGCTCACATGCTGAAAGCTCCTACATCTCGCTGCTTCTCTGGCCAGAGCAAACCTGTTAAACTTAATCAGCCGGGTTTTGTTTTTCAGCTCGGGGAGTTAGGTGGAAACATTTGACACTTATTGATCAGTTTTTCAGCTATTCCACATTTCATAACGGCTGTCTTAATGGAAATATGAACAATCTGAATAATCACCATTAGACACTGAAGGGTCTGTTCACTCAAATCACAAAAAAACACATTGTGTCACTTCCCTCTAGTGGAGGATACAACATGTTACTTAGTGAGCTTCAGAGGTGCTGGTAGGCGTGTTTTTTGTACTTTAGAGAGAGCAAGACAAGCTGTTTCCCCCTTCCAATTTTTATGCTAAGCTACGATTATGGCTCAAATACAAGTATTCCCTCAAAGTGCTTTCTAATGAAGAAATGATCTTTGTCATTGTTATTTGTATGAGTTTCATTTATTTATTTATTTACTTTTTTCTTTTTACATATTTTGAGAAGCACAGTCACACTTAATGGCATTATCATGTACATACTACTGA
The DNA here is from genome assembly GCF_010015445.1 of Perca fluviatilis. Classification (NCBI taxonomy): domain Eukaryota; kingdom Metazoa; phylum Chordata; class Actinopteri; order Perciformes; family Percidae; genus Perca; species Perca fluviatilis. The sequence goes on from NC_053117.1 coordinate 30,862,640, forward strand.
ATTATTTATCAAATTCCATTCACTTCCATTTGGATGAACGGGCAGCTATACAGTTCATAAACTATATGCAAAGAATCTAAATGATTATCTGAAATGCATCACTTTGTTTGATTAAAATAATCAAAGGCGTGCTGTCAGGTCTAATATCCGTTTTGTTTTTGACATAGGTGTTTGACAGAAAATATTTATGGTTTATTGGCTGGCAGGTGTCTGTTAAAGTTAGATTCCAGGACAGCTCAAATATATTAAGGTCGACAGTTTAACTACTCTTCCATAATCCTCTTGACATGAATTAAATTAATGAAGATCCTGACAAGTGAAATTCTTTTCACTTGTCAGGATACATTATTTTCTTTATCTGGATGTCCCAATGTGTTGTTGCACTTACTGTATGTATGGTACACTACCGCTGAAAAACAAGATCAAGGGATAAGTTTAGTTTAAATTATTCCGTTTTCAAAGCTTTGTTTGCAATCAGTTTAACATCATAGTTTCCAGGAGTTAAATATACCTTCAGAAAAAATATCACAATTCTAAAGCACAAAAATATCGGAGAAATGGAATGACAATATTGCATAGTGTCAAACAGTGTTTTTGCGTCGAGGTTTACTCCTCGACGCAGGGGGCCTGGGTTCGACTCCGACCTACGACCCTTTGCTGCATGTCATTCCATCTCTCTCTACCCCTTCACTTATTCAGCTGTCCTGTCAATAAAGGCCTAAAAATGCCCAAAAAATTATCTTTAAAAATCGGTTTGTGGAAGACTTAGGTGCATGTATTTGGCGAGGGGTTTATGGGTACTCCCCTAAGAAAATATACATTTTTTTCAATACAAAGAAATGTAATTTCAAATCATTTGGACCATGGATATTACCATATGTGTGTCTAAAACATTGGAAAAGCAGATAATAAATAAATAACACTCAAAAAGCCTAAAGACAAAACTTGCTAAAGAAGTCCCCTGGGGGCCAACTACAATCATTAGATCTGAGAAAAGTTACTTACAGTCATTTGGCCTAGGTGGCACCCAAAACGGCTTGGGTGCTGCGCCTAAGCCTTATATTGGTAAGGAAAACCAAGTCAATATATTTTTCAAATGGCCTTGATCCTCCTCTGTAGGATGGGGATTTGTTGCATAATTTAGGTAATCCCAAAAAAACACAGACACAGATGTAATGAATTGTCTCCATTTAAAAATGAGGTGGAAATTAGGACACACATTTAAAGATATTCACTTGAATTTGATGGATTCCTGAATCACAACAGTCATGTTATTTACATCATATCTACATAAGATGTTTTTTTTTTTTTGCATCTTGGCACTGCTTAATGGGTTTTACTAATCCTTATATAGCATGCATGCAGTCACTAATATCTGTCACAATATGGAGGTAAAGTGGGATGCTCCATGAAATGATCTGGTGTGCAGATACCATGTGCTTCAACTTTGGTTTTGTATTTTAGCTTTTTCTGTGTTTTGTCTGAGTAGACCCTGCAAAGCCTAATCATGTCTCTTACCCTTGCCCATGGCACTCGGTCATTCATGAGTGCGCCAGCCTGTGTTGTCGTGGTCTGCCATTTGTCTCTGGCGATGTTGACATGAAACATCCCACGCTGTCTTGTCAACACGACTGCGAGTCCTGTTTCTCATCACGTTGCAGCTGACAGATAATACTTCTCAAGTAGCGTTGTTTTTGCTAGATTTATAATTAGGATTTAATTACGAAATGTATTTGAACTTGTAAATGTCAATGTTGCAGTTGCTTGTGTAGCATACCCTACAAAATTCACCATGCTAAAGGCTTTAATCATAGCTTGCGCATGAAAAATTCACGTATTGAAAGTGATGATGATGTGAGAGTAGATCCAGAATGGAGCCACACCATCTGAGTTGGTCTAATCACTGTAAAGATTCCTCACCTACTACAAACCCTATCTCTTTTGTTGCCTGGCAACAAGCTGCCACCCAAGGGCTCCCATGATCTGATCTGGTAAAAAAAACTATCCCCCTTCACCACCACCCTCCCCCAGTGTACAAATGTCTACATTTTTTACATTGAAATCAATTTTTAACCACCGATCAAGCCTCCCGTCCAAGCATTGTCATCTTTAATGAGCTTTTCAAGCCAGGCTCTGATTTGTGGTTATGATTCACTCTCACAAAGAAGAATAACTTGTTATTGACTGGAAAGACAGACGGTGGTGGTGATGAGAAAAGGCACAATGGGGTTTCACTTCAGAGATTCTTGGCTTTCAAACACAAAAGTTCCATTGTCTCTTTATGTATTGATGATACATTGCTTCTTCTCAATGCCTTTTATTTTCTTGTCACACCAAATTCTGCAGCCTGTCATTGACTCAGCATTGTTCTCCTGTCTGCCTCTTTCTCTCTCTTCCCCTCCTTTCCCTTCACCTTATTATTGTTCAGCTTTCATGTTACATTGCTGCTGTTGTCACAAACACTTGTGCATATGGTGCATCAAACACAAGCAAAATAAAACACCCACTTGCCTGCCAGTTAGAAGATATTAATCAATTAAAAAGCACACACACACACTAGCTGAACTAAATTGAAGGAGCCACTTTAGCACAAAGCGCTAACAAAATTAGTCACGTCTAAAGGCAAGGTCACTGAGCCACCTCCCACACTCTTGGCAGGGAAAAACTTTTTGCACATTCGAAGCTACGAGTCATTAGCGATGCTGATAGAAACACACTTTAATTAAGACTGCTGCATTTTGGACTTAGATGTCACATCTGAAGATTAATAAGTTATATCAGGGGTGTGGTGGTATGCAAATAGAGCAGACATGCCTCCGAGTTAAACTAGTGCACTCAGTGTATCACCGTACAGAGCCAAATTAGCATGCTGGAACACAAGTGCTCTGTGGCCCCCTCCTAGGCTGAAGTGCTTGGCTCTACTTGTGGGCGAAATATTACCAGCCAGCTGCTCGCTAGATAACAAATAGGAACTGGAGCAGCAGAGGTTTGGAACATATGCAGGCGTTTGTGCCTTTGTCTGGTTTTACCATTGCAAAAACATCTAGTTTGCCTGTAAAGGAAAAGTCATGAGAATATTGTAAGGTCACTGTGGCTCTGTCCCTCACTCTTCTTCTTGTTGGATTCTTGCCATGTTTATAATCCGGAAATTAAAGCTGCTTCTTGTCTTGCTTCTTCTCTATATTCATCGTGAGTCGCTCTGGGCAACTGGGTTAGCTACATGTCAAACAAACCTAATGGATGCATTTCCCTCCTCCATTAAACATTTGCAAAATTGCATAATTTATATCATGGTTGTCTTAGGAGAACTGGATAGCATGTTCGAAAAATTTGCTCACCGGCCACATGCTCTGAAAAAGTTTTTCAGGTTTACTTTGGCTTCCGCATTTTTGGGCTCTTAGAGTATGAGCACCAGAGTCTTCTCTGGCCGAGCCAGTTGGAAGGCCCACTGCACATGCACGTTAGTGTATCTCCCGCTGGCCATATTTCCTGCTACGTCCGTAGACTTTACATTGAGATGATGTCATGCACATGCAAACCTTTCTAGGCTCTGGGAAAGTTTTACAAATATAAAGCCTTCATGAGTTAAAAATGTATAATACAAAGAGTAATAATTGACCTGTTTGTAGGTCAAGGTGTCCTGTGAAAAGTTTTACAGACGTCACTTTTATAATAGTAGTCCATGAGCCTTTTTGTTGCAGTACAGCAAGTGGCCACTGGAACAAATTGGCAACAAAGCTGAGTGGTGGCACCTATCCAGCGATCTTAGTACATCCATGGCTTACATCCATTTTTGCTAGTTAGCTGTCTTTTTCTTCTCTGCCTTCTTCTTTTTGGATAATAAGTAAGGTAAGGGTCATTAATGCCACCCACTGTCAATCAGTGGAATAGCATTAAACTTGTAATTTGCATTGCATCATCTGTGTGCACATCCTCATGCATGTGCTAGTGCACATTCTGTTGGACCTCAGAATATTGTAAAAGAAAATACTATGTTCATATCTTCTCGATACAATTTCACTTAAAGTATATAAACAATAATATAGAATTAGTGACCAACCCTAAATCAATTATTCTCTAGATTCACAGTCATATTGGAATTCCTGACTGCTAGCCTCTTCCAACATCAGCAACACCAATATAAGCTAAACCAAAGCCTTATTTTATTTTGTTATATTTTAAAGCACATATATCCCTGTAATATTCCAAAATCAAAGGATCATACACAACTTTGACTCGTCATTACAGCTTACCATAAAGAGCTTCGTAGCAGCATGCACTTTGACCAGCTTTTCTCTGCCTCCTTCACTCAAAAGAAGGCAAACTGCTCATGTTATTAAGAAACACTGAGGTGTGTTACCTCTACTGGCAATGTCACCTCGACCGTTGCTTCTAAGCAGCGTCTTTTAATTTTCCACTACAGCTTTATTGCAAAGGTAATTACGCGTGCAGGATGAGAAAAACAAGCAAACCATATTTGAGAAAAGGTTATGGTTGAAAGCTAAACCGCAATAATTAAGTCATTAATCTGGCCAGACGTAACACGTTTTTCCCATAATGCTCTAGTTTCATTGTCATTTGTGCTTGCCTGCTGCTTCGGGTTGCTCTGATTTGGATGATTTACTGTGTGTGTGTGTGTGTGTGTGTGTGTGTGTGTGTGTGTGTGTGTGTGTGTGTGTGTGTGTGTGTGTGTGTGTGTGTGTGTGTGTGTGTGTGTGTGTGTGTGTGTGTGTGTGTGTGTGTGTGTGTGTGTGTGTGTGTGTGAGGGATAATTGTGAGGACACGCGAGCACTTTTGATCGTAAGTCATCGGCTTTGATGGTTTTTGTATGACTGACAAAGACAGGAGAGGCTTGGCATTTGTGGTTTTCTTTTCTTTTTCTGTCATTTGGGTTGTTGAAAAGTGAACATGTGTCATTATTTTTGTGATCAACAATTTTTTTTGTTTTTAACACAAACGCACAAAACATACAATTTGCAACATGAACATTGTCAACACAAAAATCAAGAAAAGATGACACAGTAACTACAATTTTCAAGACCATACAAGAAAAATAATACCAAAATAAGTACATAATGTATAAATGACAACACCATAAGCCCATCATTCACGTCTCTCCCCCGCCAAAACTTCTTAGGAGCCCCCACACACACACACACACTCACACACAAGGGAGAATGAATGCGTGTGCATGAGTAGTGATTGACACGCAGATTAGACACCCCGGCCCAGATTGGTGCATCTGAACAGGGAGCTGTGGATTTTTGCAAATCGCGCTACAGGCTGTAGGTGGTGCCAGAGGAGCCTGATTTTTTTTTTTTTTTATTACCTGCTTCATGTAGTTCTACTCGATCATAGGGTCAGTTTCAGCAAATATGACAGAAAGTTAGTTTAATAAGTCTTACCTACTGCACCTTTTAAAGCACGCTAGTGATTCCCTGTATTCAAGACCCTTGCTTTTGTCTCTCTGCTTTGCAGGCTTTTGTCATCAGCAATTAAGGGGGGCCAAAGCTACTTCCACCTCTTGCAGAAAGAGGAACAGGAGGAGCAGGCGAAAGTGGAAAGGCAGCGGATGAGCAGGGAGGAGCAGCGGAAAACAGAGCCACGACCTCCCAGTTTCTCCTCTGACTCCGACAGCGATTCAGAAGGGTGATGTAACAACTCACATCAGCTCAGTTTCATTTCTTCTTGCAGTGTCTCCCTCTGGCGTAGTTTATCAGTTTATTACTTTTTAGACTACTTAAAGCGGCATTAATCAATATTTTTATATTAACAATGTATCAGATGACTAAAAAGGGTTGCTCCTAATGACAAAATCATCACCCTACTGGGCTGTTCCACTCAGCTCTACAGAGCATTTGGGTTTTACAGCCCGGAATTTTACTGTCTTGGTTAACCCTCACAGCTCCCATCAACTGCGTTTCCAGCAGTAGAAAAAAGGCTCTCATAAGCCCAATGTATGCTACCTGCCCAACGGCAGACAGACAAAGTAAGCGACTAGCCGGTGAACGTAGTGGAGCATTTAGCTGCTACAGAGCCAGGTATTTCCCTCAGGAATTGGTGGATACCAAAACCAAGATCGAAGGAGCAGCAACATGACTCCAAATGAATGCTAATGTTGCTCTGTATCTGCTGGACGTGTAAATAAGCAACTGCTTGCAAACACGTTTGACATATGAACATTTAAAAGGTGATAATATGTCAGGGTTATGTTTACAGCTGGTTTTGCTGCCCTCAAGTGGCCCAAAAAAATCTATTAATTAGTATTTTAACGTAATTGTACGTATTGTAGTTCTGTGTGTTGCTACTTCATGCTCTGTATGGCACCTGTTGCTGTCCCGGAAGAATGATCCCCGTGATTCCATTTCCTCTTACTGAGGATTCCCACATTTTCCACACACACTAGTTTTTAGTCCGAACCAAGGGTGTTAAGAAATATTTATTAGAATGTTGAATATTAATCAATATCTAACACACCTAGCAGAACATCGACAAACATTATATTAATGCATTTATTGGTTCAATAGTGTTTTTGTTTATTATTATTTTTATATGTTGCAGAACTTTTAGTCAAAGTATATTGTGGCCTATGTATGAATTTTGACTGGAGATTTGTAAAGTCACATGATGGCCCAAATATTTGTTTTGCAAACACGGTATGCATTGTTGTAACGTCTCGTGTAAAAATATGCAGCCTAGTTCACATTTAAACAATTAGTATTAACAGCTTTCCAAACTTCCATATATTTTTGTTATTAACAATTTTTTTTTTTTAACAACATACAAAACATACAACTTGCAAAATGATCACATCCCCACTCACAAGCCCACTCCTGGATTGACGGCACCCATTCATTCTTCCATCCAAACTTCCATATATTGAGCAATTGTCATATTGAGGTAATTCTCTTGTCATTGTTAAAACCTAAAAATAACTGTATCACATCAATCGCATCATCCTTATGCTCCTATGTTATTGAAAGCTAACAGCACTGTATCTCTGCTGCGTTCAGGTGGCCTCTGCCTGCAGGAAGCAGCTGGTCAGGTGTGAATGAAGCCCGGCCACGCAGGAAGAAGAACCAGTCAGCACGACCTTTCACCCCTGTCCATCACTCCCTGACCTCCCCTCTGCTGAGCCAAGCACCGAGGTAAGGTTACTATATACTGTACAGCCTTTCCCTTTAACAATATTCAAGATGGTTGCCTTTAAACAAGAGCTTGCATTTGCTAACAGCTAGCTATTTGGGACCAAGCGTTCATTCCGCAAGTTACATCGCTGATGCTTGAAATGTTTAGGTTTGCCACAATGTAAAACCCCCGGTCTCTCTTTGTTCATCTGTTCTTGATAGGGCTGGCTACCGAATTTAACTTTTTAGGCACAGACCGAATTGCCTCTTAAGTACCAGACCGCAGGGTCTTAAAAAGTCTAAAATTTCTAAATCAAAATTTTAGGCCTGAAAAAGTCTTAAATTCTCTGAAGTATTGTGTTCTAGGTCTTAAATAATTTTAAACGGGTCTTAATTTTCCTACGTCCATGCAATGCTACCTCTAATGCTCTCTCATTTAATTCCGTGGTGTTGTAGTTCATTCTTTCACTAGTCCAAATATAATTTAGCTGTATTATGACTACAAATGAGACCAGTGAGTCTCTCTGGGATTGTACCACAAACATAAAACAGATTGTATTCTTAAGCTATGGGGAAGTGCAAGTTTAGCGATACTTGGAAAAAAAACTGAATTTAGGGCCTGGTTGATGTTGTAATAAAGGTCTTAAATTTCATTCATAATGGTCTTAAAAAGTCTTAAATTTGACTTGGTGAAACCCGCAAAAACTCTACCCAATTTCAGTACCTAAGGAGTAAATCTCATCAGTGTCAGTGAGCCAATAATCATGCAGCATGCTTCTACCAAGATCTAATAATGCTTGTGATTGGCTGTTTAGCGTTACATGTTGCAGAGGCAGGCACGAAAAGATCTACGTTAACACACAGAGACGGGGCTCACCTAGTAGGAGCTGAAAAATAAATCAAAAGATTTGTGCCATAACATGTAATGTTGTAATTTATTTTTTTAAATAAAATTGGTATCGAAAAAAGTAGCGTTTAGGAACCGGTAGCAATGTCACGGTGTTGGTATCGGTATATTTATCGAAAATGTTGGACCGATACCGAGCCATAACCTATAGAGCTCGCACTCAACACTGCACTTCCTTGGGTCCTCAGCAACACACCCGCCAAGTGTGAAGTCGATTCGGTGAGATATACAGACAGACAGAGACTCCCTCCATTTTATTTAGATTTAGAGTAGTTAGGTATAACATCTGAATATTTGCACCTATCATCATAATCAAACTCCTTGTTTAAATCAGGGGCATGTGTTTTGATGCATATTCTATGAATCACCACACCCTGTGCAGCAGTAAAAAAAATGCTGACATGTTTAAAAAATAATTTAATTTTAAGGAATCGCTGCACTCATTTCCCCCTCTTTTGTCTGCCAGTGTTCATGTTTGATTCATGTCAAACAGATGTGTTACTACACCTCAGCAAACATCAAACAGAGAAAAACAAACGGATACATTGCTGAATATTTAATGCAAAACATCTGACGTTGACAGATATTCGTGAGGCTTTCATTTTGTATTTCTTTCATACCTTTGATGCTGCGTGATCCGGAGCTAACCTTTCTGAAATAGGCGTCAGAAAAAGTTTTCTCTGACAAATCTGCCTTGTTAGAAACTCAGGTGCTGGCTGACAATAAACACACACAGAACTCCGGTTCACAAAAGCAACATTTAATGCACTGCTTAGATCTTGTATGGAGGATGTGATGGCAATGCTGCCCTTAATCCACTAGGGCTGGCTTTTGAACACATTATGTCGTAACAAGTGTAATGTGTTTGAAAAGGATTAAATGGCAAAGCAGGGACATTTTAGCTTTCAAACTAGCAGATACCAGCAGTTTCCTAAAAAAGCCAAGATATGTTTGCACTTCTGTAACCCAAACACTCATTTTAACCATCTTCACAGACACAGGAATCCTCTGTGTGTCCTTTGTTTTTTGTTCCACGGGGACAAATCTACAACCTGTGTTTATGATACATCACCTCCAAGTCAACATGCATTTCCTCTGACATTGCATCATTGCCACTGCCAGAATACAGCCTTGTTTTCTGGCGAGACATCTGGAAAAATAACAACCCTGTACGAAGGCTTTTACCTGACATCTGACAGATCCTAATCTAGCAGGCTATCTGCCTGGCAGACAAATGGCCTGGTCGATAATGAAAAGAGCTTCGAGCGACCCGGGACAGCAGCATTTGTGCGCAGGGGGGAGCGAGGCAGAAAAGGCGGCAGCATTCACATTGTGTTTGATGTGTTTAGAGAGATCATGGGAATGGATGTGGTCATAAAGCCTCGAAGCGTAAAAGTGTCGGGGAGACGGACGGCACCGCTTGACTGCAGGTGACACTGTAACCACGCTTTTAGAGAGATGGCATGCTTTGCATTTGTTCCCACTACAGCAGCTCTTGTATTGAAGAGTTGGGCCTCTTGTGTAAATGTTTACATCCACTTATTTTACCTACGAGACTTGACTGGAAATGAAGGGTTTTCAAATACGATTGGTTTCGCAGTGGCAGTGTTTTGCCATTTACACCATTGCTTAATGTAATGCTATTAACCTTTTCATGTGGGATACAAATCAAACACAATAACTTTGTGCACTTAAAATGACTCATCATACAATGTAAAATGGCTGTGTAACATTAGTTAATTAGGTAGTTTGGTTCTATCTATTTCTCAACAGAGAAAAAAACGTTCACAGTCAATTTCATTCAAGCTGGCAAGGGCAAGACATTCTTTATTGTCAGGCTCCCTCCAACAGTGCTCATACAATATGTACAGAAAGAAAACCGTGCAAGTAAAAAGTAAAAAGGCATACTTACTGTAAAATAGTGCAGAAGTTAAAATATATGAATACAATATAATTATAAATTATAAAATAAAATATAGTACTGTGGTAGAGGGGTGTACAGAAGTAATGAAATGAATATGCTATCAAATACTCTTCCCTACAGCATTTTTTCTAAGGTGCTCTTGAGCAAGGCACTTAGGCCAAGAGATTGTGGTTGCACAGCACACTACCCAGACACCCAGTACAACCAAGAGTAAATGTGCATTGCTGTGAGTGTGGAGCCGTGAGTTAAAAAAAATTACATTATACAACCAGGTAGGCTCTTTTCGGTTTCTATACAACTCTGTCACTCGTTTTACTGTGTGGGGACAAATCCTCATTCAGAAAAGTGTCACAGTTTTTAAACCATTTGCATAGTTTTGCTTGTGAGTTGCTCTGACCACAAAAAAAGATAAGAGACTATCACCTCTCTCTTCTGTTGCTTCAACTGCAACAACAAGAAGTTCCTTACAAGTAATTTAGCCATCATGCTTGGTTGTAACTCCTCCCTGTGTGTTATTGCGATCCAAGCAATATGTTTGCATCATGTCTCAAGTGGGGGAATATGCCACAACACATTCACTAAATGTACATGCTGACCTTTGACCTCTTGAAGTCAGACAGTTCCGTGAGTGGAGTTAAAATGTAGTAAAAGTTACTCTGAGGGCGCTCTGCTGGCTGACCTTTGATGCATACCGTTATGAAACAGAGGATCTCGCTCTCTCTCTCTCTCTCTCTTTCTCTCTTTCTCTCTCCATGTTTCCTGTTTTTCTACACTGTCAAATAATGGCAAAATGCCAAAAACAAATAGATTTTTTTCCAGCTGAACTTAAATTCTTCATGTTTATAATCCATTACAAGTCTTGGAATGCAACTGTTCAAGTCAAATGTTTCTTTATTTTTAAATAGCTGTGTTTATTCTAACGGGTTTAATAGATACATATTTGAAGCTAAAAAAATTGCTTTTTTATCATGGAAATATGAGTTGGATAATTTGTCATTGTTTTGCTTGCTGTGTCTTATGGACTTTTCATAATAGAGCACTTTGTAATCTATCTTTTGAAAGGTAAATATATAAATACAATTTGACTTGCTTAATAATATTGATGTACTCTGTTAGACAAACCTCCGATAGATGTGGATTTCATGTCTTTGTGTGCTGTTGCAGGAAGGTCATCTACCGCCAGCTCTGCTGTCTGAATTGGCTGCTGGAGGCCTTGACTCTGGATCGCTCTGGCAGAGTCGGCCCGCTCACCGCCTGCTGGGACCCCAAGTAAGTTATTCTGAGGTCAAAGGGTTTTACCACCCACACACAACCTACCAGTGGTCAGTTAAAGCACATACATGAATAAGAAGTTGCATTCTAAAGCTGCCTACGACAAGATTTCTATCTAGAAATACACCTAGTTAACTCGCCCTCCGGTTTAAAACTCATAGACTGATTTGTTCTAATTGCCCAAATAAAATTAAATTTTTTTTGCATCAACTCTGGTGGAAAATGTTCTCAAAGCACCTGCTGTGAAACGGTTCATCGACATAATGTTTCATAATTTGTTAGTACTGAAGCTTAAGGCCACAATGGTGCATCTGAATCTCCTGAATATGTTTGAATGTGCTTTAAAGGTGCCCTGCCACACATATTTCATTACTTTGTGTTAATGTCTGAAGTTCTACCATGGACTTTGTAAAACTTTTTGTGGAAAAAATGCCTTGGTTACCTTGTTTCAAGCCATTCTAGCGTGGTATAGAAAACCTACAGGAAGATGCCGCTCGATTTCTGCCAGTTCTCATTAATATTCAATAAGCTAAGCTGTTTGAATCTGATTGGCTAACAGCTAGCCAATGAGAGCCTGGCTGTCAGAATCCTTTACCCAGCCCAACTGGGCGAGCTAATGAATAGTAATGAGCTCAGGCAATATGATGTCAGACTGACCAGCTTTTGTAATTGGCCTGATTTCTCTGCTTATTTATTTTCAGTGGCTAGAGCTGACAGAGGAGGTAGCAGTTCATTTTCACATTTACGACATAACACAAACACATATGGACCTAACATATTTCAAAAAATGCAAGTAAAAACGGTTTTGTATGGCAGGGCACCTTTAAGTATTTGTTAAAACATCACTTGCATAATTGACTTGCTCATGAATTAATAATCCCTCAATTCTTCTCGAAAGTGTTCGCGTTTGAAAAGATAATGGTGCATTTAATGTGAGCAATGAGAAACAAAAGCACATAGCGTTAGTCAGGGACTTGTCTTCATACTACGAAAAAGTTCAATACATTAACTGTCATTTACTATTAAAGAGTGATTCCACTGCCTGGAGCCCCCGATCCAGAGGCTAAAACACAGCTCATTATGGCGCTGACCTCTGCACGCTGACCGATGAGTAACTCCTGTCAAATCCACACTGTTTTTAAGCGAGCCACCTGAAGAGACGTTGTATCTGTACTGTAGCGAGCCAGTGATGAAGGGTGGTGGTGCTCAGGAGCTGCAGGCGTGAAGCTGACAGTGCTGGATGAAATATAAAGTCCAAAGCTCCGGAGGGGGCCCAGGCTTAGCGAGAAGATTGCATTCTTCCATCTTTGTCCCCCCTCCAGGTTTCAGCTACCGTGATATTGACCCACCACAGGGCGTTGAGGGTGAGGAAATGGAGAGAAAGTGCAGAAGCAGCAGCGGTGTGGTGCTTAAACTCGTATGTTTAACCCACAGGATTGCTGTTGCGTTGAACCTGTAGTGTGCTTTATTTCCTCAAAAGCAGTTGTTTCCAAGGTTCCCTCTTTACATTTTTTTTTTCTTGCCTTGATATTGATCTATGATCATCTTTCTTGTCAAAGTATCAGAGGAGACCTATGAGAATAGATTATTTCATAAAGGTTAAAAAAGACTGCACGGCGCTCAGTTACAATGGCTCCTTGTAGAATGTAGTAAAGGAATATTATTGCACACCACTCCACGCCTTGAATAATTGATAGAAAAATGAAAAATAAAAGGAAAGAACGGAAGGAAGGGGAGGAAAAGAGCTACAAAGAGAATTTCTTTTGTACCCAAACGTCATCATGTTCCAGCCTCCAGGGCCTTCACTCAGCTTCAAATCCAATTTCCCAGAAAGTCTTAAGCTTTATGGGCCAAATGATACAGCCGAGGTATTACTGTACAGGAAGACAAGGAGAGGATGAAATGAAACATTATCACAAGGTTACGACACTGCTGGGCTTTCCACCAGGCGGGCAGCTGTGATGTCGGACATCAATCTAAAACACTGCACAGTTTTTAGGATAAGATGAATTATGATTTTGATAATGGCCAGAGTGACTCTCAAGCTGTCTCTGCCTCAAAGGCCGGTTTCGACTAGTGGTGAGTCGCAGAAGGTCACTGGAGTGTTGCATTTATCACAACAGCGACAATTCTTTTCCATTCGCAGAGACCCTGGCCGAGGCAGGACCACGATAAAGATGCTGAAAAAAGAAAGAGCCATTGAGAACAAATGGGAGCAGTTTGTTTCAACCAAGGTACCCCCCCACTCTTATTTACTCTTTCTAATTTGATTATTACATATTAATATTATTATAGTAATTATTTATTTTTTTAAATCATATAGCCTAAAGTATTTGGACATGCCCGTCGGCATACTTACCCTTCCAATTAAAGGACGAGTCTGGTTATTCAGCCTGTTCTCATGAACCATACTCTCGAAAAGCATTGTAGCACTATAATTCCTATGATTTACACGTTGTTGTTTTTTTGTTGCTGTGTGCACCACATTGACTACTGCTGTATAAGAATGCGGCTGGTCGGGGAGGATGGGTGGGCGTTAACATACAGGACTTTCACCCAGGAAATGCGTGTTCCTTGGGAGTGTTTAATGACAAACCCTGATCTTTTCCTAAACTTAACTAGTCGTTTTGGTGCCAAAACGTAACTATCGTCGCCGCTTAACGCTCACTTCTTCTTGCCTAAACTTAACCGTAATCTTGGCCGAAATGACGGGCAGCTCGCAGTCACTTATTCTGGGGTAACTGACCACCAACTCGGGCACCGTAGCCAGCGGGTTAAAAACGCAGATTCTGTTTATTTTAAATAATATCCAATTTATTAGATTTATTAGATATTAACTATTTTAGATTTGTTATTATTATTATTATTATTATTAATTAGTTGAACTATTGAAAAAAAAAAAAAAAAAGAGTACTGAACAAACTCTGATATCAGAAGGTTGTAGTTTGACCAGAACTTATCTTTCAAAGTCCTCTACCTGCAACGCTCTGCAGAAAGAGAGAAATCCTGCACTGTGACAACTGCATTAACAGGTGCACACACAAACACACACACACACACACACACACACACACACACACACACACACACACACACACACACACACACACAAGCGGAAAAAAGGGAAAGTCAGGTGCATTTACTCACTCATGCTGGAGCATTACACCGAAAAGACTGAATCGCTCTGAACCTTAAATATTGATGCACAGGCAGACTTAAACAGTCAAACATGCATGCTTAAACCCACAGACTGGCTCAATAATAAGCACAAAGCATCTTCACACAACACACACACACACACACACACACACACACACACATATTTACTCTGTAGGATGGCAGTGTGGCAGTAGAGGACATTTGGAGAGCTGTTGCTGAAGTGTTGTGCTTCCTTCCACCCTGATAATTAGGCTGATGGGAGCGTCACACACACACTCTGACAGACAGGCGGGAGAGAGGGAAGGGCATAGGGGAGAGAGGGAGAGACGTGTGTTGGCTCCTTTCTGTTGCTCATATGTCGTCCTCAGTTGAGAGATGTTCTACCTATGGGTGTGTGCCAAGCTGCCTCCTGTCAGTGTGTGTGTGTGTGTGTGTGTGTGTGTGTGTGTGTGTGTGTGTGTGTGTGTGTGTGTGTGTGTGTGTGTGTGTGTGTGTGTGTGTGTGTGTGTGTGTGTGTGTGTGTGTGTGTGTGTGTGTGTGTGTATTTCTGCCCTTATGAGGATCATGTTTCCACAAGGAGCTAACATAAATTGACGACTTTGCTTCAGGCTTTAAGGAAAATGGATTTAAAAGCTGCTATTATTAGAGGAATGTTACACCATTTATGGGCTTCTGTGGTTTGTTTGTTGGCCGTTTTACTTTTTCTCCTTAATAACTGCCCAAACACAGCTGGCTAGACATCACACCGAGATATTTCTAGCATGGGGAAAATGGAGCTTGGTGCAGAAACAGTAAAATATCTAAACCATCAGTAGTTAGCGCCAGGTTTAGGTGAGTGCCTCACAACTAATACCAAGAGACTCCATTTTGTGCTGACATTCAACAGTTATACATGGAGAAAAGAGGAAATTATAGACTCTCTGTTGACAGTAGCTTCAGTAGATGACAATGACAGCCATTAGAGGTGTTATGTTTTGACTAAGGGGTATGGTAGTCATTAGTGGCACTTGTCTGTGCAGCTAGCTATAATGTGTTTTTTCGACGAAAAAAGGGGAAAAATGGGAATGAGTACCCAGGGCCTTCATGGGAGGAGGGCCCAAAAAGATGCTAGAATGAATAGCTGTGGATGCGGGGAGGGGCCCATAAAAAATGCCTTTCTACAGGGCCCAGAATTTTGTGCTACACCCCTGCTTGTGCACAACAAATTATATATGACAACATACAATTATCTAATCACGATATTATTCAAGGGTGGATTTCTCTTTTAAGTTACAATTAGAACCCATTTTAAAGATTATGATATTTTATTTAAGTGTCATTCCACTAAATGGCCCATCCCACACAGCATTACATGACACCAATACAAAGTAATTTCATCCACAGCTTCCGGTCCTATGTCCACACACAACATACTCTACTTTGCGCAAAATAAAGAATAAAGAAAATATATTACAGCAGCCAAAATAGATGACAAGAGATTATACTTAGATGGTTATTTTAGGGTTGAAGAGGTGACTAAAGAAGAGCTACTGCATAATCGTGTAATTGTGTACGGCAGAAAAGCTTTGTTGTACTGACCTCTATGGGTTGAAAGTCTGAAGTCTGTTGTGATCGCAAGAAACATTGGTTTGTCGTCCCTGTGTCCTTGCATTCTGTTTTTTTAGGTAACAAACTAAACACCTGCTCTCCTTTATGAATGTGCACTGCCTTTTGTCTCCTTCTCTTTTCCCCTCCGAAAGCCTCGGAGAGCTCATCCCAGGCGCCCTCGTAGCTCCTCTGCTCGCCTCCACACCCACAGGGAGTCTTCCTTCATGAGTGGGGCCTCCCTCTCTGCCCTCACCCCCACCCCTGTGGGCAGCAGTGTGTCCTCTCTGGTCCCCGGTGCTGAGGAGGACACAGAGTCTCCAGGAGCACCTAGGGAGACAGACCGGCCTCCCTCAGAGTGTAAGTAAGCTGTGGAGAAGGGCGGAGGTGGAAAGTAACAAATTACAATTACTCATGTTACTGTAATTGAGTAGTTCTTTTATGTACTTTTTTAAATCTATAATTTGACTTTTACTTAAGTATGTTTAGTTTGAAGCATTGTGCTTTGCTACATTTTAAATCACATCCGTTACTGAGTAAGAAAAAAGTAAATAAAAAATGTCTCTAATGGTGTGTATCTGTCAACAAACTCAAATGGAAAGCAGCTTTGTGCCCTTATCAAATCACAAAGACTGTGATTTAATAAAATAAGTATAAATAAGATATGAAATAAGTATAAATATAAAAAGTATATATCCCCCGCCGACTGTTAAAAAGTAACTAAGTAACTTTTACTCTTAGTAAATTTTAAATGAGCTAGTTTTTGCTTTTATCAGAATCAGAATACTTTATTGATCCCCTCAGGGAAGTTATTTAGTTGCAGTTCAAATTCAAGGTAAAATAAGAGTAAGAAAAGAGCAAGTGTATAAAGTAAATAAAGTAGCATAGCTACAATAATAAATAAATAATAACGTTAAGTAGAAGAAGTAATGGGTGTTTTAAAAAGAGGAGGCGCGTGTTCGGCGAAAAGTTACTTTGTGCTATTCTGCAGTTTCAGAAAACAATTCCGCCATTGACCAGGAAAAACCTGGTCTAAAGTCAGTGGCGCTTAGTCTAAAGTCAGTAGCGCGTTATTCAGATGCTATTTTTGGAGGGTGTACGCTTGGCCATAATGTAGCGCGGTGCACAACGCCGCATACACTTCTCTCATCTAAATGGATGCAGCAGTTCCCATTTTTGCAAACCATACATAATTACAAAGGAAAATATTACTGAAAATGCTCTTCAGGTGTTTGGATAGATCAGGAGGCACTTTACAGTACAGTCCTCAAAACGTCGCAGCATTCTTTGTGGCTTGTTGTGTTTTACACAACATTTCCATGAAACCCGGATGTGTTGATGACATAAATGAGGAAATATTAGAGGACTTAAGAAGACGTGATGTTGAACTAGCGGATCTGGTCCGGAGTAATGGGCGCGATCCGCTCCTGGTGGAGCGGGTGGACGGAGATGGAGTGGGGGAGGAGGAAGGGGCACAACAGGTGCAGGTGGTGCGTTTTGAGGCCCACGCCCATGGCTGCAGCAATCCTCTCCAAGACTTGAGGAGATGCGCCCAGAGGCCGCGAAAGCAACCGCCAACCGGCCAAGACGGGCATTTATTACTTTGCCGCATCTCGCACCGGCAGCTCCCGCTGGCGCCGCGGGCAACTCGCCCGCCATAATAGCAATCCGCCATGGAACAAGCCCTCCTCTTAAAGGGAATGTGAGATGACGCTCTGATTGGTTTACCGCTACGCCACCAAACCACACCTAGCTACTTCAGACCAACCCATTTTAGATTTGCGTCGGGCGCAAGAGTCATTTATCCCGCCGGTAAAATAGCAACAGCGCCCGAGATCCGCCCACAAAGCTACTTGCGTTTAGCGTTTCATACTTGCGTTTCAGATCGTTAAAATAGGGCACAAAGCGTGTAACACTCCGTTATATCATTTGATGGCCACAGGCAGGAACAACCTCCTGTGGCGCGTGGTTATTAGGGGTGGGAATCACCAGAGGCCTTATGATACGATATCATCACGATACTTATGTCACGATACGATATTATTGCGATTTCAAACATATTGCAATATTCTGCGATATATTGCAATTCATTAACTTTTTTCCAACTTCAAATTTTTCCCAACTTTAAATTATGTCCCCAAAAGAAAACTTTGTCAACATCTGTTTTATATAAAGAAATACATTTCTCTGTTTGTTCATCTCACTTCAATTGTATTGCTGCAAAATCAGATTGTCAAGCAGACAAACTGACCAACACATATATAATAAAAGATCGATACTTGGCGTCTGTGTATCGATACAGTATTGCCACAGAAAATATTGCGATACTATGCTGTATCGATTTTTTTCCCCCACCCCTAGTGGTTATACCAGTAATTTTACTTCAATTCAATTTTATTTATAGTATCAAATCATAACAAGAGTCATCTCAAGACACTTTACAGATAGAGTAGGTCTAGACCACACTCTATAATTTACCCAACAATTCCCCCCTTGTACTTAAGTATAAGTTCATCAAAGTAATAGTACTTTTACTCAAGCAGAATATTTTTGTACTCTTTCCATCTCTGGAGAAGGGCTAGGATTAAATAAGTTTATACTTCTACTCCTTTTCAGGCATATCTAGGCTGGATACTGTATTATATGTTATGTAATATTCTTTTTATTTCATTTTGCGAACTAATTTATAAATTTTGTGTGTATTTGTGTAGTTTCTTTCATGTTGATGTCTGAAATACATTTCTTCATTTCTTCATTCATTCATAAGTTTTATCTGTACAGACCGTACAGGCAAACTCATGAAATCAAACCGCCATCTCAAAAAGTAACGTCATTATCAATGAGTCTCTAAGTACATGTATGGTCGGAGGATATGTAAGACAAGGGCAACAGGAATCACAATTTAGTTTGCATGCTGGCAACAAATGTTAATGTCCACAGTCTGAATATGAGACACATTTCCATACCAAGTGAAATGGAGGTGTTTGAGTCACTTTGTGCAGGGGTGAGGTCCGCATGCAGTAGCATTCACTCATCTCCTTATTGTTGTAGGAACGCACAGCACAGAATAGACCCTGTCCATTTCCCACCAACAGCGTCACTTTGCTGAGACTTGAGCGGAAGGCGCACGATCATACCAATGTTTGTCTTTCTGTGCTTGATCAACTCCTGTTGTGGTGTTAGTCACTCTGTAAGTGGAAAGTTTCTGAACACTCCAAGCTCCAATTTAATGTTATGATTATGTTTTTTTATCTATAAATTTGTACCCTTTTCTTGTTCCTAGCATGGCTTTGAAATGCAACAAACACTAAATAATTTACTTTTTTTTATTTTAAAAACATAACAAACATATCCTAAACTTCTGGACTTCACATGTCAAAAATACAATGTCAAGACTACAAGTTACCGTCTTGAAGATCTCCTTTCGTTCTCTTTTGGCGGCACCTATGGCGATAATGGCTCTTATATACTAGACGCAGCCCAGCGGGCGCGTGCAAATGTGACGTCATGGGATCGCCGTGACTATTTATACCCGCGCTGGTGCTCGCGACACTAGTTGCAGTCTTCTCCTGAACAGCGGTGGCGCTAATGAGCAAATGCTACCGACGTTGCTCTTTCTACGGCCTATAAGAAAAAGGTAAACAACGGCAGAACTGGCAGCAGCATTGCCGTCAATGCTTCGATTTGATTCAATGACCTACTTGGTCCGATCAAGCCTTTCATTCACCATAAAAGAAGTCATCTTAACCCAGTAAGTTTACAAGACAGACTTGCAGTCACTGTGAGAGTCCTGGCATCCGGTTCTCGGTTGAACTCGTTCAGGCCTCCTGTTTCCGCTTTGTCGGTGCTGAAAAAAAAAGAGCCGTGCGCGACCTCTGCTCACGCGCTATTATTAGTCAATTAGTCGCTCTTTTTGTTCGGCCATAGTAACCATTTAATCACAATGCTATTCGGCGAAAGAATGTGACTTACAAAACATTTATAAAAATTTCAATCTTTAACCTTAAGTCAACCCTACACCCAATATAAATCCTAAACTGGACCTAGAAGAACCAGCCAAGACAATCTCTCTTCACAAAAACGCCCTCACTGTGAAGATAGGTGACTCAAAATGTGTTCACAGAAAGAAAGAAGTTTCATGAACACACATACTAATGGAAACTCAACTCTGTTGTCATAGAAACAGCTGTTTGACACAAACGTATAATCACAAAGCCTTAAAAGTCACTTTACTCCTGCGGATAGATATGGAGAGAACTAAAATGATGGCACAAAAATGTCCTGTCCAACCTCACGAATATACACCTACACACACACACACACACACACAGAACACACTTACACTTTCCCACCACCTGCTGAGTCTGAAATGAAAACCAAAATAAGAGCTGGGTCCGTTCAATGATCAGAGCCTTTGTGACGGGGTTCAGCCCTCCTATGCCCTGTGTTGATTCCCATAGTGCACTGCTTCAGGCTTCACAGCAGAGTATAATTAGTCATCTGATCTCCCCCAACACCCCCGCCTCCTGTAGATTACAGGTTTCATATCATTGCCTCCTGATGAAAGACTGTTCAGCTAGCTGTCACTGCCTCAGTCATTGTCATGTTGTTGTTGTTTTTCTTTTTCGTCTCTATTACTCTCTCTTTTTCACACTTTTTTCTCTCCTCTCTCTTTCCCTCCCTCCTGCGTTTTGGCTCTTATCATAAAAGGAGTCCAAAAATCAAAGGAATAATTCAGCGCCATTGGTTTAAAGCAATTAACTGCTGTTCAGACTAATCCCCAGAGTTATGTCTCAAATCCAGAAATTGGCCACTGGAGATGTGCAACTCTGCCCACACTACAATGTGTTGCCTGGTAAATGTATTTGAAAGATGAGTTATATTCTTTGGGAAAAAAATAAGTAGTTTTTCAAACTCTTTGATGAAAAAAGGAATTGTGAAACTTTGAATAATGAGGAGGTTTGTCTTTGCATTTCAATGCCCCCCCCCCCCCCTGTAGTTTTTGAGCAGCTCAGATAGTTAATCCCCCTCATTCATTTGGGATAATTAAAATAAGAACTCTATTTATTCAATCTAAAGCCAGGCAATTTGCAAACGTTATTGGCTATTACAGTTTTAGCTGCAGGTTTTTTATAGCTATTCCTCGTGAGAAATCATGCTATACATTTTAATAAGCGCCTCATCTGCTTGATTTGCCACACTGTGATTAATTTTGTCACAGCTCTTAGAGAAGTTGAATCATTTAGGCTGGTATTTAACATTTTAATGAATGCTTTATGCTCTTGGGAAGCTTCATGAAGATTTATTGTGTCATCACTGTGTGACATCTACGTGTAAACTGCTAGCTGATGCTTCAGTGAGATTACAAAACTTCTCAGTTTCATGGTGTAGTAAAAGCATGTTAACACCAGAGGGAGCTATGAGATTAAATATGAAAATAACATGGACAATGAGACATTTTGCCTTCATTTTGTAACTTTGTTTTAATTCAATTCAATTTTATTTATAGTAAATCATAACAAGAGTTATCACAAGACATTTTACAGATAGAGTAGGTCCAGACCACACTATAATTTACAAAGACCCAACAATTCCAGTAATTCCCCCAAGAGCAAGTATTTAGTGCGACAGTGGCGAGGAAAAACTCCCTTTTAGGGAGAAACCTCGGTGGTGAGAAAAACTCCCTTTTAGGGAGAAACCTCAGACAGACCCAGGCTCTTGGTAGGCGGTGTCTGACAGTGCCGGTTGGGGGTGTGATGAACAGTGGCAATAATAGTCACAATAAAGATAATGGAACAATGACCAGAAATAGTACTTGTAGTGTATAGTAGTTCATGGCATAGCAGGGCACTGCAGGGCGTTACAGGACGTAGCGGGGCACAGCAAAGCATAGCAGGGCGTAGCAGGACGCAGCAGGACGTAGCAGGGCACTGCAGAGTGTAGCAGGGTGTAACAGGGCATAGCAATGCGTGCATTGCAGTTATACTTGCACAAGCTCTAATGTGTTTGCACAATTAGTCCTATATTTGTACAACCTCTTACATAGCACATAGCAAGGAGCCATAGTTCCAAACCGTTATATCTTGTGATCCATTAGAACTAACTATGTCTACTCCTGAACATGACTTGTGAGGAGACCAACCAAAGAGGTTTTTCATTTGAAGGATTTTGAAATGCCTAAAGTAATGAAAGTATTTAATATTTCACAGGAAAATATGTCAAAGTTATAGAAAGTATAGAAAAACGTTTTGTATTACAACCTTATCATCTTGTTACCTCTCAGATTTGCCTTTGGATCCCATAGTGGGGTCCTGACAGCATAGGACACGAAAGCTATCACACACAACTGACGGCAAGCTTTATTTATATAGCACATTTCATTGACAAGGGGAATCCTCAATGTGCTTTATATGGAAATTTGAAAGGAAAGACAGACAAAGAGAAAATAATAATGCAATAATAGCCATTCGCAACAAGCACAGAGGAAGTGAGAAGTAAGCACATCTGAAGTCATCAGGGAAGGATTATGAATGTTCATGAATTGACCCTTAGGTACAGCAGGTTTACTAGGTCAGTGGTTCTCAAACTTTTCAAGTCACAACCCCCCAAGAATGATCAGGTTGGCGTTCGCAACCCCCAACACACACACACACACACACACACACACACACACACACACCGACAACGATGAGAGAAAGTGTAAACAGCTGTTTCTAAGCTTCCCCCTGCTGATTTCGAGCGATTATTGTGAATGCTCTCATTAATAAATGTAAATAAATAATGCTTTGTTTGTGATGACAGATTTGTTTATTTATTTTGATAGCTAGCACCTAGCCATTGTCCAGTGTGCTCCAGGCTCTGTTGATTTTTGATGCGATCTGTGACCCCCCCCCAAAAAAAATTAAGCACCGAATATAACGCATGAAATGTACCGAAATCACACAGTAATGTAAAAAAAAAAACATTCCCCAGTCTATGTTGTATTTTATTTTTTATTATTTTATTTTATTTCTCCACAACCATCCCCCAACCCCCAGGTTTAGAGCCACTGTACTGGGTGACCTGAGAGGTCATCAATGTCTGTTACACATTGACAAATGCCTTATTGATTTGTATATTGAGGAGGGGTGACACAAAGTAGATTGCAGCTGCATGTAAGAGTGTGGGTTTTGAACAACAGAGAAATGCTCTGGAGGGAGGGAATGCATGGAATAACAGGTGAGCCTCGTTGGGCAAAGACATTATTCCTGATAGTGTATAAACCTGACTTTGCTTCACTCCTGCCCCAAAAAAACCTGCTTTCCTTCAACTCCACATGACATGGAAAGTAATGTTTTTAGATGCGCAAACCCCTCTAATCATGAACATTTCAAAAATTAGAGTTAGACGGAGTTACAGATCCATAATAACATGCAGTGATGAAAGAAATGAGGAGAGATGCAGCAGAAAAAAAGTTTTAATTCAAGTTTGTTTGTTTTTTTATCTCCAGGTCTTCGCACACTGTCTGATGACCAGAAAGTCAAGAAAGAGAGCCAAAGCTCACAAACCAGCAGGTAAGCTCAACTTGCAAGGATCTACATTTTAGCAGAACCTCCATCTCATGACTTGTATTTCAGCAGCTGGAAAGATAAAAGAAAAAAACAGTATGTTTGTTTACTAGCCTACTGCCATAAAATCTTAAATTCTACCTCTAACTGTTGTTGTTCTTCAGGCCTGGGCTCCCATATTGATTTAGGCACTTGTAACAGTAGCCAAGGCTTTATTTCCTAGATAAACAACAGCTAATCATAAAGAGTACAAAAGTCTAAGCCATCATGACCGGGACAATATTCCTGGAATGATTGTGTAAAGAGAAGAAGAGCAGGGAAAAGAAAGCTTTAGCGGCAGCTCAGCCTATACTCTTCTCACTTACTCTGAAGTGACAGCCCTTTAATTTGTGTTTCTAATTCAGCCCTCTTCATCTTCATTCCTTCTCTAGCCTATTCAGAGTTTTAAAGACAGTGATCTGAAAGGCTATGTCAGGAATTTGCTGTAAAACGTCAGTGGAATAGTGTTGTGAATGAGGGGACAAAAGGGCATGTTGTAAAATGCTATCAGTGCCATTTCATTGGTACCTAATACTTACCTTGGCTGTTAAAGATGTGATTACCATCATTCAATGACTGATTACATGTTCCAGATGACTACTTTCTCTTAGTCAGCTTTCAGTAATTGTGGGTTTGTGCCAACAAGGTCTGCATCAATGGCTAATGTGCAAAATGTTAACAATTCAAAACCATATTTGTTGTGTGTGTGTGTATATATATATGTATATATATATATATATATATATAATATATATATATATATGTATATATATATATATATATGTGTGTGTGTGTGTGTGTGTGTGTGTGTGTGTGTGTGTGTGTGTGTGTGTGTGTATATTGTGTGTGTGTGTGTGTGTGTGTGTGTATATATATATATATATATATATATATATATATATATATATATATATATATATATATATATATTTATGTATATATAGTTGTGGTCCATTACATTTTTTCACCCCAAAGAGATGAGCTCTGTTTTCTATTATAATCTATGGAGAAATTTAGCACAGCATAGCACACCATTCCTGATCATTCCACACATTTTGCTGTATTTTTTGCTTATGTGTTAGCAATGCTACGAGGCAAGCAGTGGGACAAAAAATGTGTTTGATACATGAGCTTCAAGTTTTCATTATTGTGTGCATAGTTCCATTTTTTGTGTGTATGCAAAACTGTAATACTGCACTTTCTTTCCAGGAGTTTCACGCCAGAGACTGTGTTCATACTGCAAATATATAAATACTGCAATACTTTCATCAGTGGGCCCTAGGCTATGTCACAATTATGTTACCTACTTTGGTGATAGCTAGTGACTTAAAAGACATTTAGGCTATTTGAATGAAAATCTTTGAGATTACAGCTTTAGCCTGTAGCTATTCCTTAACAAAACATTGCATTGTTAGCTAGCTAAAAAGTCAGTTAGTTTAATGTTACTTATGAGTCGGCAGCAGGGGCAATTCTAGGATCAAACCTTTAGGGGGGCCTTCACTGGGTTACAGGTGCATAACATTGGCTACAGCGACACAGGATATTAAACCTGTTTCAAGCCCTTATAGACTATGTTAGGATCAATCCGTAAGGATTGCCGTAACTAGCAGTAAAGAAATAGATTGCATAGCCCATTTTTCTTTTTTTGTATTACTTTTTACATTTTCGATTCACTTAGCACATTTGTTTGCA
The DNA here is from genome assembly GCF_010015445.1 of Perca fluviatilis. Classification (NCBI taxonomy): domain Eukaryota; kingdom Metazoa; phylum Chordata; class Actinopteri; order Perciformes; family Percidae; genus Perca; species Perca fluviatilis. The sequence continues at coordinate 30,887,891 of NC_053117.1, forward strand.
ATTTTCGTAAAAAATGCTTGGCGAATCTCTGAGAAAAGACTTGTAAACCATTTCTGATCATTCCACATGTGCGCATGTGTTGGCAACGCTGCGAAACAAGTAGTGTGACACAAAATGTGGCGGAAGACGAAGAATAACAACATTAAGTATGACGAGTACTAGTCATTGTGTCAGTGCTGCTTGCAGCGCATCAGCACACTGCATAATTATGACAAGACGTACTATTGTTTTGTTTGTTTGTATACATACAGTTCATAGCATACATACATAAAGCAATAACTATTAGGGTAAAGTGCAGATTTTTTCTTGAATGTGTTTGAGTATGTTCATGTCCACATTTTCAAGAGTCACAGCCCCTTTTTATATGTAATCTCTCAGTTTTAGGGCATTGAAACATAACGGCAATCCTAAATATACATGAAACACTACCAGCAAGTTTTGGGTACAAATAGTGAAATGTTCCGGCTAAGTCAACTGAACATGCTGCAGACCAGACTGAAAGCAAAAATTCCCCAAAATAAGCAAAGTTTTTACTCATAAAAAAAAAAAAAAAAAAATATGACTTTATTTAAGTTTATTTTGTTTATTTTGTTTCGGAAAAAAATTGGTCCACGAAAATTGGGGGGCTATGTTTTGTATAAAAAAATTAAATTATATACAGAAGGCTGGGTAAGTAAGCATGTATACCTTCTAATTTTTTAATTTTTTAATTTTTTTTTAAAAAAAAATATAAAAAAAAAAAAAAAAAAAAAAAAAAAATAGTTAACGAGATGTCTCAGAGCTACGTCGACATCCTGGAGCTCAAAGCCAGGTCTGGCAAACATCCATTGCCAACAATTGCATGTATTCCATCCTGTTTGTTTTCCATTACTATCACTCAAGTATCAGCATGATGATTACCTGCCATTGAATGCTGCATGTCTTAGATGCTTCATCTTTACTAAATCCTTCTTTTTTTTTCCCCACAATTTTAACTTAACAGGATGAATAGATTATGAAAAGTGATATTTAAAGGAATAGTTTTACATTTTAAAAACTTTCTTGCTAAACATCCAAATCAACTGGGATGAAGCTGTTTTGTCGTAAGAATTGAATCATTGTGTTGATTATAGTGATCTTATCGTGTTTTGTCATGTCACAAACTTTGAGCCACCTACTCCCTGAACAATTGCTTTACTTTGGCTCTAAGGGATAACCATCCTTAACAAACCCTTCTGGTGCTATTACTCATGTAACAACCATGTTTGTCTTGTTATATTAGTCTGCCTGCTTATACCCTATTTAAATATAACTCAAATACAGTTATGGTTAGCGTGCAAGATAATGTGAGCTCTTGTAGGTTCCTCCAATTCAGTTTTCTTCTCCAACCCAGGGAGAGGTTAAATAGCGGTCTCCAGAGGTATCGAGCCCTGTGTCACGTGACCGAATCCCATGGCCTTCCTCATCATGTGACCTGTGTGTCTCAAGAGACAGAGGCTCCAAACAAGAACAATAAAAACAAGCACAGCACCAATATGTGGTATGCAACCTGTTGAAGACATTATCTAGTGTGGAATGTTGAGTCGGGGTTATTGGGGCTTGATTTGGTCAGATTTATGTTTGCATCAGTGGAACTGCATGCACAAGTGGTATGCATATGTGTTGCGTAACTTGCACATTACAGCTACTAAAACACCATATTTTTGATGTGTTGTAACGTGATGTTGTCAGTGGATCTGACACTCATGCTGGTTTGTTTTGTCATTTTCTTCCAGGCTGTCCACTCTGCTGGGCAGCCTGCCTGAGGAGGTGTGCAGGGAGCGAGCGGTGAGCCGGGTGCTGGAGAAGCTTACTGGCTTTGCAGAGCAGCAGACCCTCAGGGTTCGGCCACAGATCCTCCTGAAGGTGCTGGGGGGTCTGGAGCCGTGGGAGCTCTGTCTTCCTGAGCTTTGTGTGGCCATCCAGGTACACAAAACACCTCCTCACACCATGTTTCACAAAGAAAATAAAGTTACAGGAAACGGAGAATTATTTTAACGATCATAAAAATCCCAAAAAAAAAATCCCCCCCCCCAAACTAAAAAAAAAAAAAAAAAAAAAAAAATTAAAAAATTTGTTCAAAAAAAAATTATTTTTCCCCCCAACCATAAAAAAAAAAAAAAAAAAAAAAAAAAATTTTTTTTCAAAAAAAGTCACATTGACCGCTGACCATTGAACGCTTGAGCAAAAATCTCATATAAACGTATATGGAAGAAGTACAGTAATATATCACAGTAAATAGACTCCTTTGGTCTGAAATCCACAAAATCAACCAACAGTTTGCCGATCGTGTGTTGCACCGTGTCATTTGGTACAAATTAGTTTGCCAGTAAATGCTGGGAACAGACACTAGAACACTACACTGGATTATCTAAATGCAAATGAAGTTTACCAATTTGGTAATGAAGGCTGATTTCCAAGATTGTGGAGAATTTGCAAAAAAAATTGTAGTTGTTTTTGTAGTTTCCACAAGTTCAAAATTCAAATTTCCAAACCAGCTAAAATTTTCACAATTAAATGTAATATTATTGATCTTTACAACTGAAATCTGGGCAAATGTGATCCTGTGCTCTGAGCTGGGTAACGGTATAAATCCGAATGGAGGCATTGGACAAAATGGTGATGCCAAATTCTTATTGCAGTCGGATAGTTTGTTCCCATTAAAAATATTCTCTAATGATGTATTTCCACAGGGTCCATGTAATATAAAAGAGATTGAAGAGTTGGATTTCATTAAACTCCTCAGATTTTCCTCCAAACTTTAAGCCCAACAGTAAACTCTCAGTCACTCCCACCAAACCATCAATTAGGGATGAGCCCCACTCCCAAAACTAACAGACTCCAGACCCTCTGAACACGCCCCTACTGGTCAGAAATGAGGGGTAATAGATCCTTCCCAGACTCCAGAGCAGATAGCTGAAGGTGTAATGACAGGAAGCCGACTGATAAATGTCACCGGAGGACAGCAAAGGTGGTTCACTGATATAGAGAGTCAGTGGGGAGGGTTGGCACTGGCTGTTTTCTCACTGTGTTGCTTTTCAGGGCAGTACGTGACAATGTCCCTCTCTGAAGCTCAAAACAGAATCAAACAGACCACAGATGACTTGTTTTAGGTTCCATTTCTGGCTCAGCAGGAGGACTCCAGTGTGGACTGGAAAGTTGTACCAAGGTTTGGGGCACAAAAGTATAACTTGGTTTGGTTGCCAGCAGTGTTTTTATCTCCAGTGTCCCTTACGTCAATGGATCAGTTGTCAGATTTCAGTTGTATATTTGTGTCTTATTTCTTAGTGAATGAGGTATCAACATAGATTTCTGTTTCTTTCTGCCTGTGTCTGTCTATATTTAGTCTATATCCATGACCGTCCACTTCCGGGATTGCTCCGTTCCGCTGGAGATTTTGCCGTATGTCCGTTACCTTCCGCTTTCATTGTGTTGGAATTTTAAACTCCGGCCGATTTATGACTGTGGTTAACTGCTCCTCATGTCTCTGCAGGGTAAATCCAGACAGCTAGCTAGACTATCTGTCCAATCTGAGTTTTCTGTTGCAATGACTAAAACAACCTTTTATCGAGCACGTTCCACCAAAAAAAAGTTCCTTCACAAGGCTATTTTTCAGCAGCACCGGACCTCCGTGTGGCGCTTAGCGCTGCCCATGACGATTGTGATTGGTTTAAAGAAATGCCAGTAAACCAAAGCACGTTTTCTCTTGCATCCCAGAATGCTGTGTGGACTAACCAGACCCTCCTCTGCAGCGCTGTGGAGGAAGGTCTGGCAATGCGAGACTAGTCTATATCTGAACTATCCCTCCTCCGTCTCTCTTATTCACCGTCAGATTGCCACGGAGCATGTGGTCCAGATGCCCAGGGAGGAGTACAGTGCCTGGCTGTGCTCAAGGGTCACCCTGCCCCCACAGTACCACTGTGACCCTCAAACACCAGGTGACCACGCTCTTTTAAGACCTGGAGGAAGGCTACAGGCATGGACAAATAGATGAAGGGAACAAAGGCACACCAGAGTTGTAAATTAAATGTGAGCTCAAGGCTGAATTAGCCCAAAATAAGCCTTTAAAGTAAGGGCAAAGGCTGATAAAAGTGATAAGTAGGAGTAGTTATTTTGCATTTGCACATTATCACTGTTCACTCAAAAGGAGTTATGTTGTGCACCACACAACCAGCAGCAGAGTCAACTTGAGACACATCACTGCATCAACAATAAGTAACAAATAACACACACAAAAAAACGTGAAAGTTAGAAGACGTAATTGTTATTTTTTCATAGTTGAATAAAAATTGGCCAAAGAAAAGGAAGGATTAGATTAAAGGTACAGGTTTTATACCCTAATAGGCACGTGGTAAATGCATGTGTACAGGATAAACAATACAGGTACACACAAGAAGGGGGAAGCAGGAAGTAGCACTGGTGCAAACCTTTCAATCTATAGTCAAGGGTTACAAAAAGAGCAACTAAATACCTTCCTTTCTAACATATTTCCCTGTAATGCTCCAGTGATAACTTACAAGATCACATGTCACATGTTGGTAAAATCATTGGTTCTTTAGTGCTGTGTGCTGGATGAAGTTTTTCTGTATGTGGCACTTTTCATTGTCAGTTTTGTTATGGCAGCCATTGCCATAGCCAACTACCCAGTTCTTCTGTTATTCATTCTAAACAGACCACTGTAGATGTTGCCAAATGTGAAATTCGTTGTAAAACCCACCCCTTCCTGTTTGCAGGAACATTTTTCCTGGAAAGACCTACTTGACTCAGTGTTTAGACCACCAAATGTGCTTTAAAAGCTTTTTAGAACTGGCTAGTGTGAATCACTATCACACACAGTACAGTATTTTCTGTCTGTAGAGAGCAGTTAAACAGACATTTACATGAAAGTATAAAAGGCCACTATTTTAAATACCTCTGTTGACCCCAGTTGACATAAACAATCCAATTGGGTAATGGATGAACAATCTAATATACTGACACTGAGTTGTGCTGTTGAACTCAGTCAAACACTCACAGTTGCCTTTAACCCCGCCTCGTCTCCTGATGGGTTTGTGAATAAAAGAGGCTGACCTTCAGCTCTGCCTGTTAGATAAGAATAATGAACTCCCTTTTCATTGCCTTGATCAGCATTTTGGAGGAAATAACTGTGAATGTTTGAACTTAATGTGGAATAGAGACTTTCAAACGCGATATATATCATGTATTATTGCAAAAAGCAGACCATATGCTAATATAAGTGATATATTACAGTAGTAACTACTCCTTTTTGAAAACAACTTCTAGTCCTCCTTTTTTGATAACATGTACTGTATTCTTATCCACATGAAATGGGGCAGGGCATATCTACACGTGTGTGTGTGTGTGTGTGTGTGTGTGTGTGTGTGTGTGTGTGTGTGTGTGTGTGTGTGTGTGTGTGTGTGTGTGTGTGTGTGTGTGTGTGTGTGTGTTTTTGTGTGTGTGTTTGTGTGTTGTGTTTGTGTGTGGTGGAGCAGCATATAGAGTGAAAGGGAAAAGTGTCTTGCCTGGAAGAGGAGGGGCGGGATCGGGAACAGGGGCAACAGCGAGCCAACACTCATTTCAGGAATGCCACACAGTCTGGAGGCTCAGCTCAACCCACCCCCACAGTGCTCGCTTAGCCCTGGGCAGGGGGATGGTGGGGTGCAGGGCGGCAGAGGAAAACATGAGGGGGGGAACAAGAATTCTTTCATTTGAACTTCTCACTCAGGTTTTAGAGCTCATGCCTGAGGGCACAAAGTCTAGACCAAATGAAGTGGGAGATACCAAACAAAATTCTGGAAATAATAAATATAGCTGCAAGTCAGTGGATTTAAACTGGTAGAATTATGCACATAACTAAAATATAGAACAGAGTTTGAAGCTGAAGAAGACTCTTAGTTGCAATGAGCATGAGCAAGCTGGTGTAAATAGATAGAAGCAAAAATGTTTCTGTTCCAAAAGACAGCTGTTTAATGAATGCAGCTGAGTCATGTCTAAATTACAAACAGGTTATGATTATAAGTCATTAGTTTAGGGTTGCATATTCTTGTCTTCTGGTATATTCATATTAGCCACAAAATGGATGCAAATGCAGCTGGTTTCTGAGGAACTCCACCAATTTGACATAAAGATCAGTTCACTTGTCATGGTTAGTCCGAAACAGCCTGTAGAAGCAGTTGTGAATTATTTGCTGTGGCTCTAAAGGGAGACTTGTGAAGTCTGAGGAAAATAACCCTGATGATGTCAGAGAGCATCTCAGGAGCACCTCAGTTTTGCCTGACTTCCAATGTTTAAAAGGTCTGTGTGATGTCAAGTTTGAAAATTCTAGGCATTTATTAAGCACAGAGGGTCAAATGAAAGACGCTATTGAGTTGCATTATGGGAAATGTAGGAGTGCTTTTGGGGGGTAACTCATACTCAGAGCTAAAAGTACAATACTTAATTGCTTGAGTATTCTTTTATATAATATGTTAACATTTATAACAATGACAATAACAGGATTCAGATGAGGTTGAAGTCGTGGAGACGTCCTGATCTTAAAACCTTGTGTCCTTTACACCGCATCATATCAAAAGCACAACGACCGAAGTCGCCTACAGGAAAGTTCAATATTTACTCTCCAGTTTACCAGCGGCAGCCTCTCCGTGCTTGTGTAGTTATGAAAGTGAATTTGGCTGCATGTAGGCAAACAGAGAAGAAGTGTTTGCTTAGCCGTGAAACATTGTGCAACTAAAAGCTGGATCTCGAAATGATTACGTAAAAAAGATGAGTTGTTGTGCAATCGACTTTGAACTAAGACATTCGGGGTTGAGAAATGCAGGTTTTATAGTACTTGTGCAGGACGGGTTCCACATTAAAAAAAACTATATTTGATCATTTGTTCTTCATAATCCTTATAGTCGCTTGCTGGCAATGATGGAAAATATGACATTATTCCTGTATGTTACACTCATCTTTCTGCATGTTCCATTGGTTAGCCCTTTGTCCTGCTGATAATTTCCCCCCAGCTGGCACTTTGCACATGTAGACAATCTCTTATCACTGCTCAAACAGCTAGGGGGCTTTCACTGTTCTCAAAGTCACACACTCAAATTTTCTACCCAAATATTGTGTCCAGATGTCTATCAGGCTAAACAAAACTAGTGATTCATTGGATTTTAATGTCACAGTGACAAATGTAATTTAGTCCAAGTTCAAAGTAACTTGTCACACAAGCTAGGCTAAAGGCTGTCTTCACCGCTGACTAAAATAGCTGTGTAGCATTTAAAGCTTAAAGTACACACATGTGACACTTTTGCTGCTGAGGCCACTGAGGGAAACCACCTGTTGTGGGCACAGTGGCGAAAATGTGCTGTTCTACTGTCGCTGGAAAATACTTTACATCTGACCATGACTGTACAGTATCAGCCAGGTCATGTCAGCCACGTTGTGACTTTGTATTGATCACATTATCTTTCTCTTCTTTATCTTCTTGGAAGATGAAGTAAGTAAGCTTAGTTCCTTTCAGTGGCAGAAATAAAAGTGCCTTCACATCAGTTTCCATTTTATGATGCAAGCAAATGATACTTTTATCTTTCTTTTGTGTGTGAAAACCTCAATGTCTGTCAGGCAGTCAGTCCACGACTTTAGTCCAGACTGTATATCTCTAATCTGTAACTGTAATATCTCAACATCTATTGTTGGATAGATCACGTAAATTTGTCCAGACATTCGTGATTCATAGACAGTGAATCACTATAACTTTGGGGGTCCCGTGACTTTTCGTATAGCCCAACATCGGGTCAAATGTTCCGTTTGTTGAATACTTTACAACCAGATACCTAATGACATTTTCATCAGCTTCAGCTGTACTTTGGTTCTAATTAGAAAATGTTAACATGCTAACACGCTAAATTAAGATTGTGAACATTGTAAACAGGCCTGCTAAGGGACTGTTTGGTATTTATGGAATGGACCACCGGAGGAAAATAGGGGAGGGTCATGTCTTTTTATTCTTTGCTGAGGGGAGGGTCATCCAACATTTTTTAGTCCAGAAGGGGGGTCACCCAACTTTTGTATTCATGAAAACCGCAAAATTTCAAAGTGACTTATTTGGTGCATATTTTTCCATGTAGCTCTTAGTCTCAGCCCTCCTTTGCTACCAGATGGGTCTGACCCATGAGTTTGGCAGTGGGGCACAGGCATACATCCATGGGCACAGGGAGCACTGCCCCCCTGGTGGCTGAAACGGGTAATTTCATTGTTTAAAAAATGAGTGGAGTAATAAAACGTCTGGCATGATCAGATATTTTCTGAATATCTTAGCTGAATAACACAAAACAACTAAATGGTGGTAGGTAATACATCTGATTGAATATACTGCTTTAGTAAAAAAAAATATTTCCTGGGTGACGATGTGAGCAGCAGGACGCAAAAAACGAAAATGAATGTTGCTAGTTTGGACATCTTACCGTGCCAAGGTTACAATAAAGGTTTCCTAAATGCCACATTCGATGTCAGCTTACTAATTGATTGCAGGTTTTGTGTAGATTTGGACTTACGTTTATTCCACTTTGTTTAAACGGCGAAGTGGAGGAAGCTTAGTGAAGAGTCCATAGCAACCAGTGTTGAATTTGTTATTTCCCAGTGTCCTTTGCTGAATGGTCTCAATATTTTCTTGTTTTATTTCATGTGAATACTAGTTTACTAGAGGAGTAACTTAGTATTTGAAGTAATGCAGTAATGCAGGAAGTGTGCATTTAGTTTTCATGCTTATTGTGTTTCCACAACAACGTTAGTGAGTAAATCTACTGAAATGGCCACCACACCATAATAGAGGAGTGTGAGGCGTCAGATGAGAATGCAGAGGATTAGTCACATAAGTCATTGCTGTAAAAAAAGCAATGGTAATCTTTATATATTTGTCAGATGCAAACCAGTGCAGAAGGTATCGATAAATTGTTGGGGAAGGGTCATGCCTTTTTTCAAAATAGTTTTGGAGGGTCATAGAAAAATGATTACAGGGGAGGGTCATGTCTATTTTGACTAAAGGTCCAAAAATGGCCCCTGAAATAAATAACGAATAGTCCCTAAACATTTCCCTGTTAGCATTGTCATTAGTCGTGTTTCCATTCAAGTGTAGAGGGAATTTTAGGCGAACTTTTGAAATGTCGCAAAAAAGAAATGCAAATTAGGCAACTGGTTTGAAGCAAATAAACTATTCTACGCAGAGTGTTGTCAGAAGTTGGCGGTACAGGCTACGCATGGCTGTAATCCGCCAGTAAACGCAGTGGCAGAATAAGAGGTTGAGACCCCGAAACAAAAGAAGTCGCCTTGGCCATTTAACCACATCTACAAGAGAAAAATGGAGAGGGGATTATCCCATTTGTTGCCTAGTCCTTAGTTTTCAATCCAATGCTTCAATACCAATGTAGGCTATTAGGTGTCCCAACTGGAGTGCGCTTCTCCGCTACTTTCCGCCGCAAAGCTAAGTAAAATTCAGCCGGTGCTGAGAAACTAGTCCCTAAAAATGTAATGCGATCATTGAGATGCAAGGGTAGTTTTATTTCTAACATTATTCTATCAACACAGACATTTACATCGATAGTCTGGCGTTATAATTTATTTGCCTCGGGTGTACTGTGGAATGGGTAAGACTGTTTTTAGTGGCAGGCTAGCAGATACTGTTGACTTGCGCTAGCCTAGCACCAGCGAACTCTGCAACTGGAAGGACTGGATGAAAAGTGTTGAAAACGGTCTCCACTGATGAATAACACACTGACTAACTTGGAAATTAGGTCCTATGTCCAAAATTCTGAACCACCCCTTTAAAACTAATTCTGCAAATGCGTTTCCATAGTCTTTTTCCACAAAGGCAAAAACCACCATTTTCTTAGTGCAATTGAAGTAGTCTCTTTTGCCTGTTTCCATACAGCTTTTGTGATGCAATACTTGAAAATGCGCATCATTTAGCATTTAGCTCAAAGCACCACTGAGCCTATGTACATCCTCACAGAGTGGCTAACATGGCTTGTTTGGACATCATTAGGTAACGCAAAAGATTGTTTCTCCCTAAAGTTTCCAAAAAGCTGACATACAGCACAAAGTTTTCACTTAAAAGCAACACTATTGATCTATGACTCTTACACAATATTGCAACAGACACAGTACAAGCCGTGACAGCGAAGGGATGTTTATTGTCTCAGATAGCGTAGGTGGTCCTGATGAAAACACATGAAAGATGACAATCCAAATCAGAATTACGGTACTTAGCTTGCGTATGTGTGTCCATGCCTGTCTGTCTGTGCTCTGTAATAATGTCTAAGCATACTCTGTAATTGCTGGCAGACACAGGCTGAGGTATGAGCCTTTAACCTCAGGGGACTAGTTTTAGCAAGCAGTGAGAGGGCCTTTTAAAAGTTGTGTAAGATAAAACTATCTTTGAAAAATTGGAATTTGAATTAGATTGCAGAAGTAAAATGCAAAGCTGTGTCAAGGTTATGAGAGCTGAAGGCATTCAGATAATATCAAAAGATATTCATAATGTGCAATTTAAATCCCCTTGATCCGCTCTGAATCTTTGTTATGTGGGTTTTCTACCTTTGAGAGAGCTTCAAAGGCAGAACCTGCCAAGCTGTGTAGGAGGAATCCAAGTGATTAATGTTTTCCTACAGCAGATGGGCTGCCTCTTGCAGACTTGCCACATGTACAGGAAGTGATACCATGGCAATGGAGCCTTGCGTAATCTGTAACGCGAGTTCATCCGCAGCTTGCATTAGCTTGTGCCTATTAAATATCACTCCGGGTAGCCCTGGATAGCCTGCTGTCATTCATTTTACAACACGTCTAGTCGTCTGGTTGTTTCCTCATTGCTGATCTTTCTTCCAAAGAATATGTTATTGTTTTTTTATTTTAAAAGCATAATATGGTGATGTCTCTCTTATATAGATAAAAGATTATTTCTTGAATCTTTTGAAAAAAGTGTCACTTATTTTGTTGCTTAGTTTGTGGCCATTTATTACCTTACAAACTGTAAAGTCCCCATCCACCCAAAAATGTGTTTGGCTTTTTGTTACTTTAATGTTTGACCTTAACTAAGTAGAGTGATGAATTTGCGGAGTTTGACACTACAAGGCTGTATTTACATTCATCTGCTGAAGGAGGAAAGTTTCTCTGTGCTCAACCTAAATCTGAGTTGAAGACTAGTTTGCAACTAATTGTGGGCCAAAAGCCAACTTCTTAAAAAGGAAACTTGAAGCCTCAAGCGCACAGTGAGAATGCACTTTACAGTAAAGTAGGAGACATCTTGTGTCCAGTAGTTAAACCTTTGAAATAAAAAAATATTTGCATATTCATAGATTCTGGATTTTTATTGAAAAAAATATAGATGTACTTTTAAGATGTGACAAAACCCCATTATTCTTTGTATTTTTATGTCTTTAAACACCTCTTGGGGGGGGGTCTTTAAATACAGTTCTACAATTGTTCAACAAGTTTTAGAACTGCATGTTCTTGACTTTCAGGGACACATCTGACTCCCATAAGTAGCCTTACTGTTCTCTCTCAGTGGGCTTTGGCTTAGTGCCGTGGATCAGACATGCATTAACACACTCCACTGACGGTCCTTTGTTGCCAGTGGTAACTGAGGATAGCAATCTCTCACAGCTACAGAGTAAACCCTCTGGCCTGAGCACAAGAGCGAAGTGAGCAACTGCATGTGAGTGCATGTTGGTATGTCACTTGATCACATACGTCTGCAGCTTCTTGTTAGCACACACATTCAAGTTGTGATGCAACAAAAGAAACAGTTGACTTGTTCCTGACGAGACAGGAGGGGTGGGGTTGTATTGTTATTCTTTGGGTTCTTTCAAGTGAAAAGAACAGCTCGTACAGGATGATGCAGATAAAAGACAGATGATTGACGGCTTAATTTCTGTATAATGAGTTACTGCGTAGACCTGACTAAAATCCGGAAAAACAAGCCAGACTTAAACGGAAAACAATTAAAATAGAAACACACCTTTTTGAATAAAAAAAGCAGGATTAACCAAGTATTGTTTCTTGGAATGCTAAAGGGATAGTTTGGATATTTTTAAATGGCGTCATATGAGGTACTTATCCATTGTCAGTTACCTACAGTAGATGGTGGTCGGCACGCCCCCAGTTTAGAAAAGCAGGATGCAGTACCCACACGGAAGCTAAGCAATGTACTGCTGTTGATGGGGGCAGCAGCAAAACATATTTTAGCCACCTAAAAAAGGCTCAACTTAAAAAACCAACATTGGTTTAGTGTACGCTTTATTTAGAATATTTGACAGTAGTTTTACCTCGCTCTGGGATTTGCTGGTCTTTGGTCGTATTCAAAATATCCGAACTATCCCTTCAGCAGGTGATTGAGTGCAGCAGTTTGCCTTAAAAACATGCTGGTGAATCGTGTTCCTCGATGTCCACAAACAGAGATGGACAGATGTTGTTTGTTGGCAATGACGGGGTCGATGACTCACATTTCCCGAACTGAATCTTTGATAAGGTGCCCTAAATACCAAAGCTATGCCCCCTCCCCAGCTTGTGATCAGCCATTTGTTAGACTTTTAATTAAAAAGGGCCAAAGGGGGTCGATGATTTACATTCCTCATTTGGGGGAAGTGACTGAAGTCCCTCAGTTCTCAAGGGTCGGCGACTGCAGAGAGTGAGACCCCCAGCTCACCCCCACCCAGAAACACCATTAACATTACCTCTCACGTGAGAAAACTGTCACATGGCTGCCTTGCCCTCTTATTTGCTTTACACCTGACTCACTTTGTCTTTGAATCCTGTTTGGTCAGGTGGAACTTCTTTTTGCTTGCTTATTTATTTATTACTCAGAATCCTTGTTGTGAAGGGTTTCTGTTATTGTGTCAGAGCAGATTTACCCTGTTGCTCTCAGTTTAAATGTAAATTGGGGCCGTCCACACGGAAACGTTTTTTTGTGCAAACGCACATCGTTTGCATCGTTTGGGCCGACCATCCAGACGAATCCTGTAAACGCACTGCCTGAAAACGCACTTTTTTAAAACCGGGTCTCAGGGTGAAAAAATTCGAAAACGGCTCTCGTTTGACTTCGTATGGATGGCGAATACGAATACGACCCCATATCGATGATGTCATCGCCACACCCCACGACCTCTTACCGCACTAGTGCTATTGCACGCTGGTCACACATGACTGTGGTGAAGCTAAGCGAGCATATCCCATCTCCATGGTCAAACCAGCTCACTTCATCTAAATACTTTGTCTCTGCTCCCTGACACTTCCCTCTGCCCTGCCGGTCCTGGATTCTACACAAGATATATTGCTAACGTTATGTAGCCAACGTTAAACATCGCTAAAGTAGCTGAACGCTACAGCTGCGACGTAGCTAACGTTAGCTGCTATGGTTGTTTATAAAGTGGAAGTAGACAACTTATCAACTAGCTGGCAGACAGAATTGCAAAATAAAAAGCAATCCAACAGCACATTATACAATGTAAACAAAGACATGTTTTCTTGCGGCGGCCTTTATAAAATGAGCAGTGGTGAAAGTTATTATAGTCCATGGATGTATTAAGAGAGTGTTAGTCTACTAGCCATGTTATAATGGGAAGTGGAAGTGACTATGCTCTTCTTCTTCTTTTTGGTGAATTTCTGTAGCAGAAACAGCGCCGCCTATAGGCTTGGAATATGAAGTAGCGTGTTGAGTCATTTACAAATGGATTTGTTTGGACGCAACTATTCTTGAAACGAATCCAGGGAAGACGGGTAAAAAAAGATCGTTTTGGTACATGTGGACGTGGCCTTAGAGCACACTGTTTACAGTGTAGACAGAAGAGCTTGAATGTTCCAACTGTAAAACCCATATTTACATTGAAGTGGCAGCTGCCAGTGTAGGTTTAGCAATCCTCTTTATAATACTGCTGAGCGTAGTAACTCGAGGCCTGCGGTAACGTTTATCCAAATCCGTTCTTAGGTGACGACAGTGTCATATTAGCGCGTCAAATCTGGTTCTAATTTGAGCATGAACTTTGACATCCAGAACCAGGTTGGTTTCATACTGGTTTAGAGGAACACACTGGCCTGGAGCTTGTCTTTATCAAGTCTTAGGCAACAGAAATCAACATAAAATGCAATATTTTGGTCACAAAACATCTCACGTCCGTTTGGACAATAGCAGGAAAGGGGCCCATAAATGTTGAGATGATTCAGGCCTTGTTCATACAGATAAAAACAAGGCACACTGAAGACAGTAGTCAGCATTTCCAGGTCCTAGTCATTAAATAGCCACACAAAGAACTGATGAATTTCAGGGCAAACTATCGGATATTTAAATCCAGACTGTGGCGCACCCAAAACAAGTCAACAACAGATATCCATGTAAGCAAATAGGATACAGCATTTTTGTACCATACAACACTCCAAATGAAACAGTTGGACCCTTGAAAGCGAAGTTGTGAAATACAGTCACAGATTGTATAGAGGTTGTAAGTGGTGACTGGGGTTCTTTCTCTCGAGATGTCAGCAGATTTTTGATTAGATCATTTATGGGACATCCAGGGTCCCTTTTCTGTAATACATTCATCGACTTAGTTTACATACAATCGTTATTCTATCTGAGCCATGTTTGTTGTAGGCTGGAGTGCAATCTGGTTTTCCCAGTGCCCTTGTTATTCATTGGTTTATTGTTGCAGTTTGACAAGTCATTGTACTATTTAAATTTACATTTTTTTTGCCCCTTCTCTGCAATAGAAATTGTTTCCTTTTATTGAAAAACATATGGAGTTCACATGATCTTCATGTCATCTTTGTACCCCTGCTGTCAGGGCATGGGCAAGCTCCGGTTTAATTGCGCCCCTGTGCTTTTGACCTCATCTGGGATGTCCTGAATCAATTCAATTCAATTCAATTGAATCACATGCTTAAAAATGTTGTCAGTCAAACAAGCCAAATGTGGCCACTGGCAAGATCCAAACTACACCATTTATTGTCCACAGATGAAGTTGAATTGGTGCCGGGCGATATGGAGAAAATCAAATATCACAATATTTTTGACCACGTACATCGATGTCAATATTGCGGCGATATTGTAGGGTTGACTTTTGGTGCTTTCACAAACAATTTACACAATGAGATTTTAGATGAATATATCATCAATAATGTGGCTATAATGACTGAGTGGGTAAAGGCAAATAACACAGCAGCTAGAACAGTCTGGTAAGTTCAGAAAAGAACATCACTTTACTGTAATGCAGCCTTTAAAACCAGAAAAAGTCAACACTCGTGTCATAGCACCATATTACGATATCCAAAATTGAAGACGATATCTAATCTCATATATCAATGTTGATATAATATTGATATATTGCCCAGCCCTATTAAACAGTTTGTCACTTTTTTGCTTAAATTACTCCTTTGGCAATTTTGGAGAATGAATATAAATATTGAGGTTCACGTCTTGATTTTGTTACAGCAACCACCCGGATTCATATCCCAAAATGATCTTCAGTTTATTGTTGATGATTTGAATATCGGTTCTGTCTTGAATTTTAAAACAGCTGAAAGGAAATATTATGGGTGCTTTTAAGGGGAATCCTCTTCAAAATTTCCAGTGACAATAAAAAATAAATTAAAAAAAGTGCTTTATTTTAGCATTTGACCAGAATTGTGGCAGGAATCTTGGATTAGCAGGAAGGGAGTTTCCCTAAATGGGATTATAAGGATTTACTGTAGGCTGTGTTTTAATCTAATGCAGAAGACTCCTGAAGGGTAAAGATACGTATCTCTTAACTTAGCAAGCTGATCATTTTTAATCAAAACGTATTTTATCTAACCAGTGGGTGAAAAAAAACTGTAACTGGCTCACACATGCACCGAGTTGAAACAGAAATGAGTCCATTGTCCCTAAATAAACCAGAATCTACAGCCTGAAATCAAAAGACATGCTTCAGCAGATATTTTTCAGTTTCAGATCCACAGCTGTAAGGCTGACTTACGTCTCTGCTGTGGTTTTCACCTACGAGACAGGAAACATACATTTCTCACCACACTTCTTCAGAGTAGCTGAGGCATATCTACGTCAAAGGCTGTTGCGGTTTCCTTCAACCTACCACAATAACAAAATGGAAGTCAAATTATAATGAAATAGCTGAGTTGCCTTTTTTGTTTTGTTTTTCCTCTTCAATCTTGAAGTATTATTGACAACACTGTTAGAGTAGAGTAGAACTCAACATTTACTTTCATGTCCCAGCGGTACAGGCATTACATATCAACTTCTGTGTTGTTTGTGTATTACTCTGCACTGCACACTACACATTATACCCGTCTTAAGCATATAACAACAATTCCCTTCCAGATAATTTGCCGTCATGTACGAGAATAGTTGCTGTGAAACATAATGGGTGATCGCAGTAATAAAAAGCTTTGTAAGCAGTGAACAAGAGCTACAGCTAACAGAGACAGGCAGCCAGGCCCTGCAGAGTTCAGATCAATTACATCAAGTGTTGCATCTAAAGAAAACTGATTTAATCAGTTCATACAACAACAGGGGCTCGTACAATGGGTGGGTCATACCAATCAGAGCCTTGGGAACGTAAAAAGGGCAACTATCTCCTTTGACACACACAATGAAATCTCATTGTAATTAGAATAACGACCTGAGGGGAAAGGTGTGTTCCCCACTCAGCCTATTGTCTTTACACCAGGCCAAAACACCAACGATACTTACACTGACCTCTTTCTGATGGGAAGTAAAGAATCAAACTGTCTCAGGTTAGATTCCCGGTTACATTAGAAGGGTAATACAAGCAGGCCTCCTCAGAAAAGCAAGGTTGTGCTGGCACAAGAAAGATAGGGCATATAAACACTGTGTCTGCACACGTGAAATCATTTCACAAATGAGGATAGGAGACTTGTACAGATAACTGTGAAAAGATTGTGCTTTGTATTATTGAGTTATGCATCTTGATTGCTCATATTAGAGAGTTTGAAATAAGATTGATGAACCTGTTTTGTGAACATACTCCTACCTTGAACCTTTGATTCCCCATACTAAACTAAAGAGCACAGTAAACATTCAACAATCTAATTAAATATCATTTGCATAGTTAAAACTCCTGATATCACTACCACGTATGGGGGTAAAACTGATTCCATTAGTGATGTGATTTAAATTGTAAGACAATACATGCTTTTTATGAAGCGTCTGTGTAAGCAGAGATATGCATCAGTGGTTAGAATATGATTCCATTAGGGCTGCAGCTAACAGTTATTTTCAATGTGTCTGTCATTTACCTTTATAATGTATTGCTTAGTCCAATCATTTCCAATCAAATATCTAAGCAAGGACAATTGCAGTCAAACAAACAGTCAAGTACCAAGCTATGCAGGAATTAAATTTACTCCAGAGACATATCGCACAAGAAAAAAGTCAAATTTGATTTAAAATGTTTGTAAAACAGCCTAGATATATTGGAATGATGTTGAAACTAGTATGGCTGAGTTTTGAACAAAATACAAATGTTAGTTTGATTATGTTGATATGTCTTGTGTGGCTCAGGGTCTGTCTGAGTTTGTGGACCAGGAATACTGGGGTGGAACAGACTATAATTATGTATTTTGATTGTTCTGAATACTAGAGTGAAATGGACTGTATTATGATTTGCAATATGTTGAGAACACTCGAGTGAAATGGACTATTTCAAATCTCTGGTTTTTGAATTGTCGGGAGCTTGTCTTGTCTGTGTTTAAGTCTGTCCTGTTTATTCTGTAATGTTATCATGTAACTTGTAATGGTTGCATTGTCACTATGTAAAAAATCTGTTTTGTGGACCCCAGAAGAATAGCTGCAATGCTGTAGCTAATAAACTTGGGACCCCTCATCACAGGTAGTGGAGTAGGTAGGAGTTCAGCCTCCAAGTGATTTGTTTTTGAAATGTCAGACTAAATTTTGTGTAACGTTAGTTTTTTTTCTCCATCAATCATCTTGTGACACATCTGATTTAGCCCAGGACCTCATCCATTGCTTTAGTCTTGAAAATTGGGATGGGCGTTTTTCAGTGTTTTCTGAAGTCAGCGGGACATCTTTAAATTGCTGGTTCTGTGCAACCATCAGTCCAAAATCCAAAGATATTTAGTTTACAATATGAAGCAGTATTTGAGAAACTGGAACCAGCAAGCACATGGCTATTTTGCTTAAATTAGCACAATCCCCAATGATTTGTCAACCAATTGAACCATTTCTTTCAGCAGTAGTTTCTAAAAGCGGCAGAGTTCACGATAGAAACCTGTAATGTCCTATTGACATGCATTACCTATTCCTTAAAAAGTATTTTTTTAAATCCTTAAAGGAAATTCTAAAAATCCTTTCATGTGCATATTCATGCCAGATGATCCCAGGTTGCATATTTAAAAACTGTTCTGTTCTTCCTGTATAAAAAGATGCAATGACTAAAAGAGACAAGATGCAATGCAAAAAGTTTTTTTTAATGCAGTAGACTACATGGAGAGCATCAACAAATTAGAAGAAAGCGCGTTTACATGTGGATATACAAGGACTCCGAAGCAGAATACACAAATAAATAAAAAGCTATTTAAATGATCGGTCCCTATCCCCCCCTATTCATTTACAGAAATACTGGATTCCACCCACGTCATCTTTCAACAGTGAGCGAAAGATTTGTAATTAATCTTAAATCCTCTGCAGTAATTAAATGATGCCAAAATAAGCTGTCATGAACTCCATCTCCCACAAGTCAAGGTAGCATCGCCAATGGTACAGACCTGCTGTATTAAAAAAGAGATTATGTGCTTAACTTTAGCAAATATATGAGCAGACTCAGTGGTATGTATGTATGTATGATATATTTTAATTATTGGTGGGCTGGATGGTTGATTCAGACACTGATGAGCTGGGGGAAGAGTTCATTAGCAAACATGTCATCCCAGGTGCTCTCTGAGCACAGGGAAGAGGAAATGTCGCTGAAAGGGGAAGGGGACCCTTCGTATCCGGAGTCGCTGTAGGTATCCGCAAGGCAAGCTTCATTATCCAGGCCGCTGAGGGAAGTTGAGGAGGCTCCAGACAAAAAGTCATCCATCCGACTGTGGCTGTCACAGCTGGGGATGACCACTTCCTCTGGCTCGTCTTTGATGCAGACGGTCTCCTCCTCGACCACCACCTCGGGAATGGGGACGGCGTCCTCGTCGATCGTCTCCTCTGTGTCGCTCTCCGAGTCGTAGCGCTGCCCGCTGCTCACCTCCTCCACGGGCTTCGTGTAGATGTGGTCAAAGTGGATCAGTTCATTAAGGGCCTCCAGCTTAACTGATGGGGCCCCCAGAGTCGCAGGTGTGGTGGCAGGTACTGGGTCCCCCCCTCCGACCAACAGCACCTGCGGCTCCTGGCACTCCTGTTCACAAGACTTGAGGAACAGCTCTGGGTCAAGGATGTCCAGAATGCCCAGGAGCAAATCAGACTAGTGAGGGGAGGGGGGGGAAAACCAGAGATTAGCCTAGTAACCCATGACCTGACTCTGGAGCTTTCTTAGAAACAAGATTTAAATCTTTTCATAAAGAAGGAGCCATCTTTATTAGAGACTTACCTCATTGTCTGCAGTGTCAGAACCATTTGTATCCATTGAGAAGTCTTCAGATTTAGGGAGTGCTGGGCCTGCACCTGCTGCGGAGGCACACGTAGCCTGAGTGCTGCGGACTCAGAAGACCCGATCCCTAAACCTGCGTCGTTCCCAGTGGACAACAAACTCTGAACCTGGGATGGAGAAAAATGGACAAAGGGTGAATTACAGCTAATCCACGCAAAGGACAATTACCACAAGCCAACACACTCTGCTTCCCCTACAAGTATGAATTACAATCTTACCTTCTCTTTTGAGTCGAGGGTGTCCAACCCAAGTCTCTGTCTTAGTTCCTCATTTTCTGTCATTAGGCCATTTGATTTGTCCCGAAGTAGACTGTTTTCAATGTGAAGTTTCTGATTCTGCAGGATGAAAAAAACAGATGTTTGTACCTGAAACTTGCAACCGTTTATGGAGAAGTGATGCATGAAGCCAACACACTAGAAATGGAACTGCACCAAATAAGGGTGTGTGTGTGTGTGTGTGTGTGTGTGTGTGTGTGTGTGTGTGTGTGTGTCTGTGTGTGTGGTAGAGTGAGGGAGATGTGTTTGAATTGTAGGGCTGGGCGATGGACAAAATCAGATATCACGATATTCTTGACCAAATGCCTCAATATTGCGGCGATATTCTAGGGTTGACAATTGGTGCTTTAACAAAATATCTTCACACTTAGATACATAATCATTAGTAATGTGGACATAATGTCTAAGTGGGTAAAGACAAATAATAGAACAGTACATCCCTTTGCTGTAATGCAGCCTTTAAAACCAGAAAAAGACACCACTTATGTCAAATTACGAAATCCAATATCCAAGATGATATCTAGTCTCCCATCACGATATCGATATAATAAATATATTGCCCAGCCCTATTGAATTGTACTTCAGATGACATATTGGGAGGTGGAATGTGCTTTAAATGGGGTCCTGTATGCCCCGGCTACACCCCTGTTTTAAAGGTGCTTTACCTCCAGCTCCAACTCTAGTACTTGCTGTTCCAGCTCCCCCATTTTTGCCTTCTTCCTGTCTCTGGCGGTCTGAGCTGCGACTCTGTTCTTTAGTTTCCTGAGGGGAAAAAAAAGAAGAAGAAGAAAATATTAGGAGAAAATAAATTTAACACATTCTTTCCATGATGCTGACAAAGCCCTCCGACGTGCATAGAGTTCACGGTACTGCGCAATCACCGGCCATGTTCCTGCCACGCAGGCATATCAGGATATCAGTATCCTGCTCCGTAACAGCAGAGCCCAGGCGGGTCCTAACCGTCAAATCACTGAGATAAGCAGTTTGACAAGCTAACGTTAGGCCAAAGTACAAAGTTCACAGAAATACGACGTTTAACTAAGTCAATTACTGGCTTCATGTGGCAATTTTAAACAACGTAACGTCACATGACCTACGGATAATATTAGGAGATGCAACATTGACCTAATTCAGTCACGGTGCGATTTTAATCGCCATCAGTTTCACGTTACTATTGTTCAACGGAGATCAATATCTATGGGCGTGCCCCTGTAGTAGTCTCTTTAACAATCGCCGGGTTTACGCTTTAAAAATAATGTTTTTACCCAGATATGATGGTACATTAAGGATATTTTTCTGTAACTAACCTGCGAAGTTGCTTTTCCTCCGGACTCAAGTGCGTGAGCCTCTGTCTTTTTCGGATGGGCGGCCCAGCAGAAGAGTTGGAGTCGGAGTCCGACGACGCCGTGCTAGCCGATGACGGTAAAACGACAGAGATGGCCCGGTTGAAGCCTGCCTGTGAGCCGCTGGAGGAGCCGGTCTGTTTGCCGGAAATCAGGAGCACTTTATGGGGCCCTCCGGTCCCTGCTGCTACCACCACCATGTTGATATATCCTACAGACGGTTACTTAAAAAAATAATGGGGTATCCTTTTGAATTTAGTAGAAACCTTAAGGTTTCTCTGGTACCTGATCCCCGGCAATTCTCAACTGTTGAACAAGATGGGCTGTGCCTGCGATGCTTTTCTACTATCGTGGTGACAGCTGATAGGCTCCAAGCGGCTCTGACGCAATTTATTTACGCCCTGTGATTGGTCGCAGTGCTGATGTAATTTGCATTTGAAGTTTCACTGCTGGCAAAGTAAAATACCCAAAGTTCCTTGTAAGTGTAGCCTAATTTCCCATCAAGACTTGGTGTCAATTTCTGTTTCAAGTCAACAATATGTAATTCAGCCATCTTATTACATAATATATTATATTGTAGCCTGTAGCACTTTCACTGTATTGATCGTGGAGCTGTGACATTGATTTGGACTTTCCTGGATTTACAACCTCTCTGTCCAGTAAAGACAAACACAACCCAGTACTTCATATTGGTTTTAAAAGTAGAAGGTCACATTAAGCTTTTAGATTTTATATCCGCTGAAGTTAAGAACATAAATTCCACTATAGATTCACAGGTCACACTTTGTTTGTTTTGTTAGTATAGGAGATATTCTTTTTTTTATTTTTCTGTTTAAACCTCAGTTTCATGGTCCCAAGATGCAGAGAAGAGAAGTTTGCATGCTTCCTGCTCTTTGTCTTGTACATAACGTTTCCTCATTCTTTTCTTTGAAGGAGTCTGATTAAACACACAAAACATGCTTTACCACTCTGATGGCTTTCCCTGAAGTGCTCATTCATAGTTACTGTAAGGACTGTTGAATGATGGATTGTTTGTCAGTTTCTTGTCTGTCAAATGATTTCTTTCTCCTTCTTTTTTTCCTCATTTGAAGGCTTTCACACCTTTGAGAACACAATTTCAAAAACATCATTAGGCTATTATCAGCATGCAGTGGTTTGTATAATTTAAAGATCATTTAACCTTAAAGAAACAGAATCCTGTTACAGCGCCATAGATTATTGTTCAGTGTTTGCACACTTTCTTATTGTGGATGATTCATTCAGCCTATATTCTTTTTTTGTTACATTTCAGTTTATATTCTTATAACATCAACTTCATGTTGAGTAGGCCTAAAAGGTTTGCAGTGAAACTGGTTTGCTTGTCCCACAAAGAGTAATAGAAACACAAAACAAAAATAATTTTGAACACAACTAAAGGAATTGAATTACAGTTCACTACATGTATAAAAAATTGAACAAGCAAGTTCACAAGTACGCTCTTTTCCTAAAACTCCTGTTCGTCCTCAAACGGGAATTCACATTTTTGCAGTATCTGGCCACCGTTATTGTTTACAGCTTTTAGCTGTTTGCTCCTGTCGTCTCTCACCTCAGCAGGAGTAACTACAGGAGCAAGAGCAAACACTGGCCTGTTTGCGGAACTTTACCGTCACTACAGAATCAACATCTGAGAAAGTCAGAGCAGGCGTTTATGATGGTGTGTTATTGTGTGTGTGTGTGTGTGTATGTGTGTCATAGTGTAGTGTAGTATTAAAGAAAGAGACAGGATCCAGGATGTCCTTTATTTACAGAAATTACCCTATAGTTAAATTAAAGTTTAAACTAACTTCCCACAAGCCCTAAAGCAAATAGGGAAATGGGTGTTCCTTTGAATGTCCTAGTGAACATTTCCTATTTTCAAGTGTTTTTATGTCATTCAAGAGAGCGAACAGGAGAATACTATTATACACCACCCAGCCAAAAGATGAAACGCAGTTAGTTATTTTTGACTTGCAAAGTAGGTTGGGGATCCCCCATCATGTATGAGACAAGTGTCACATTTGCCATCAGTGAAGTGACCTCATAAATGTGTGTTGCTCTCAAGTTATGTTTAACCCAGAATAGGATAGAGGTGTAACAACTCAAAAGTATTCAAACTATAAAACAGTGGTTGGCGTACTTCCTGGACATAGTTATGCTTGAGCTCTCTACAGCAAGGATTAACAAAGCCAAATCATCAACTATAGACCTATGGAAAAAACGCAGCAGCACAAGTATCAGTCCTAATATGACCTCAACATCACAAGAACTAGAGGAAAGTGACTAGGCAAGGTGTGATTTCTGTTTTTGTTTTTTTCCAGAGGGTGGGGGGTGGGAGCGGGTTGTTGTTCTTGTTCAATTGTGTTTGTCTGTTCTGTATGTTTTAAAAGATAAAAACAATACAAAAAATTGATCTTAAAAAAAGTATTCAAATCTTTCTGCAAAATAGCCAGAGGGATTTTCCTTTTGTGTATCATACTTCAGTCTCACTACATCCGGTGCATAGCCAGTGCAGTGGGTATCTGTCATCAATTGCTTTTGTTTTGAAAATTGTATACATTTAAATTGCAAATCATGTCTTCAGTCCACATTGTTTTCTAACATTCCAAAGTAAAATGTCTCAGTGAACAGTGGTGGAAGAAGTATTCAAATAATTTACTTAAAGATCCAATATGTAATATATTTACTGTAATAAATCAAACAATGACCCCAATGCGAAACATGCTAAGTTGAAATACTATCTTTTCTGACAACAATGCTAATACCAGTATTTTCGCCTTTTGAAATTTCCGTTCCATGATGGAATTTCTGTTTGTGTTTTGGCCTGTGTGTTGTTATCAACTGCCCAGTTTGACAGCCAGGCCGGGTTGCCAGATATAACGTTACCTGTAAAAACGTAAACCCAGCGCACTACAGCTGTAACGTTAGTACAGCCATCAAAGCAGCAAACAAACAGGATCAACGGAGATAGATTCTACCCAAGGGGGTAAGCTTCTCTTCAGAACTTGAACCTCCTATGGCGCCATTTTGATGCTACAAAGAAATCACCTCCCGTTAGCATTCCACTGACTAGCATACATTTTGGCGCCACTTTGACAGCGAATAACTTTACATCAGAAATGTTTAAAGACTCTATTTGTCGATTGTTTAGTTCTAAAGAAACACGACAATGTATAAAAGGCTCCATTACCTTGTACCTCACGTTATGGCTCCGTAGCAGACGTTTTTGTAAAAATAGACTAATGATTGTGTCATAACCAAGTGACTTATGGTGCTTTCTTTTTGTCTTGTAACAGCTTGAGCGTGACGTCACATTCGTGTCGAAAAACGAATAACCGCGGGTTGTTGCGTTCTTTTTGTCACACAATACTACGAGTTGGAGAAAAGATGGATTTTTGAAACATTTTTAGTAACATTTAGGATTCTATTCACCCACTTATTGACATATTACACACATATATTTCACAGTTTGATACATGAAAATTACGTTTTGATTAACGTTAACGTTAGGCTACTCCTCTGCTTTCTGCTCAAGACTCGGCTTAAAGCCATTGTTGTCATATAGCAACCAAGCGTCTCTAGCCAATTTCAGCTGCACAAGCTACAAAATAACTAATCAGGCGGTATTTAACTCCTAATAAGACTGTAGCGACATGCCTATAGGTAGCAGTATACAGCGCTATGTGTACAACTTCTTCATTTGGTTACAACAAAGACAAAAGTGCTTAAAATTGTAGATAACCACAATGTTTACTACGTGTGATGCACGACGTAGCCATCTTTGAAAGTGAGCTCGGGGTCCTCTGAGTTCAGAAGATCTCGACGAGTCGTAAATACGACCTCGGGGGCGTTCTTTTTGAAACTTCCGGGTTGTAACTCCGGAAAACAACTCGTAAAACGACTTCGGTGGACAAAAAGAACGCACCATTACTGTTGCACAGTAGAGGAATTACCGTATAGTACAGGAGAAGCTCGCAGGCAGCTTCGACTTACGTTAGCTGTTTAGGTTTAATTACTAATGTTAACTAGCATGTTAGTTAGCAATAATTAGCCTGTGCCCATGTTATCTCCTTACATATACCTACACTCTCCGTCTCTTTAAGATTGGGAATGATTGATATTTCTCTTGGCACAGCTACCAGAAGACTTATAACTTTCAGACACGTTGCTCACGTCACATTTACGTTGTCTCTGTCAGTTGGAGGCTGCGCAGTAAAGCAAGAGATCACCGGAAAAGTGCTTCTGATAGCCTTCACTGGTCTCCGTCCAGAGCAACGTGGTCTATTGGTCCATTATATATATGTCAATGATTCTACCCGACCTAAAAAAAAACGGCATGTTTCTAACAGTTGTGTGACCAGAGACATAACAAACCCCGGGTAAATATTGGAGATGTATTTGAAAGATGGAGACAGCTTAGAGCCCAAAAGGACGCAGAGTTGGCTAATTTCCTCCTGAACAGGTAGCTAAGCATTAGCTTCAGGCTACTTTACCACGGCTACAAGGGACGGTCATTTCAACATTTGTGTACTCACATTGAATTATATAGCTAGAGTACCCGAGTTGGTTACTCGCAAAAACAACTGAGACACAGCCAGTAAAGTGATCCCGACTGGTCCTGGCTAACGCTGCCATGCTAACCCTGCTAACGTTACCGGAGGACCGGGCAAGCGGGCCACAGCTGTTTACAACGTGTAGCCTGTTCAGCGGCTGTAGCCGACAATGGTGAATTATTTTAAGCCAAGAGAGGGGGGCTGTAAATTGGGAAGAGAGAACTGTGAGTTTGCAGTGTGTTTAGCGATTGTTGCCGTAATTCTAAGCCAATAAAGTGTGTTCAATTGGGTGGAGAGGACAGCAAGGTAGTGGTATTTTTAGCAGTTCCTACCGTAATTCTAAGCCTAGGAAGTGTGTCTGTCCGTCGGGTGGAGAGGACAGCGAGGTTGTTGTGTTTTTAGCGGTTCCTACCGTAATTCTAAGCCGAAAAGTGTGTCTGTCAGTTGGGTACAGAGCTCTGCGTGAGCACGGGCTTTTATGACTGTCAATATAGCTAGCATCTAACGTTAGCTACTCCACTGTGCTGTGCAGTAATGTCTGGCTATGTGAGACAATCGTCTAACAACGTTGTTGTGTATGCTACGCTCTCAGCCTGGCAACCAACGTCAACTTCGAGTCTGGGGATGAAGGGGGCAGGGGAGACGACTCTGTCCAGTATTTTGAATTTGTACTGCAATAACTATTTTAAACACTTAGATATTGCACCTTTAAGGAAAAGTAGTGACATTTAACTATTGAAATGCTCTATCAGAAGTAAAAGTGCTGAATTCAAATATTTCACTTAAGTAAAAGTATGAAAGTATTATCAGCAAAATGCACTAATGTATGTGTTTGTCAGAATGGGTCCTGTGTTATATTATTATGTTACAGTCGCATTATTATTGATGAATCAACATGTAAACAGTACATTAATGTTATTGCTGGTTGAGGTGGAGCTCATTTTAAATGCTTTATGTACTTAGTATATAGTTGTGGTAGTCAAGCAAAGAACAAATACCTCAAAATTGTACTTAAGTATATTACTCAATGTAGCCTACTTAGTTACACCCCACCACTGCCAATGGACTTATACTACTATATCAACCCATAGAAAAGAGAGCTTTGTAAACACAAACTAATACTCTGTAAGTACTCAATGAAATCCTCTTAATAGATTATGCGCGTACATGGGTGTAACCACACAACGTAAGCACAAACAATTACCACTTATTGAGTGAGACAAGGAGGTTTCAAGATGCTCTTAAACCTGAAAGGTCTTTGCTGCCTGACTGGTTCAAAAGAATGTGAAGTGTCTTATTATTAATGTTCCAGAAACATCTTCACAAATGACTACATACACAGAAACCCAGTAGAATCACTCTATTTTGTAATTAATGTTCCTTAAATAAGCTACAACGGGCAGTTAGCGTAGCTTAGCACAAACACTGAAAACAGGAGAAAATTGCTAGCCTGGCTTTGTCCATGGGTAACAAAATCCGCTGACCAGAACCTCTAATGATCACTAATTGACATGATATATCTTGTTTGTTTAATCCTGCTTAAAGCCAAGAAATAGTCCGACACTTAACCGCCTGTAAAGTAGCAAAGTGTTGTTTTTATATTTGGTTATTTTATGGATTAAACAACCGAACCAAGCTAGATGTTACTCCCAGTTTACAGTCTTTATGCTAAGCTAAACTGTCTATAGCTTTATATTTAACGAACACATGTGAAAGTGGTCCATCTTCTCATCCAACTCTCTGCCAGAAAGCGAATAAGTGTAAATCACAAAATGTCAAACTATTGCTTTATACATTATTTTAGCTTTGGTTACACATCCTGGATTCTGATAATCTTCCTTGGAGGCTCTGAGAGGGACTGTGTGCATAGTCTGTCCTGGCTGCTAGACTCAGAGACTCAACCAGTACTTACACACACACACACACACACACACACACACACACACACACACACACACACACACAGCTCAAAATTGGAGCCTGTGATTAAGGTGGGTGGATCCTCAAAACCATAATTCAAAATGGACCAATCCCAAAAGCATAAAAAAACATCTCAGGGCGTATAAATCCCATTTATTTCTTCAAGCTGACATAGCTGTGATGTAAGATATAACCAAGCCTTCCAAATTAAAACTGCACCCAGTGGTATTCAAACTGCTGTGCCGACTGAGGGCGTACTTATTATTCTG
Source organism: Perca fluviatilis (assembly GCF_010015445.1). Classification (NCBI taxonomy): domain Eukaryota; kingdom Metazoa; phylum Chordata; class Actinopteri; order Perciformes; family Percidae; genus Perca; species Perca fluviatilis. The sequence continues at coordinate 30,915,924 of NC_053117.1, forward strand.
TCTCAGTACTTTGTGTTATGTCATTTGTCTGCAACTTTTATGTTTGTAACAATGCTCTTTTCTCAGCCAAGTCTCCTTTAGAAGATAAAACTTACAATACGGTTTTAAGCTATGCTAGTTCATTTCTTCTTCTTTGTTTTTAGGGAAGGTGGGAAACTTGATAAAAGTTTAATGAACAGCGTACTGTGAGTGGGATGTTTTCCTGTCCTATCACTTCCCCACTAAATGACTGATATTCAACAATCACATAAAAGGCGCTTATGAAACCTAAATGGTCATTTAAATGTTTCATGTAACTGGTTAGGGTTTTTTTCTCATAGAAATTATAGAAAGAAACGTTGGGACTGATTAGTAACTCTAAAAGAAGTTAGTTCTCTTTATGACAATTCTGTTTATATTTTCTGTGGATTGAGTCCTGACAATCTCTTTTGTTTGGCTTAAAAAAAAAATCTAATTAAAGATAGCTGCATATTGGCAGAACATCTTGACTATTGGCAGCTTCAGTTGGCGCCAGTAACATCAACTGTGTATCCTACACCTCACTCCACAGCATTCTTTCTTAGTTATAACCTTGATCCAAATAACATTATTAGATTGCATCATGTCTCGACTCCAGCACTTGTGTTGTAACTAACTTTATTGGAGGCTGCTGTCAACCTACCATGGTTTTTTTTTCTAGTGAAGGCCTGGTGTCTACAGCTAAAGGCATGGTACGCAGGGTAAACACTAATGCCTGTGTGTGCTCACCGGGCGGGTACTGGTGTAAATGGTGTTGTTATGGGGCAAAGCCGGGCTGGACAATAGGGGTGAGACCGGGGTCACACCCTGGGACAGCATCCAGCTGCAGGGGGCGGCTGGTCGTTGTGTTTGCATATACCTCCTCCCAATCGTACATCTTGCTCCCTACCCACGATCCACTGGGGTGTTTGTTTGGCCTTGAGCCTTCCAACACCTTCCACCTCCTCTATTTCTTGCTCTGTCACTTTTTTTTCTCTGTTTTTTTGTTATATCTTAATTGCCGATTTCAGCACCTCTCTACAGCTGCTTTATTTCCTTTATATTTGGAAATATGCATTTTTTCTGTCCGATTGTTTCATAGCAAGTGGTCATTTCCACTTCTGCATCTCAGTGCTGTGAAGGTGTGAACGCCTCTGCGGGCCTGCAAAAGCAGCACTGTTGACATTCTGAGTCATTCCATCTTAACACTGAAGCATGATGCTGCAGTAACTCATTCATCTCTTTGATACCTCCACACCAGTTACCCTACGATCACTTGTTTCATTGTCTGAGTGTGTGAATGCATGTGCATGTGTGCCAGCCTAATTTGCAGATAAGGTATCCACCACTTTGCATATCAATTTCTTGTGTAAACGGGCAGTAAAACAGTAGTAGCATGTAAATGCCCCTGCTCTCGGATCAAAGAAATCCTCTTTGAGGCATCACACATTTTTAATTAATCCATCCATCATACAGTTTCTACACCAAATGACATTTCTGGGAAATAAAACAATCAAGCCAAATACATCTATCAGTATAAATTGACCTAAATGCAACCAGTGGAAGAGTGCATTTTGTCCGTCCTCTCCGTAATTGTCTTAGGGTCTCTGCAAGCACTTTGTTCGCTCAGATAAGCCGTGCTTTGTTGGTACAGAGAGCTGACATAGCACTCTTTTTGTTCGATGGGCCACATTTACTCTGCTCTCTCACTGTACTGGCAGACTAACGACAACAACAACACTGTGTGCCAGCGACGACACTGTTATGTTCAGATACAGGAAGGCAAGATTGTGCAGGAGCCTTGTAATAACATGTCAATGCTGTTTACTGTTGACTGTAGGGTCCTAATATATGTAGTTAAAGTGTGTTGATGGAAATTACCTAAATAATGTGTCTATTTTACATAGGCCTACACATAGAGCTGACTGACTGACTGTTCATGAATGTGTCACCAGTTGCACCAAAAGAGCAACAATGAACTCACAGTGGTGAATATGCCGTGCCAAAGGAAATAGATTACAGATCTGCTCAAAAAAAAAAAAAACGAGCAATCATCATATGTGTCATTTAACAGTAACATGCATGATATGATCTTAACTTGGACAGATCGTCTCCACTATGATGCAACATTGATCTGATGCAACACAGAGGCAAGAGGGAAAATATCCGGCCCTCAAAATGATGAAACCCACGTTAGTCATCACAACATGCATCTTTCTTCATGACATGTCACTTACTCTTTCTCTTGTGAGTGTCAAACTCAGATATTCTACTAAGAGTGTTTATAAGACTTGATATTAACCTTTTCTTGACTTCTCCCACTCAGGTTTTTGAAGTCTTACATCTACTGCCTACCAGTCATGTGTCCTACTGCCCTCTGGTGTTTGAAACAGCAAGTTACTCACAATGACAACACCCCTTTTGAATTGATCTGTTTGTTTTAAAAAAAAGAAGGTATTTTATACATTAAAATATACATTAAAATCGTGATTCTCGGGTTCTATTCACAAATAAACAATTCATGCACAAAAAGCAGAAAACTCAAACTTTTCTGAAGTTAATTTTTATAAGTTATTTTTCAAGTTAGTTGTTGAACTCACATTGGAACTTGTGAGATTGAGAAAGTCTTGCATGAGCAACTGCTTATTTCTGCCTCCTTGTGGTGAATTGAAGAATACTTTCTCTGCATACAACAAGTTAATCCAATGTATGAAATCTGTTATCACAGATCCCAGATCTGCATGTATTGTTACAGTTGGGCCAAAACACTTCTGCTGTTAAATTGAAATGAGGTTCTAAATGAAAGGTGAGGTGCCTCCGATCACATCTCACGCAGTAATTTCACCAACATTTTTGATGGCTCAAAGCTAAGAGCATAGCTGACCAAAACACACCTTCAATAGCTAAGACAAGACATTTTACAACAACCAGAGCCGAGAGGATACAACTGAATTTTATGGCCTGAAACTACAAGCCTCAGCAGTATTACAGAAATATGTATTTCAGAATTTAGTGCTGCTGTGACTGTTCTCTTGAAACAGTCCATAGCAGAAGTTCAGATAGGTGGCATCAGCAAACAATATGAGAGTTGATCGACACAAGGAGCTGTGACTTCAAACTGACTTCAGTGGTGTTTGGATTTTACATAAATGTTAACCAAATCTTAGCTTTCCATAAAAGTCTTTATGGAAGTTCAGTTTAGTTCAGATTTTGGTATCACTTTACATAGTCTTGGTTTTAGAAAACACTCAGGATTAAATCAAGGAATGATCATCTTGGAGGAAAACATCATTAGTTGTTATTTATTAAGAGTTAAACACATTTTTTTTTAAACTCGGCTGATGTGCTTTATCAGGATTGTGTGGGCATGGGTTGATACGATTTAACTGAAAAAGAAATTGGGGTTCATGTCGGACCTTGTCATTCATAGTAAAAAAAACAACAACGACCTACTGCATAATAGGTGCATCTTATTGGTTATTGGTCATTGGGATATAGAAGAAAGAAAGACATTTTTTTGTGCAGCACAAAGCTGTTCTCACTGACAGAGCATCATTGCCGCAGACAAAATAATCTCACCACAAGGAGTTAGCACCCTGACTCTCCCCAACTCCAAACTCCATCAGCAGGAAAGCAGCAGCAGAGGAAGATCATGTAATATGATCAAAAGCTCTAGAACATCCTCTGAATAGACATATTAGTGGTGAGATTATTTTGTCAAATGCTATTTCCAAAATAGATAGATAGATAGATAGATAGATAGATAGATAGATAGATAGATAGATAGATAGATAGATAGATAGATAGAGAGATAGATAGATAGACAGACTTTATTAATCCCAAATTGGGAAATTACTCTACAGCAGCAAGTTACAAGGACATACACACATACTAGATCAAGGACATACACACATACTAGATCAAGGACATACACACATACTAGATCAAGGACATACACACAAGGACATACACACATACTAGATCAAGGATGAACTTCCAATCATAACTATTGCTGTTTAAGGACATATGAATAAAAACAAGTATTGCAGTACTTCAGAGTTTTGGCCTAAATCTGAGTTGAAAATCTAGTGAACTATTTTTTTCAATACAGTGAAGCAGTAATTCAATGATCTGGTGCTTCATACAAAGATCTGATTCTCAAGGGAAAGCGAATTTGTGTCTACCGGCTAAGTTTGAACTGAAGCCCCTTTGATGTCTCCTTCAACTGGATCCTATGCTGGTGTGTGTGTGTGTGTGTGTGTGTGTGTGTGTGTGTGTGTGCGTGTGCGTGTGTGAGTGTGCGTGTGCAACCATTACCTCAAAATCAGCAGAAAACCAAATAGGTCTCTCAGACATCTAAGAGACCCATCAGGGAAGATGATCAGTTTTCAACCAATGGTAAACCACATTTCTCTCCCCGACCAGTTCTCCATTCATCCCTCACTCCGACCCCCATCCTTACATCTCTACTGCCATCCAACCACTGGGGCGTGGCGTTTTAAAATTTTTCTTTTACTTTTTGTTCTTCTTTTTATATTACATTTATTTTCCTTTATTATTATTTTTTTATATATTTTACTTTTTTAAAATTTATTGTATTCTTAAAAATTACAGTTTTATATCTTTATGTTTGAGGCCTGAAATGTGGCAAAAGGTCGAAACGTTCAAGGGGGCCGAATACTTTCGCAAGGCACTGTATGTCAGCATGTCCTCTCACGCAAACCAAAGATCCCTTCTTTGAGACCAGCATGAGTGATGTGCAGACCAGCTTTTCATTTGGGGATTTGGTGCTCTGATGCATTGTTTTCCTCCTCAGAGTGATGATCTGTGCCTGCAGTCAGAAGCAATTAGGGAGCAATCGAACGGGACGCTGGCGAATATGTTGAACCATCAGAGAGAGTGATGGGGGGGTGAGTGAGGAGAGATGGGGACAAGACAGTCGAGGAGATGAATGAAGATGAGAAAGAGTGAGTGAAAGTGTTACAAAGACTGAAAGACTGAAAAGACAGAACAATAAGTGAGTGGGAAGCAGGGAGAGAAAGTTTGGTAACTGCATTTTTTTGGCAGCCTCAAGTGGTAGCAAGAGAGAAAACCTAATTTGTTTAATTGCCTATAAATAAAATAAAAAAATATTCGTCTTACTGGTATTTATTTTGAGAAACAACTCTTTTTATTTGGCAGTTTTGACAGCTCTTGGCAAGAAAGCGTATTCCCCCAAAATGTCAAACTATTGCTTTTTTCTTCTCGTGCATCAATATTTTCTGCCAGCGACCACAGAAACCGTAATTTATGTTCATGATACAAATTGATGTTCAGATAAAAATCTGAGATTGTAAAGTGGATGAAGTTACCAAACATGAAAACAGGCTCGCTGTTGTCTATGTACGCACACGCACGCACGCACACACACACACACACACACACACACACACACACACACACACACACACTGTCCTGAGGGGTCGTCATCTCTATCTTCTGTTTCCAGTCTTGTTTCCTCATGCACTTTCCCGTCATTTCGCCAAAGGCAAACCCTACTCACTCTCTTTGATCATTGGTGAGGACATCAGCCACTAACCTGTTTTTTTCTTCTTTTTCTTTTTGGTATATTGTTTTTTTGTTGTTGTTTTTTTTACATTTCTCTATCCGTAGAATAGACGTTTTCAGCTCCTGTTAGGTGTAAGGGATTTCTTTTTTCACTAATGGAAGCAAACTGAGCCTCCACATTTTTCTAAATCACTCTGTTTTGTTTTTTTGTCTTGTTGCTGTGTGTGTGCATGTGAGTGTGAGCACAGATTCCATCCATCCATCCATCCAGGCCTTTGAGAACATGTTCACGCCTGTGTGAGTGTATCAACATCATATCCCCCCCTATCCTACTCCCTTCTCAGAACAGATTATGAGCGTTGGAGCTGACTGAAATGACTTTGAATTCTCCAAAGCCCCTAACCCCTGGGAACATACCTGTTCTTGCAAGCCTCAAACGTTCAGGTGCCTCATTTCAAAAGACTCCTCTCTTTCTCTCCATCGCTACTTTCCTCTCTCATTTTCACCTCCCCACGGCTGCAACTTTAGCCCTCGACTGAACTAGAGGCCTATTGAAATACCTCCCCCTGGTCTAGTCTGCACTTCAAAGTCGACTTTCACCCTCGAGCCAGATCCGAAGGGGCGGTCTAACCAGGAAAGGGCCCATCCCCTGAATAGTTAGTACTTCAAAGTCTGTAACATTTAGTTATGAGCTGTTTTAAAAACACCTCTTTTTTTAAAGTAGCAGATTGATGCTATGATTTGTCCAATGTAAAGTTGATACTTTAATTAGCCTATAATTGTCTGACCAAAACTTTGGTCAGATAAGATTAATAAAAAAAAGAAAAGAAAATTCTGTTTAATTTACTTTGCAGATACAGAAAAATGAAAAGAAAATGCTTTGGGTCATTAGGTCGTTACATGAAGTGAAACTGGAGGAGTATGTTGTGATCTTATGCTGCGTTCATGCCACCTGGTTACGTTGTTTTTCCGACTGCCAGCGTTCACATGGTCTGGATGCGTGTTCTTCTTCTTCTGTTATATTGGCGTTTGGCATAACAACTTGTTGCATGACTGCCCCCAATGGTTGGCCGTAGTCTAGAGCATCAGGAGTGTGAAAACATGGAGGCCACGATAACAAAAGATTTGCTGCTGTTTTCTTATGAGAGCATAGAAACGGCACATCTACAGGTGTTTGTGTTATCTGGAGGACAACGAACGGGAAAGAACATGGATAAGGTGTTGTTTTTTTATACATAGGCCTATTTATGAATAATTTGAAACATGTTATGTCTGTGTAGGTTTCTTGGCAGAGGCATTTGTCCACAATAAAGAGTTAGTCGATTAGCAAAATCCAGCCCGAGTTTCCCACCTCTGATTCCCACAGGAAGTGACGTGAATGATGACGTTTCCACTCGTAAAAATGTTTTTCTGATGTCTATGAACGCAGCAACAGACTGTATAAAATAGGTTGTCAATGCATAATGGTGATACAAACATAGATATAGGCCTATATTTATGGATACAAACGTCAGCAAAGTTTTGTCATGTTCCTGCTAGACTATATGAAGGTTTGATTTTAGAGTTCTGATGTATAGCCTACATCCACACTACTTTGTTTACATTTTGCGTCTGACAACGCATTCTGACCATTTGCATACACTGGGCATGCGCGTGCCGGTGTAAACAGGAAGCAGATTGTCTAATGCTACTTTGCAGTTGAAAATCATGGATGTTTAAGTTGAAAATACAGAAAATACTTTGGAGAGAGAACAAAAATGGCGAAAAACAAGACTTTGTTAGTTTGTTATTTGCTTGGACCAACGGGAGCGTGCCTATGTTCCCACAGCCCTATGTAATCTTTTTCAAAATTAGGCGCTATGATCCCACAGTTCCCACATTTCAAGATTCTTTTTCCAAAATTAGGCTCTATGTTCCCACATTTCCTTTTTCATAAATTTGTATCCGATTTTATCCCCCTAACCCTAACCCAAACCCTAAAATATTTTGTGGGAAGATAGGGCTTAAATTGAAGGGAAATGTAGGAACAGAAGACCTAATTTTGAAAATGTCCTAGAAAACATAGGGCTGTGGGAACATAGGGGCCTAATTTTCAGTGAAAAAAAAGGGCTGACCCCGGACCAACAACGATGTGGAACTGTTACTAAAGGATATGTAAGCCTACCTAACCTGACATTTACCGATTAATGTTAGACTGACGGTCGCCATTTCCAAAGGTCTCCGTTTCTGCCCATCCAGACTACAACTTTGCTACAACGCAACCCCGGAATTTTCAAACTTACATCAACAGGATACAGCAATATCTAGCTAAAGTTTGCGAACGTTAGCTTACATTAGCCACCATAAATTACCGATAATTGCAGGTTGAGTATGGCTGTAGCAGCAAAACATGTTAATGTATTAAAATGAGTGTTTATAGTTTAACTTTTTATTTGTATGATTATGCCTTTCAAAAGTTACAAAGTCTTCACATCACGCTCTTTTTGCCCGGATGTCCGTCACCTTACGCTTTGTTTGTGATGGGATTTCAAACTCCAGGCCATTTATGAGGACTATGGTTAACTGCTCCTCAGATCTCTGCAGGGTTTCTCGGTTGCACGACTAAAACAACTTTTGAACATACACATGTTCCACCAAAACAAGTTCCTCCCCGAGGCTCTTTTGCAGAGGCACCGTGGCTCTGTCGGGCGCTTAGTGCCGCCAAAGACGATTGTGATTGGTTTAAAGAAATGCCAATTAAACCAGAGCACGTTTTTCTCCCATCCCAGAATGGTGTGTGGACTAGCCAGTCTGGCAAAGGTAGACTACGTTTTCGCTGAAAACAGCTGCCTGCTTCTGTCTAAAAACAACCTATGAGAGCGGTGAAAGGGAACCAAAAGAAGTAAAATTGTTGGGCAGCTAAACAATGAGTTAAAACTCACTCTTAAACTCTGTAAGGTGAGGAGAGCTCATCATCCTGAGTCTACATTTCACACTGAAATGTGATCCATTGTTAGTAGAAAAATATTGATTATTGCCGCTTTAACTTCACATATCCATGAAAGCTCATGTGTTTGGGAAGGCACTTTGGGAAATAATGTTTTTTTAGGACTGTCCACCATCCCTCCCACAGTGCTGGTATGTTTTTCTTTTCATGAGAGTTTCCCACTGGGGTTAGTGCAGTGACATCATTGCAAACATGCAACATACTCTGAGCTGGCTGGAGTCAATAGTCATCACTGTTCTGTGTCATCATGGGGAAAGCATCTCCCATAATCTGGGGGCTGTGGGGCCCCCTAATTGCTTTATGTAATAATATGCTGCAGTGATGCACTCTTCTGGGAGCCACAAATGTAAATCCTCCCCCTCCTTATCATCTTCTTTCTTCATTAAAACATAATGTCAGCACCATGCCAACAAAGGGACAATTCACAGAGGCTGGGAGCCCGGTTGGTACACATAGTGCGGCACTGATGGACTGATCAAACACATTTAAATGTTCCCTTTGGGTATTATTAGTAACCCGTGGTCTTGTGTTTATTTCATATTTATTCATTTATCCAGGCAAGTCAGTTAAGGACAGATTGTTATTCACAATGACTGGAAGGGGGGGTTGCAGAAACAATAAATATCATCGCAGTTATACAATAATGATGTATATAAATCTGTAAAAGAGTGAAGTAGCTCAGGGGTATGCTGGCCAACACAGGAGGGCTTGGACACAGTAAATGAGCCAACAGATAAGGTTGTAGAACAAGGGCACCATTAAACCAAAATGTATTCATTTCGATCTGTGGCTGAAAATTAAGCAAACATCCACCAACATAAATAACACTTAGTTGTAATTTTGAACAAGTATTTATATATGCCTGTATCCCCATTGAAACAGTGGTGTGTGTGTTTCTGACTATTCATTTAGACAAATTGACGATAGCTTTTTCGACTATTCGTCTCAGCTCTTGCCAGGTTTACGCGAAAGAGTCAGAGGAGAAGACTATTTAACTGAAAGAGATGAAAAGAAAACACAACAGAGGGGCTGTGCACCTTTTTAATATCACATATACATACATATCGTAAATTAGCCAATTATTCTTTACTTTATACGAGTTCAACTAGAAGAAAAAAAACTTTTTTTCTTCTTGTCTCTCAAAGTCATTCTCATCCTCAGCACTCTCTCAGCCTATATAAGTAAACAGCTGATTCTTCTCAGGGTGTCCTGAGTTTAGACACTGGTGTAGAGAGACTGGAGCGTCAAGAGAGAATCCACAGCTGCTGTCAAATGAAAACCACTAATGGGGGATAATTTGTCAGGAAGGAAGGGAGAAAATGATGCATATTCTTGAATTCATGTCTTTTTTAACAACTTGTAAAAGGCCAAATGGTCACCAAACAGTCCACGTACTCTCCTGAAACTAGAAAGCAAACCATGTGAACACTTAACTCAAAAAAAGTTCAAGGAAACTACAAAAGTGAAGTTACAGCTTGCAGCAACCAGCAGAGGGCAGACTTGTAATAAAAGAGGAACAAGACCCTCTGCGAGTAATTTGATTAGTATAACTTGTTGCCCTAACGTTGTCCATTAGCAAGCTGATCAAGTACATCTAATTTGATGTCATCATTAAGCTTGCAGGCATTGTGCCTTTAAAGCCCCATTGTTTGTGTTTTTATTCATTCAGTCACTGTGTGTGTGTGTGTGTGTGTGTGTGTGTGTGTGTGTGTGTGTGTGTGTGTGTGTGTGTGTGTGTGTGTGTGTGTGTTGTTTTCAAATCGGAATGGTGATTTGAAAGAATGCGATTAGCTAATCGTGAAGACCACGATTAATTGATTAATTGAACTATTCAGTTGACTGTTTGGCGTAACATTTGTTTTTTTCATAAGATACATGCTGTAATAATGTTACATATCACAGATTGTTTAAAGAAATATTTTCACTGGATTTTTCATTTATTTTGTATTACTTTATTTAACATGATCGTAGAAGGTGTAATATGTAGCTTAAAAAAATTACAAATCATAATCGCAATATCTGACAGAAAAATCGCAATTCGATTTCCCCCCCCCCCAAATCATTCAGTCCGAGTATATGTGTGTGTGTGTGTGTGTGTGTGTGTGTGTGTGTGTGTGTGTGTGTCACAAGATAGATATGGGACATGTGGTGTGGATCAGGATTTATAAAACAGAGTGCTGTCCAGTGCGATCTGTAAATTATTGTCATGCTGGAGGCGCTGAAGAACTTCTTAAGTTTTGGCTTTGGATTGTTTTCCGCCCTGCTTTTTCTTCTTCTTCTTTTGAGTCCGAACATATGTTGACCATCACGCTTTCTTCCAGAGGCGGCTGCATTCTTGACCTAAAAAGTCCTCACAGTTGGTTTTCATAATCACACTGCCACACAGCTGACAGCAAGATGAGACCCTGTTTTCTTGGCTGTTTTGGACATCCATCACTGTGCAGAGCTCACCTTTCATTTGAGTGTTTTCTTTGCAAGAGGCCTTGTTTGGTAGAATTATTGGGGGGAAAAACAGGGCTTTGCAAAGTGGTATTATTCAATTTCATGCATTTTTCTTTTGTAATATCTTGAAAAATAATCCACTTTCAGATTAAATTGAGACCTTTAAGTCATGTAACCTGCAGACAAAACAATGCATGTACAGTATCGTCATCACTTGCATGGTACTATGAGCTCTTTTCAGTTCAGTTGCACAAAGATTCAAATCATCATCTATTGTAGAAATGAAAAGATACCATGTGTCTATTCTTTCAGTGTCTATTCACATTGCGCTTATTTGCACATAATGAACAGACATAATGACACATAATGAACAGTCTGACACACTGAAAGAAAAGGCACCAGGCAGAAGATGTTCCTCAGAAACTGGTCAGCATGGAAGTTTCACAATAGACTCTTTATGCTGAAGAGGGGCTGATTGGGAAATAATTGTCTTCTTCTGCAGTAACTAACGGCAACAGTTTGTTTAAAAGAGAAATGCAGGATGTGCCGGCCTATTTAATAGAGTAGATAATGAAACTGATGTTTATCTATGAATCATTGATGAATTATGAAGTTGCTCGCTATTAGAGCTTTTACACCCAGCCACTAATTTGACTTTCTGCAGATGAATGTATGTCAAATTACATTTAAACATTTAGAGGTTTGTAAAACGCCTGAAATAACCTGTGATAAGATTGTCAGACCGGTCTTGATGTTGATGGCGACGATTTTGAAGATCAAAGGAAAAATGTAATTCATCAGACTGGTGTACAATTATATGGGCAAGTGGATTGCATTTAACGTGCAATACAACAGCTCAGGAGGACTACATAGCATATTGGAAGAGAAATGAAGAAGATCATAAAGTTTAGAAAGAGTGTATATAAAGAGAGAGTACAAAAATGCCCTTTTACAACAGCCAAATCACCCATAATAATCACAAAACGATTAACATAATGATCTGAGGTACATTAGAAATACTCATAAATAACTCAAATCTTAACTACAAACTGAACTAAAACTGCAAAAACTAGGACTAAATCTCTATTATTACTATATTATTTACATGGTTAGTAAAGTCTTGTGTATATTGTGTAGGCTAGTGTATTGATATGGCAAGGTGCTTCATCACGTGTTTAAAATAACTGTACCATAAATCTATTATGCTCAATATGCATATATCATGCAGCAGGGGCACTGCAAGAAATATTGTATAAATTGATCCCCCATTGGAAAACTTTTAATAAAGTTCCTAATTCCTACATAACAAAACAAATAACAAAAAAAGAAGAAGCTTTATTTAGGTCATCCGAACTCAAACAAACTGTTAACTATAATGTGATCTGTAAGTGAGTAAATATGAATCAGAAAAATTAGCCCGGTTAAATCATGAAGAGGGTAGTGTTTATTTTAAGGTGGCACGGCAGTCAAAAAAGTGTCAAAGTCGGGGAAAACGCCACAGGGCAATCCGGAGTTGCAACAGCGGCCGCAAATGTGGCTTCTGCCTCACGATAAACCCAACAAAACTGAATTAAGTCAAACTTTAACGCCAAATTTTACGATTTTTTAAACAATAAGCAGAGCAGCGAAGTCCACGGTGCCTCCTTAACTGAGTGCTGGCACTCCAGAGTGGGGAGTGCAAAGGAGAGGGTCAAAAAGATTGGTGGGAGGGGATATAACCCTTTTGGGAGAGAGAGAAAAAAAAAATCACGTGTTTGGAGATCAAAGGAGATCCGCTTTGTAGAGAGGGGGGGAGGGGGGGGGGGGGTGAGAAAGAAAGAGGGAGAGAGAGGGGGAGAGAGAGAGAGAGAGAGAGAGAGAGAGCGTTTGCAGGCAGTGTAATTGACAAGGCTTGCAGTGGTGAAATAAACACGCTCCAGCCCGGGCTCAGCTTTTATTGCACAATTCTGCCTCTTTTGACGCATTGCACGAAGCGCCCACAGACCTGATTTCAGTTACCTTCACCCGATTAATTAATCCGTGTGAAATTATGTCCCGATCGGCGCAGATCCAGCCGGCAAGATGATGATTTTACCACGGAGAGGCTCAGATCGTGTACCCGACTCGGTGGTCCTGGTGATCTTCGTGGTTGCCGCTTCTCTCGGTACCGTTTTCGCCAAGGATACTGCCTTTGTGGAAGTGGTTCTGTTCGAGTCCAGTCCCAATGGAGATTATACTACGTATACGACTGGCTTGCAAGGACGGTTCTCCAAAGCAGGAGCCACTATCAGCGCGGAGGGGGAGATCGTTCAAGTACGTGTAAAGTCTTTTTCTTTACGGGGGAGCGACGAGCAGCAGTCCTGAGCAGCACTACCAGGACGCGGCTTGTGATTTTACCAAGCTGCCCTTCTTGAAACTTTTTCCACAGGGGCTGAGGGGTTGACAAGAATTGTATATGTGTGTGTGTGTGTGTGTGTGTGTGTGTGTGTGTGTGTGTGTGTGTGTGTGTGTGTGTGTGTGTGTGTGTGTGTGTGTGTGTGTGTTGTGTGTGTGTGTGTGCGCGCGCGCGCGTGTGTGTGTATATGCAGGCGGTGTGAGGATGGCACTAAGCTTGCAAGCATATGCGGTCACAAGATGGCTCCTATCTTGTGGAATTCATTCACAGGGAAAACATGCTCTTGCAGGTTATTTTGTTGATGTCTGGAGCTCACTAGTGCGCTCGTTACTGTTAACAGCCTTCATCCCGACACACACGTTTAGGAACTGCGTTTTCCTAAAAAGTAACAAATCCTCCACCGCTACCAAAAAAAAAAATAAATAAATAAAAGAAGTCCGTAAACTTTTACCGTGCGGGCTTCACGCTTTCACTAGGCTACAGCAGCAAGCCTACGAGGCTGCTATTTGTGCTTAGTTCTGACCGTTTATCCGTTTCAGTGGTGAGTTTGGGCCAAATATGTTCTTTTTTTAAACCGAAAAGTTAGTTTTAATGTAGTGGAATATGTTTGTATTATTGACCGTACCCGACGTGTAAAGTAACCCCCACACGTCCCGCCGCTCTAAGCCTGTTACTATGTAGCCGTCATCAGCACTTCACTTTGTTGCACGTTTTTGGTTTAGGCTTACTTGTAACTATTTGAAGTCTTTATAAACATAGGCTATATTAAGCAGAATTGAGAAAGATGTCCTCATTGAAGATTGCTCCATGTTCCCATATTTTATTTCCTGGCCCCAAACATGACAAGTGCACTTGGCCGGAGCTGGTTTTGTTTGGATCAACCATCCAGCTTTGATCGAGTAGAAGTCATTAAAACATGAAGCTTTTGTCCAGAGCCAAGTGATTATTTGAAGTTTTATAATTCTTGCTTAATCTACTTGGCCAGTGCTTGTAAGGCAGCAAAGCGTTTGGGGTCTAATCATGTGCCAAAGACTTAAAGTTTCATTTTTTTTCTTCTTATTTCTTGACCTCTAACATGTCCTGTGTTGTTGGTGATGGGAGGAAGCAGCAGCTCTTCCTGAATGGTTGGAAGCCACTTGGATGTAAAGCACTATTTGTGTGGTCTGTATCCACCCTTTTTGAAGTTTTGATCTTTTGTGTATTTGGATGTATCTGTACAATCCAAACTGCTTCTAATGCAACATCAAGTTCATTTAGATGAAGTTTGTGATTTGAAAGTTGAGCCAACAAGTCCAGTCCCTCGTGACTGATTGGAAGCCGCTTCTCTACGAAGGGGTTTTCTGATGCGAGGTTAAATATTAGATCATCAGGAGATTAAAGCTAAGGTGTCACTGCATTAACCAGCACCCGATCAAGCCACAGCAGAGATGATGGTTGAGTTTTTGTTTTCATTTGTCGTATAAAAGCCAGTAGCTGTTGAAGTGTGACCTCAAACTGAAAAAAAAAAATTATTGAGCTCAATGAGATCACTGGTCTGTGTTGCGAGGGTAGGTTACAACGCAGCCTATGGAGAGAGAGAGTTGGCGGGGGTGTTTAAATGCTGCAAATATACATTAGAGTTTAATCAAGTTCACCATGTTGCGTCAAGTGTGTACTGGTGGGCTGCATCACGAGAAACCTCAACTGTGTCGTAGAAGTTCTGCAGCACGCAACGTCAGATGAGTTAAGACAGCGACTCATTCACACATTTTTTTTCTTTCGGTTTATAAGAACTGGTACTGCATTTACACATCTAGTAGCATCCCGCCTCCATCCCTCGCCACTCTCAACAATGTCCATATCAACTACACAGCAGCGTCTTTACAGAGCACGCATGCGTTTTTGTTTTCCCCAAAAATGCAGACTCTTACTTTGAAAGAAATATGATATGTGGGGATCAAAGGAGGGGATACTCAGCACAAAAATGGCCCCTGTTTACACACAGTGATGGCCATTTGGCGCCACCCGGTAACCACACACAAATGTCGGACCTCAGCTTTACATTGAAAACCACATCTATTTAGGTTTGCTTTCTTTGCTAACATAGCTTCTGACCACTTAGAGTCAGCTTATATTTTGTCAGGCTATAATGAGGGTCAGTTTGTCTGGCACAGCGCACTGTCTTGAATTTCTCACAGCATGTATTCTACCAAAGATTTATGAAAGTCGAAGCTGACAATGAATGACAACCATACAACCCGATGAGTGCAATTTTAAACTGGGATCAAATTCCCCACTTGCAAATCCTATACTTGTGAAATAACATTGCAGAAACGTGTTGGGAAATTGTTGCGGTGTTGTAACGGATATAGTTTTACACTGGAATTGGGTTGAACACAAATATTTAGGTTCCTGGGCGTCCAGTTGTCTGCAGTGACCTCTGTAACCATTGCACTTGTCAACTTTTTAGCTCACAAGGTCTGAGCCTTGTTGTGTTCAGTGAATAGGACGCCTGATTTGGTCTGCCTGAGGTTTATGGAGCCTTCTAGTCCTCTCTTCTGCTGTTTGAACAGAGCCCTGAGGGGTTTGTGTTACCTTGTGTGTACAGTAGTGGCCAGACCTCAGCAGGTATGGGTTCAAATACAGGGGAAAGATGGAGGGGGTGGGGGGGGGGGCAGCTTGGCAACGTTCCTGAGCAAAGACCCAACCGCGATCACCGCTCATATACTCCCAACTCGCCGTTGCTAATTCCCTAAAGCTAACACCCACTCAGCTCTGCCTAAAGAGTGTCAAAAGTGGCAAACGCTGCAGAGGGCCAAAAATAATAAATTAAGTTAATTTGCTTCTTGCCCTGCTCTAAGAGGGGACACATGGTGACGCAGATCTGGACACAGTGCCAAACCCCAGGGTTCCCCAGGCCAGTTCCCAGATTGCTCCAGTTCAACTCCGTAATGGCAAACCTTAAATCGCTGTCGTGGTGTGTGTGTGTGTGTGTGTGTGTGTGTGTGTGTGTGTGTGTGTGTGTGTGTGTGTGTGTGTGTGTGTGTGTGTGTGTGTGTGTGTGTGTGTGTGTGTGTGTGTGTGTGTGTGTGTGTGTGTGTGTGTGTGTGTGTGTGTGTGTGTAAGATGACCCTAAAAGTGTGTTTACATCATTGGCTCCTAACTCTGATTCTTGGCGAGCAGAGTACTGCAGGTTGTCCATCCTGCCAGGTAGTTCATTGTATTCACCTCTTGTTCCAGATTGAAATACTTCCTGTTTCGACCTGAATGAAAATGGCCTGGCATAATGAAACCAAGCATTGTGTGCTTTAAGCCCAGAGAAGAAGATTTAGTGCACTTGGACTTAACTTGTATATTTTACATAGCTTCAAAGTTATGGTAGTTTTGCTATACCTTCCCACAACTAGCAGCAGATTTGACTTGAGCCTTTTCAGTAGGGCAAATGATCGTCCCCTGATCTGACCCAGGTGTCAAAATGAGACTCCTAGAGTGGCAGCTGTTGACAAACCCAGATGATACTGAAAGCACTCTGCTTCTACATGTAATCGAATTTCTGGAATGGCCTTTACAATGCAGGGCACTCATTCTGACCGCTGGACACCATGTTTTTCACATTCCCGTCATTGTTGACAGTGCACACAAACGCAGCTCTCCTGATTAATACACCTTTAATGCAAACGAAAACGCCATCTGCTGCTCATCATTCTCTATTGTCTCCCACCCCCCGACGCCAAATTGTCTTTCCTGTCGCGAGATGAGCTGCGATGCACTGCATGAGCGCACATCTGCCTCCGATTTCCAGCGGGCCTGTGCTGTCAGCATGTGAGTGAGGAGCAGGGACGTGGCAGGGGCACAGAGAGGACCAGATGGAATTCATAGTGTCGTCGGCCAGAACCAGAGGGAATAATGTGGCTTTTGCCTACTTCCTCTCAGAAGGGACACAGAGACAGGGACATCCCCTGAATCCAGCATCAGGAAGAAGAGGCTATAGTTTCTCAACACCCATGAGCTGCTCCACCTTTGAACTTCATCTCCATGTGCATGGAATGCCAGTAACTATAGCTGGGAGACTTCATGGTGTGGTTCTATGAAAGTGGCTGTTTTTTCTCTGACTGGATGTGCAGGGGGAAAGTGGTGGTTTTGAGCTAAGACAACGATGAGCTTAAATACTGCAGCTCCTACCTTGGAGCTGGCAAGAGTTGTGTCGCGCTGCATTTAGACTATAATGAGAGCTTTAGTGGTTTAAGGCATCCAGCGCGCTTTCTCACCACAGGCTGGAAACCCCAAGAGGCCATAATGGGCCGGGCCCAGACGGGAGGTGCCAGGGACCGGGCCACTCCCAGCGCCAAAGCAACAGTAGCAGTACACAAACGCTGGTTTAAAAGGTTAAAAGTGCTGCTCCCTACTTTTTTCCATTTATTGGCTTGGCGGTCGCAGCTGTATTTTAAGTGCTATCGTCTCTTAACCGCCACCCTGTTTCACTTTCATGTCCCAGCCAAAGTAATTTGAGGCTGCGTTTCTCTGCTTTTTGGAATAGAACAGACTAAACTGTTTTTCTCTTTCTCTTGCTTAACACCCCCCTCCCACACACACACTCTCATCCTCACCACCAGTCTGTCTGTTTAGATGCGGCCAAAATTTGTCATGCATCCTATAATGCATGTGTATGACTTCAAACGAGGATTTCACCTAGTTCCTAACTTTAATTTCATTGGGGTGCCTTGTTGTCGTAGGGTTTTAGGAAGTCGACCATGAACCACAACGTTCTGGTCCCCGGAACGTTTTTGCATATCGTTGCCCGACTCTCTGCCCTAATGAAGGCATCAAATTCTTTAAAAATAGATTTCAGTCATTTCTTAAGCCTATTAATAGACAAAACATAATGACGATTGCCCGTTTCATATTTCCATAGACGAATGTAGCATCTTCAATTGGCTTAATAACAACAATTTAAAAAAAACTATTGACGTTACAGTGATATTAAACAAGAAAAAGCAGGAGCCAGCTAATATCTGACATTTTTCCTTGCTAAATTATCAATTGTTGTATAAAATGGTTAGTTTTCTGTAAAATTCACCTATTCAGCAAGTAATTATATCACAATAACACGTGTAAAATCCTGAGAATTTTTTTTTTGGCATTAAACTGAAAGCACTAATTGCCTGCAAACATTCAGGTGCATGTCAGTCCTAAAACGCCTAACTTCTTGTGGGATCTCCTAGTACCTGTCCAAACTTCTTTTTTAATTGGCCACACCATCTCTCAAACCAGCAGTCCCTGCTTTCCTCTCCTGCGCCTGGCTCTTTTTAACTCTTGTCATCTCCTGTGTCTTTCTCTCTGAGCTTCTCATTCCCACTCACTGCACAGCTCCGCCTGGAACAAGTGCATGTTGGTACTGGTGGCCCCAGTAGCTATGTTAGTTTCCACTGGGCTGAGTGGCTGAGCCGATCTTTGTAGTTCCACTCCAAGAGAGATTAGCAGTCAGCGCTGGTGCTCGCTGCTGCTTTCTCTCCACTATCCAAGCCTCTCCCAGGGGAACCCCTTTTCCCCCACGTCGCTCTCCTCCTGATCTGCTATTGATTATGTGTCCGAGCTCATTTGCCTTGTCTTCTGCTTAACACTCCAATGATGAGGACATGTTAATTCAGCTTTGCCCTGAGCCTATGATTTTCTATGATTGGTGGGAAATGCACCATTAGATAATGTCACACTTGGACAGGTTTACTTATATTTTTTATTTTTTTTGAAACCCATTACATTTGTAACGAGTCAAAGATGAAGAAGAGCCTGGAATGGTTGTTTTTGCTGTCTGACTAGTAGGGGTGCACGATTCAGAAAATGTCACGATTCGATATTGATTAGTAGGCTCAAGAATCGATTCAAAAACAAATCTCGATTTAAAAAAATAAAAAAATAAATAAAAAAGATTTACAGGCGCCCGGATGCTCAGTTGGTAGAGCAGGCGCCCATATATAGAGGTTTACTCCTCAACGCAGTTCGACTCCGACCTGCGGCCCTTTGCTGCATGTCATCCCGCCTCTCTCTCCCCTTTCATGTCTTCAGCTGTCTTGTCCAAATAAAGGCTGAAAATGCCCAAAAACATAATCTAAATAAAAAAATAAAAAGAATTCACAGTGTGTAAATGTTGTTACTTTTCCCATGTGATTGCAGTAGACACACAATTTAAAAAAAATAAATAAAAGACTGAAAATGAATTGATTTTTGGAATTCTATGAATCGATTTTGAATCGGTAGAGCTTGAATCGCGATACGAATGTGAATCGATTATTTTTATTTTTTTGCACACCCCTACTGACTAGCCCCTGGTGTGTCAGTCTGCGTTTGATGAAACGGAGCTGAAAGGCCCAGTCCATCCCCTAAGCCCATATTTTTATCCACCGACACAGAGGGTCTGCAAAACAAAGGCTAAGGGGTCGAGGGTTATGAAATGACAATGCTCACAGTGGCTCATCCAGGCACAGGCATGCTTTGTTGTCGGACAGGAATGTGCTGACAAACCGTGGAAGGCCACAACGCCAGCCTCCCCTTTTGTTGTACTTTTTTTGCCAATAGACTAGGAAGGTAGCTGCACTGGGAGTCCAATTCACTCCGAGCACTACACTCCATCTGCCTCCTTCTCCTCCTACCTTTTAATTAATATACTTACATCCTTGTGCCCTCAATCCTCTTAGTACTCGCATTTGTTTTCATGAAAAGAGACGTGTTGTCACAGATCCGTCCCACTCTCTCAAGTTCAAGAAGACAGGGTTCTTTCTTTTGTGTACATCGTTACATAATTATTAGCCTCAAATGCCTACAAAACCTGCTGCTTTTAACTTAGTGGCCGTCCACATGGAAACGTTTTTTTGTGCAAACGCACGTTTTGCATCGTTTGGGCCAACCGTCCAGACGAATCCTGCAAACGCACTGCCTGAAAATGCACTTTTTTGAAACCAGGTCTCAGGGTGAAAAAATCCGAAAACGGCTCTCGTTTTGGCTTCGTATGGATGGTAAATACGGATCCGTATCGATGATGTCATCGCCACACCCCTCTTTTACACCCTCTCCCACGGCCGCTGACGCACACAACTGCGGTGAAGCTAAGCGAGCATGTCCCATCTCCATGGTCAAACCAGCTCACTTCATCTAAATACTGTGTCTCTGCTCCCTGACCCTTCCCTCTGGATTCTACACAAGATATATTGCTAACGTTATGTAGCCAACGTTAAACATCGCTAAAGTAGCTGACCGCTCCAGCAGCGAAGTAACGTTAACGTTAGCTGCTATGGCTATCTGTTTATAAAGTGGAAGTAGATAACTTATCAACTAGCTAGCTAATCTGTCTGCTTATCAACTCCCTGAACGGATTATAGTAACTTTTACCACGGCTTATTGTAGAAAGGCTACTGCAAGAAAAACGAATAGATTATTAAAAAGACATCATTCATGGATCATTGTTTGTTTGACTGCCGATGTTAGAGCTAGCGAACGTTAGCTCGCTGCTAGCGCGCTGCAATCATGCAAAATTAAAAGCAATCCAACAGCACATTAACAAAGACACATTTTCTTGCGGCGGCCTTTATAAAATGAGCAGTGGTGAAAGTTATTATAGTCCACGGATGTATTAAGAGAAAATGATAATCTAGCTAGTCATGTTATGATGGGAAGTGGAAGTGACTAAGCTCTTCTCCGTTTTTTGGTGAATTTCTGTAGCAGAAACAGCGCTGCCTATAGGCCTGGCATATGAAGTAGCGTATTGAGTCATTTACAAATGGATTCGTTTGGACGTAACTATTCTTGAAACGAATCCAGGGAAGACGGGTAAAAAAAAGATCGTTTTGGTACGTGTGGACGGGGCCTTAAAGAAGATCCTGCCCTCTTGTCATTTTGATTCATGCTAATGTAGTTAGTTAGTTGCAATTTCTCTGGTTATTGTTCAAGGAAGCCATTACTGGTTTTGTGCACATGATCGCCCTCGGCCTAATGCATCATATTCATGTTGTGGGGGTTCTCCTGACTGTCTCTCTGTCAGACACCCTGCCATTTTTCTTTTCCCCCCTTTTGTTTCCTTTAATGGATTCCAACACAAGCGTGGCAAAGGTCATTTACAGGGGTGCCGGATGGGGACAAATCCGTTTCAGGTGGAAGCTCCGACCCCATTTTGTGTGTGTGTGTGTGTGTGTGTGTGTGTGTGTGTGTGTGTGTGTGTGTGTGTGTGTGTGTGTGTGTGTGTGTGTGTGTGTGTGTGTGTGTGTGTGTGTGTGTGTGTGTGTGTGTGTGTGTGTGTGTGTGTGTGTGTGTGTGTGTGTGTGTGTGTGTTCCGTTAATGAGGAAGATCCAGGCTGTAACACAATGGGGCCAGAGGTATGATAGATTGGGCTTGCTTGGTCAGATGAAAACAAGCTGGGTTATCTCCGCCTTTCTTTTGGTAGAGTGCTGCATGTCCTCCACATTGAAGAACTGCATCTCCCCACCTCCTCCTCTTTCTGTTGCTAAAGATGCGCCCTAGATTTTTTGAAATGAAAAATTGGCTT
Source organism: Perca fluviatilis (assembly GCF_010015445.1). Taxonomy (NCBI): domain Eukaryota; kingdom Metazoa; phylum Chordata; class Actinopteri; order Perciformes; family Percidae; genus Perca; species Perca fluviatilis. The sequence goes on from NC_053117.1 coordinate 30,937,783, forward strand.
TCTTTTTATGTCGTCCCTGTATCATGGGTATGCTGAAGATATTTGGGGCACATGGTTTTCTGTTTTGCTCTATGCTTTCTTGTTTTTCTTCCAAAGGATAGCTCATTTTATTCAGTAGCACTCAAAGCTGAGACAGATAAGTCACTGTTTCTGTAGTAGTAGAAGTGAGATCGCATTCTGATTTATCTCTTAAGAGAACTGGGTCAGGTGTGACTTTTCCTTTCATGAATCTACAAATATAGTACCTTCGCTAACATGCCATGCCAATAAAACCTCTTTAGTGCAGCCTTGGGCTTTGATAAAGCCTCCACAATTCCTCCTGTCCTTCCCCTCGACCCCCATCGGCAGCTCAGGCCAATGCCGTGTCCCTCTCCAGCCCCTGGACCCTGATCAGGGAGGGGCCTGCAGGGTTGGGTGAATAGCTGCCGGGAGTCGTGCTGCGGGCGTATACCACATGAATGTGCCGCCTGAGCAGATAGGATCAGGCGAGGCGGGGAGGCCTGGGAGGCCACGATGCTCGGCGCAGCACCACGCGCTAACATCAAAGGCAGTGCCGAGGGGGGGGGGAGTGAAGGGGAGGAGGGAAGGAGAGAGAGAGCGAGAGAGCGAGGGTTGGGCCAAACTCTTCAAAGGCCTCTCTGAGTAACGCCGGACCTGATATGCGGCGCTGCAAAACTGAATGATGATGTAATTGCAGGCCTTCGAGCTAAATCCGCTCCCGTACAAATAAAGGTGGAGGTTTTTTCATGCACAAGCACGGTGAGAGTGTGTTATGTTGAAGCCAGCGAGTTTAGGTGAGTTGTTGGGTCCTGACGCTATGCTAATATAAGGATCCTGCTGAAAGGAGTTTTATTTACGTTTTCTGATGGAGGACTTGGAACAGGAGGCAGTTTTTATCTGATTTCAGCAGATAGGTTAATCCACTGGGCGTTTCTAAAGTACACAATGGGTGGAACAGAGTTGACTCTGTTCTTTGTAAAGTTTATACAGGGCCTGTGTGTGTGTGTGTGTGTGTGTGTGTGTGTGTGTGTGTGTGTGTGTGTGTGTTGTTGTGTGTGTGTGTGTGTGTATGTGTGTGTGTGTGTGTGTGCTGTGTGTGTGTGTGTATGAAAGCACCATGACAAAGATAATGCCCCCGATAGGACATTGATAGCACCATACAGTTAGAGCACCCAGTAAGCATTTTTGAGCATGGCAGTAATTCACCGCTGGCAATTGGCAAAGGTTATTTGCATGTCTCTTGATTGAAGTCCTCTTCTCCTCTGTCTTGTTTTTGTGATTGTGTGCGTCTCTTTGATGTAAAGCTAGCAGTAAACGGCTGCACTTTTTTATTTATATGGAGTTTATGCGGAGGTTGGCCTTTTAACTTGCATCCTGGTTCGGACTCGGAAGTCAGGATTGCAGCACAAAGCCTTTGTTGCTGGTTGTAAAGCAAAAGACCGACTTGTTTCCAGCACGTAGAGTGTAGCAAATCACGACTATCGCACAATCATCCAGCTAATCGCTTCACATGAATGGATGGGGGCAAAACACAATTCATACCAAAGCTTCCATGTAGGGGTAAGAATTTAAAATTTTTTTTTTTTTAATCGGTTTATCTTTTAACTCTGTTTTTTTTTTTCAATTAATAGTTCAGTGTTTAAAATGCCAAAACAAATATAAAAAATAACCAACAAAATTCTTCAAAAAGCTTGTTCTGTCTGACCAACAGCCCTAAGCCCCAAGATATTCAATTTACGGTGTCCTTCAACAGAGAAAAAGTGGCTTACATATTTCATTATGATTTTTGCTAGATGAACGTCATAGTTAAGCAAATATAAGTAGGTATAAGTAGTCATTAATTAACTTTGATAACCAGCTAATCGATTAATGATCTAATGGTTTAAGTTAATAACCATGGCAGTACGAGCAACATTTCCACAGATTGTTGTGTTGGCAGCTCAAGTCCACTGTTTAACGATCCCATTGCCTCGGTTTACCTTAACTTCCTTCGAAATTAATAACCTATCTATCTATCTATCTATCTATCTATCTATCTATCTATCTATCTATCTATCTATCTATCTATCTATCTATCTATCTATCTATCTATCTATCTATCTATCTATCTATCTTATCTATCTTTCTTTCTTTCTTTCTTTCTTTCTTTCTTTCTTAGAGTCAGTTTGCAGGTGCATGGCACTTCTCTACGACCCAGGATGCAACAGTTAAAAGGCAAGCCTCCGCATGAAGTCCAAATAAATAAACAGTGCTGCTGTTAGTTGCACTGATTGTGACATTCTTGGCCAATACTGATGTTTAAAATAACAGTTTGGCCGACAGCCCATGCCAAATTTTGTTGTTGTTTATTTTGTTGTTTATTTAGCCTACTCTCCGTTTTCAGCCATGGAAACGAAGAAGAAAAAAACAGACTGACATGTTTCAAAGTCACTCAGCCCTTCATTACACTGTCTTTGAATAAACACAAATTCAAAAATAAATATTTATGATGTAATATAAGATTTCAAATTTTAAATCCTTTTTTTGAAAAGTACAACTACCTACTCAATGAAAATATGTTCAGTACTTTCATAGCCCAACAAAACTGTCTTTTTGAGAAACAAGTTTGACCGTAAATGCCCAACACAACATTTAGCCAGCGCAAAAAGGAATGCGACAAAACCGATTTACATCGGCACCTGCTATCTGGGAATGTTGTCTTATTTGCAGATAGGCCGATGGCGGTTATCGGCGAATATCGGCTGATGATCCCAAATTATGTGAAAACTGCAATTGAACTTCATGCTTTGGGTGAGGAAAGGCGGTTCAAACCTTCCAGCCACAGATATTCTACAAAACGCCAAAGGAATGCTGTGATTCAAGATGCTTTTCTTATTAAAGCAGAACTATTTAATATCCAAACTGGGTTTTTTCTTTACAACTTCTAATGTAGACCTTTTTATCCTAAGTTTGCATGGTGTTGTCCTATACATGAATGTAAATATTGGATCTAGGTCTATCTACAGATAGTATAAAAATGACTGATCGGGATCGGGAATTAGAATTTTGTAGAGGGAAATCTGTAGAAAAGAAGACACCGAGGCATTTTAATTGCTACAATATATAGCATTTACAGTGTGTTTTTAGATGATTGAGATAGAAAGGTGCAAATGGAGTAGATTTGTCTAGACGATATCTTGAAACACCCTGATCAGCTCGGTTAATGCATATGACATTTTCCATCATGCAATTTGTAACCACACTCCTGTAGTTCTGCTACCCCGCCCACACCCATCCAAACCCCCTGGCCTTGGAGTATATATTTATTAAAAGGTCAGGACAATTATTCCTGGCCAGCTGTGCCCATTTATGTCCCCTTGCAATCCATCTGTTCATCCCTCATTCTCCCTGCATATTGCTCTCAAGGTACTTTTTCTTTATTATTATTTTTTTTTTTTCATAATACATTTTTTTTCAAATGGAGATTTAAATCCACTAATATGAGGTTAAACGGAAAGGAATGTTTAAATTGTCTTTTTTTTTGTGTGATAAGATGGAGCACATCGTTCTTAGTGTCACTGTGCTTTCTCAATCTCACCCCTTTCTCCGTAGATTCGTCCTTCTGTCATATGTCACTGTAAAAGCTGCACTTTTTTTTATTTTTAGCACTGCACTGTGGAGTTCTTGGCTATTCTTTCGTTGACAGTGTATGGGCAGTTTGTCCACACACAACGGCTCGCTAATGATAACTTGTCCTTGGGCATGTCAAGGAATCTAGTTCCTCAGAATGCTGTTTTAAGAAAAGAGAGATCAAGTGGGAATGACAGAAAAAGACAGGCCAATACAGCCCTTTGCTATTCCGTCTGCATCCCACAGGCATGTGACAAAGTCAAATTGTCACCCCCGGGGTGACATGCACCCCGCAGGCATTTCAAAGTACACCCATCCCAGAGATGTGGCTCTGAGATTTGGATAGCGACCTCACCAATCGGTTAGAAGCATCGCTCTTATTTCATATTTAACAGAATGCAGACGGATCTAAAATTTTTATATTGCAGATTTTGTTTATAAAATGTATACAGCTCAAATATATTTTAAGTATGATTAAATTAATAGTTCAACGTTCTGGGAAATACTCTTATTTTATCATAGCCACGAGACTGTTAGCTTAGCTTAGCATAAAGACTGGAATTGGGGTGAAAGAAGCTAGCCAGGATCTTGACTATGGGCTCATCCATGGACATTGAACAAAAGGACTTTACAGTACCATCCACACATGATGTAGGTATACGCTTCAGCAAAATGCTTTGTAGTGAGGTGGCACACTGCAGTTCTGTAGCCGTATTTCCCACAGATTAGGAAGCAATTTGTGGCGGGGGCGGGGGGGGCACGCAGTTGGATGCTGTCCTCCTCTCCTACTTCAATGCCTAACAAATCTGTCTTTCTCTCCCCTGTCTTTCACTGGTTGAAGCCTGAAAATATTGTAAACAAATTAATAACATAACTAATTACACTGGTGGGACTGTTCAGCTCTGTTTCAGACTGATACCTCCGGTTCATTCTGGTCCTCATCCTCAACACGTGCCTTTTTCAGTCGCGGAAAATACTTTTCAATAGCCTACTCATCTGGATTGAAGCAGCAAACATTTAGTGTAAGAGTAAAAAATGAGACATTATTTATAATAAGTTTATTTGATTCACAGCTGCTACATATAGTGTTTTGACCTCGACAACCCAACGGCATTTTATTGCAAACTTGCGACTAGTTAACTTTCTAAAGCAGGCGCAATCGCTTGTTTGCTAAGGGTCGGGTCGGTGATTGTGAATATGTGATTGTGTAAAGGTGTTTACGAGATAGATACCAACCTTTCGTGAACTTGTGAATTTTGCCAGCCGTCTTCTCTCCTTGATGGAGACAGACGCTGAGTGCACGGTGGGCTCAATGGTGTTTTAAGCCTCCAACGTCGCCTTAAACATAACCATCGTTGGGGGCTTAAAAACACCAAACACCGCACGGTGGGAGGAGCTGTGTGTGTGTGTATGTGAGCGAGACACAAGTGACAGAGAGACGGAGGAGAGCAGGGAAAGGAAATGCAGAAGAACGGGTTTTTAAATAGCGTTTAAAAAAAATGAATAACGAAACGCAATGTGCGGCGGCCGGGGTTGATAGTGAGGCGCACCGCCACACAATAGTCTGTGTGGGAAACACTGTGTAGTCTTGACACATCGTCTGACAAAACATGATGATCTTATTAAAATTCAGAGGCGATAGCCACTGTTACTAATCAGAACCCATGTGAGGAAACCTAAAAAGTTGTACTTCTTAACGGACTAGTCAGTCCATTTGCTCTAGTGGCTTTCAGTAAAAATCTGCAATAGATCTGCTCAGAGGAAAGGCTTTTATGGGAAGTTTTACACTCCACTGAGGTTTTCTATAACGCTGCTACCAAATGCTAAATCAGTGTCGATTTTACAGTAACTAAGCTCGCCTGCTCAGACCATTTCTATCCTGATTTGATTTTACACCAGACCATCCTTGTGCCTAACTTTAAGCCATTTCCTCTTGGCAAACCACATGTCACATATTTGGGTCAGCTTTTCTGCAGCATCCCCTCAAGCTAAGCTCATGGACAGGAGGATTTGGTAAGCTACTGATGCATACATTGGTCATAATTATTGTTTTGCAAAAGCCAGAGTTAGAAGCACCCCGGCAATAGGAAAGCTTCAGAATTCAAATTAGAGTGTGGGATTGCGCTTAAATGTTGTGGCTGTTCTCGGCTTTTGGTTATTGCATCCGAGAAAACTCCATCGTTTTGCACTCTACCCCCGAGTTGGCATGGTGCATTTGTTCTCTCACGAGTTGAAGCGGCATGGGAGAAAGGTGAGGAAAACCCCTGAGTATACGCTGCGTTCTCTTCGCAGGCTTGAATACAAGAAAACAAACCAAGCCTCTCGGTACAGCTTTAAAGCAATTTCCCTTTATAATTGCATCATAATGAAGCACAAAACAGTGAATGCAAGTTCATTGCTTTGTCTTATCATTTCTTCCTTCCCTTTCATACGTTCTTTCTGTCCTTTTTTCTGCTCTCTCTCTCTCTCTCTCTCTCTCTCTCTCTCTCGTCTTCTCTCACTCTGTTAAGCATGGGAGGGGAAGGGGGTATAAATGTGAGACCACACATGCTGTGTCAATGTTTGCTAGAATAATTAGAGACAATGTGGGCCAATAACAGGAGGAGTGCAGTAACCTGAACTCACTTTGTTCTGCCCCGGCAGCAACACAAAAGCCATTCACTGATGCACAGATCCGCGGGCTCAGTGCGGGAGCAACTGCACTTTTAGCCGGCGCGGTGCACGGCTCCGAGGACCTGCCGAAAACTGGATTGGTTTCTGTGGAACGTGAACGGTCTGCTCTCATTCCGCAGTTTTGTGTGCGCTCAAAGTGATGCTGATGTCACTCTAAAAGCCTTTTAAGCACTGCCTGTACATCCGTGCCACCACCCCAAAAAGCACCCCTTGTCACCCTCCCCATTCGACCAACACATGGCCCTGGCTTAGCGGGCCCTCTTTAACTAGAGGATATCCGGTCACTCGGTATGCAAAGAGCCTGTGGATTCCTGACACGAGTGCTAGAGCTGGACTCAGAGGTGACTTTCAGCGCAGCCAGACAACTGTTGGATTAGCAGGACACTTTACGTTGACTCTGAGCCAATAGGAGGGAGCCTGGCCAGCAGCAGGGCGTACTTGGTCAAATGCAGGTTAATAGATTCTTTTGAGCTATATATATTAGTTTACATTTTAAGCATGCCAAGGCTGCTTGTATCCAGCAGGACTTACAGTACGCACAGCAGAGTAGAAAGCTTCGTTTTTGTTTTTCTTTCAAAAGAACGATTCCCCCCCCAAAATATTGTGTGCAAAGGAAGAAAGGGGGAAAAAAATAAGACCTAAAAGAGAACCAGAAGTGATTTTTATACTTGAACACAACACTGAAATGTTGTCTTTAGCATGGGAGGGACAGAAATGTGAATATTTGCCTAAAGATCCACAAACCATGCACGCTAAGTGTTTCCCTGGCTGTAGCAAGCGTGACCCGCTGCTGTGCTCCCACCCGTGGGCGAGGACCAACTGGTTTGTCCCTTTTCGGTGTCCATCTTGAAAGGGGACACCGCTATGGGATGCATACATCCCCTGGAGGTTGCTGGTGTCATTGTGGCACCTGTCCCCTCCACTCTCAGCCCCTGTCAACAGCTCGGATTTATTTACATTCACTCTTGTTTTCCAGAGAACTGAACTGGAAACAGCGGAGGATTGGTTGTTTATCAGCTGATGGGAGTTTTCTGATTGCTAGGAGTCTAAGCTGCATGATTTTTGCAAACAATGTTATGATTACTGTTTCTTGATTTTTTTTTTTAAGAAACAATGTTACTACGCTACCTTTCTATATGCTTTTTTTTTTTTATTTTATTTTGTAACTTTATTGGAGTATTTCTAAACCCAGCAACGGCTGGAAAGTCTTTCAATCTCCCTTAAGCTATTGCACAAGAAATACTGCAATAGTGCTTGTTAAAGACAACAACAATGTTCTGTTGTTACAGTACTATGTATTTATGCGTCGTCTCCTGTCGTATTTATGGATACATGTCTACGAACCTGATTGCAGTAACTTTTTGTTTATTTTTTCGACAAACCACATGCATTCCAAAAATCACAAGGAGCTTGGTTTTCAAAAATATACCCTATAGAATAACCTTTTAACTGTTTGACCATTCATATTTATTGTTGTTCAGTTTTGTTTGACAGAACCGCCTCTTCTTCTCCTTTTTTTTTTTTTTAGCCTGGGGATACATGACAGATTTAGTTTTGCTCTTCTACCCAGTGTTCTCCTTTTTTAATCATTTTCAGATTCTCTCTCTCTGCCTCCTGCTTCTCTCGCTCTATCCCTCTCCCTTCTTGTTCCTTTCCACTGGGCTGATGTTCTGTTCTCCTGGCGGCAGTGTGTTCCTCATCACAGCTTGTGTTTCCCCTTATCTACAGTTCTTTTATCAGTGGCCGCCACACATGCCAGAGAGAAGGGGGTTGGTGGGGGGGGGAAGCGGCAGGGCAGCTGATGCTATCAGCAGGTGGAGATTTCACCACCGAGTTCAGGGGCCCAGTGTGGCCAGAAGAGGGCCAGACCGGAAAGGGGTCTAACATTGGAACGTGCAACGTGAACACTGAACAATGTGAGCCTCACTGACATTTAAACACCTGCCTGTTTTAGTTCCTGTTGTTAAGTCGTGACACAAGTGGTTTTCTTGTCAAACAGTGAAATATTTCTTTCTATGTTGATGGAGCACTGCTCATGCTATTAATCTATGAGCCATGTTTAGCAGCAAAATGTTATGCTGAATATGTTGTGTTGCAAAATTTTGGTACTATGCAGTTCTCTGTGTCCTGTTTGAGTAATTCCTTAAGAACTTTAATGTCTTAAAATGTATATATTAGAGCTGGGCAATATATTGATATTCTATCGATCTAGGGATATGAGACTAGATATCGTCTTACATTTTGGATATCGTTATATTGTAATATGGCATACGTGTTCTTTTATCCTGGTTTTAAAGGCTGGATTACAGTAAAGTGATGTCATTTTCTGAACTTACCAGACTGATGACTATTTAGCAAAAATCTCATTGTGTAAATATTTTGTGAAAGCACCAATAGTCAACCCTACAATATTGTTGCGGTATCGATATTGAGGTATTTGGTAAAAAATATCGTGATATTTGATTTTCTCCATATCGCCCAGCCCTAGTATATATGTCAACGCTATGTTTTTGTTTTTTTTACTATGGATGTATTGCACCCAACCAATCCTAGCTTCTTGAAAAATGCTGAACCAGTGCATGTTTTCACATTGAATGTACCACAGCTATCCCTAAGAAACCGCTGTAACAACCTATGTCTGACACCAGATGTAAAGCAAACTTAAAACCTTTTCATGAATTTTTTTAAAAAGGAGGTCACTAATTGGCAACCAATAACAATGTGTGGTACCTTACACCGAGGATGTGCAGCCCATATGATGTCCTTGCACCACAGAACGAACGAATCCTCGATGCGGAGGGGGACGAAGGGCAGGTATGGTGGGGGGGGGAGCACGGCGGGTAAACCAAAGCACAGGCTCACAAAAGCCTAAAATGATATCGCTGGTTGATATCTGGATGCTTGGGATGCCTTGGATGGCTGCTGTACACTTTTGGCTTTGTCTTTGCGGGGATGAATGGAGGCCTCTGTGGTAGTGATGACAGGCTTCTCCGGGCTGGGCCCTGGCTGGCTGGCAGACTTGATGCTGGAGGTCGGGAGACTTCAGCTCTCTCATAGGGGCAGAAGCCCGACAGGGGATGCTGGTCGTCCTGGTTCTCCCTACAAAAGACACTCTGTTCTCTGCCTGTGACCAGTCCTTGTTATTGTGACATGCCAGGTACACTTCTACACACAGGTTAAGCTGGAAGCAAAGGGCCCGCAGCGCCAACTACATCTCCTGCCTGTGTTTGGATGTTTGCTTTCCATTCCATTCATTTGTCCCTAAATATTCCCACCTACTACTGTATTATATACAATTTCTTCATTTCCACCATCTTTCCTTCACCACTCTTCCATTTCTTGTCTTCTTCTTCCATACCTTCCTCTGTTCTTTCATGTCCACTATTTCCCCATTAAAACTCCATTCATGGCTTTCCATTTTCTCCATTCCTTCCACTGTCTTCCTTTCTCACTGCTGCTTTCACTCAATTCCAACTATAAGCCACTATTCTTTATTTCTAAGGCTCTGCATTAGGCTCTACTACCTTGTCCATTTCCTTCACATTCCATTTTCTCCCTCCACTCATTCACCATTCTACTCCCTCCCTTCCTTGTCCTTCCTACTCCACTATGTATCCACCACTTCCAGGGCTCACCGCTCCAAACTACTTCTGTCTTCCTTACTTTTCCGTGTCTCCTTTCCTTCTCCTTTCAGACCTCCGGCATCCACATGTGTTGTCCACCCATTACAATCTATATACTGTGTTCCTTTCTTCCTTTCCTTTCCTGGCCATTCCATTCTTCTCATTTATCCTCACCATTTTCCTCCATCTTTGGATCCCCTCCGTGTGTGTCTCCTTAAATTATGTGTGCTCAAGTTTCGTTCCTCCATCTTCCTCTGTTCTCTTCCTCCATACTGGTGTGTCTATGTCTATGTGGGGTCCCTGTGTGGGGTCATGCCTCCACAGTGTCCATGTTTATTTTGTGTGTGCACTGGGCTGTGT